>NC_054708.1:8526587-8866798 GCF_016097555.1 Gigantopelta aegis | reverse complement strand
TTACATACCTCGTATAAAACAACATACACGAGGAAGGGCTGCATACCTCATATAAAACAACATACGTGAGGAAGAGTTACATACCTCATATAAAACAACATACATGAGGAAGAGTTACATACCTCATATAAAACAACATACACGAGGAAGGGCTGCATACCTCATATAAAACAACATACACGAGGAAGGGCTGCATACCTCATATAAAACAACATAAGTGAGGAAGAGTTACATACCTCATATAAAACAACATACATGAGGAAGGGCTGCATATCTCATATAAAACAACATACGTGAGGAAGAGTTACATACCTCATATAAAACAACATAAGTGAGGAAGAGTTACATACCTCATATAAAACAACATAAGTGAGGAAGAGTTACATACCTCATATAAAACAACATACATGAGGAAGAGTTACATACCTCATATAAAACAACATACATGAGGAAGAGTTACATACCTCATATAAAACAACATACATGAGGAAGAGTTACATACCTCATATAAAACAACATACACGAGGGAGAGTTACATACCTCATATAAAACAACATACATGAGGAAGAGTTACATACCTCATATAAAACAACATACATGAGGAAGAGTTACATACCTCATATAAAACAACATACATGAGGAAGAGTTACATACCTCATATAAAACAACATACACGAGGGAGAGTTACATACCGCATATAAAACAACATACATGAGGAAGAGTTACATACCTCATATAAAACAACATACATGGGGAAGAGTTACATACCTCATATAAAACAACATACGTGAGGAAGGGCTGCATACCTCGTATAAAACAGCATGGGCAGCATATCTCAAGTAAAATAAGATAAATGTGAATGGGTTGCACACATGAAATAAAACAATATACACAAGAAGGGTTTAATACCTCGCATATTCTGAATGTCGTAACCATTATCCATGATCCACACCATATGTCTGTACAATACAAAGTCGAATGGGCATTTGGCAAATTAGTTTTTAATTCCATGAATATATCTAGTGTCTCGTCTACAGGAGGACAGCCACTCCAGAGGTAAACCTTCACTGGACAATACGTCCTTCCTGCACATATCAAAGAGGAATGCCACTCCAGACTAGTTTAATACTAAATCCAAAAATAGAACAGGACAGAGGTACATTGGAATAAATATAGCCGTGATGTCATGCATTCATAAATAAAAGTCAAAGCAGTAATGATATCAGGTGTTTTCGAAAGTTGAGCATATCCTGCCCTACCGTCATGATCACATCCACCATAGCTACTACGTCCGTCACTTCGTCAAAAAGGATGAAAATATGTGCAATAGTTCCATGTATTATAAAAGATTATAAAAGAGGACGGGATGCAAATCTCTAATGAAACTCAACATAAATAAAAATGTGTTGCATCCTTCAAATGGGTTGCATACGTCACAGAAAGGTCAACAGTTAGGCGAGGAGGGTTTACATATCTAGAATAAAACCATCAAAGAACAAGAAGTTAAAGGTAACACTTTACTTACTGCCAGAATATATAGCAAGAACATCTTCGTACACTGACGTAATAACATAAAATAGCGTGGCATACTTAAAACATACCATTTTCAATTTTTTCAAGAGGTCCCACCAAATCCACTCCAATCTGCTTAAATGCTGTTGACGTAACTGGTATTGGATTGAGTGGTTTTCTGGCTTTGTTTATCGTCCCTTTTCTTTGGCACTGTTCACATTGATTAATGAACTTCTTTACTTCATCATAGGATCCTTTCCAGTAATACCTCTGTCTTATCCTTTTCCATCTATAAATGAAATACATATATATTTTAGATTACTACATTTAGACACTCATACAGTTCTTTTACATATAGATGTGGAGAAATAATAATAATATTAAATTCGGATAAATAATGACAACACCATCGCGTAACTGCCTATTCAAGGGCACAGTTTGTAAGCTACTACGGCTTCGTGTGGCCGATTACGGTTGTGGCGAGTATTCCGGTACCTAATACCGATAACACGGTGAGTCACACCATGTGCATTTTATTATTTCTTTGTGGTAACTATGATAATCTTACAAGAATCAATAATATAAATTAACGCTAATCAGGATTGTCGAATATATAATCAAAATAAGATGTTTTCCGCGACTTGGTCGACAGTTATAAATAAATAAATAAATAAATAATATACACTCACGTTTTGTCAACTCCTAGGTGACCTGCATGCTCATCAATATGAACACTATTTAGGATTTTTTAAATTACCGAACTCATGACAACCCGCTGGGATTTGGTTTTGTCCTGCCAATAGAGAACTTCATTCTGCACGTAGAACCGGCTACTCTTTCTCCTAAAATTTCTTTTCTCAACCTTATTTGCTTTCATTGTCTTTGGATATTTCTTTCCAATGATAAAATTCTTCACTTGATGTACTCTTCGAAATCCATTTTGAACAATGAGCTAATGGAGCACTCACCCAGCTTTTATATCTCAGGGCCGTACCCTGACCAAATACAAGGGTGGGCGCAGAGTGATGTCATGAATTCAAATATCAAATGCAGCATCAAATTCGTTGTATTCATAAGCTACTTATGGGGTACATCAGGGGAATGTCCATGTTGTATAGTATAGGGGAGGGAATCGTGGAGATGTTTAGTATTTTAGCAAGAGCCTAAATGGAGATTTATGAATAAAATATTTTGAATGATTTACTAATCCCAGGGTTCGGCCCTGTATATAACTACCCTTTACTCTTATTGCTGACTAGGCTTTTGAATTGATGTCGGCATGTCAAAAGACCATCTGACATTTTAAAAAGTAAGCAGATGCGGTACATCTGTTTCAGTTTCCTGTGATCTTTAAGTAATGTTTTGGTATTTGATCAGAGCCGTCACTCCACCCCACCCCCCCCCCCCCCCCCCCCCCTCTCTCTCTCTCTCTCTCTCTCTCTCTCTCTCTCTCTCTCTCTCTCTCTCTCTCTCTCTCTTGTGTGTGGGCACGTGTGCTCTAGCATATTAAAAGAAGGGAATGCGATTATTAAAAGAATCCACAAACCAAGCACTTTGTTTAATTAGTGGTCTACAAATCAAACCCACTCAACATTTTGATAGGGTTATTGGAATGTGGAACGACCCATGTTTTGTATCTACCCTCTACTAAAATACAATGAACAATTCCTGCATGTACTGTAGGTGTCTCAAAGCAGCTTTGATCTCTTTGCGTTGAAATCTGGAATACTTTGATCATGATTTTCAAATAATAAAAACCTTTTGATGTATCCCGTTATTATAATTTCATCAATAGCGGCACCTCATCCAGACATAAATTACTTTCCTAATTATGAATACTTATCATTAAATACACTAAATCAACTATGAAGAACATTTGGTATTTATACAACTTTAAAAACGAGCGGAATTAAATACCTCTCCTAGTATAAATTTGTTTCGTTTGAAAAACAACAACAAAGTAACTAAAACAAATAATAGACGACTGAGACGAATTTATAACTTATTTGGTTTTATTTATAAAATAATAATAATTTATACTAAATTTTAACAATTCAATTAGAAATTAATTCGCAACATAAAGATAAACGTTGATGTCGTCGTTGCCACTAATGCCGTCGCCGTCGTCAACGCCGTCGAAAAAGACGAAGTGATTTGTTTAACAATACACTCAACACATTTTATTTACGGTTATATGGCGTCAGACATATGGTTAAGGACCACACAGATTTTGAGAGGAAACCCGCAAAGGATCTTTTATATGCACTTTTCCATAGAAAGGACAGTACACACCACGATCTTTGTTATACCAGTCGTGGGGCACTGGTTGGGACGGGCAAAACCCAATGAGTCCACCGAGGAGATTCGATCCTACGACCCAAGCACCTCAGTCAAGCGCTCAAACCACTGAACTAAATCCCTGCAGCGGTACCAATTCTAAAGTTAAGGTATTTTTATTCTGCAAAAACGTCCGTATTCTACGGGGGTCAAAATACCACGTTACTGGGTTTGATTCAGTTTCAGTGTGTTTCCTTTTTAACTGGTACCATACTCGCAAGACGCTAAAATCGACGTTCGCCCAACGGACTACCTTTGTAAAATTCTTAGTCGCCATTAGTCAGTAAACGGTTTTTTTGCATTCATTATTTTGTTCCCTACGCGTGCTATAACCTCACCGTGGTGTGATATTTGTATTTTTGCACAGTTCTTTACACTGTTTTTGTTTGAATCTTGAATTTTTATATTGATGTTGATCATCACTTTATTTATTTGCATTACCATAGTTTGACACCCAATAGCCGATGTATTTTTTGTGCTGGAGTGTCGTTAAACATTCATCCATTCATTCATTCATTATTTTGTTGAATAAGAACGAAATACGTACATATTCAAAACAAATGCACTGGGGTAAACCTTTTTCTCGCGTATTAGACCAACCTGGGTTTAAGGGCTGGATTCTGGACTAGCCTTCTTGAATTCACCGGGTATAATAAAAACACAGCGATATACTCAGACCACTCGTACCTATCAGACCAAAGAATTATATCTCCATATCCTATTTATTAGACATATATATATTCACCTAAGGCATTTATGCAATAAAATACTGCATAGGTTTCATTGTACTCTCTTACTATATTTTATATATTAGTTCAATTATTTTCTAAATACTAATAATAAGTAATTTGTGGCGAGTCAGTGGATATGTGCAGATGAACCGGAAGCAAAATAAGGTAGTGAAAACAGCCATGTGAAAAGGTATCTTCTTTTAAAGAGCCATAAGGTGTATTTGATCGTGGAAAAGGCATTGGCAGTGCGACGGTCTGGGATATGGATATCTGAGCTTCAGAATGGCCCAAACTCGTTAAAGGGGTTTCGAGGTATCCTCATAAAAAGAGAAAGAACGTCAGTTGTTCAAATACTACATATTACGAAGGAAGAGGAAACGTGCGCCGGGGGCGGCACTGGGGGAACCAAACTAGGCGGCTCAACCGGCGGCAGCGGTTCCGTCTGCGACGCACCCCCCCCCCCCCCCCCCCCCCCCCCCCCCCCCCCCCCCGATCCAGCGAAGGAAGTGTTCGACGCCGAAGGCATAGAAATCGACCGACGCAGCCTGCAGCCAGCTTGTTGTGTCAGCCGCCGCCGCAACGTACCACCTCCACTCCAATTCCTGTACAGCGGTTAACTCTAACTACCGCTCCCGTTGAGTCGACTCCGGATCCTGTTGTTGTTGCGGCGGCGAAAAGGAAGGCGACATCACCGACCACCCAACCAGCCAAGGTTCAACCGCCAGCTCCACCATCCCCCCCCCCCCCCCCCCCCCCCACACACACCTGCAGACGAGGATTGGCACTTAGCCATAGGCAAACTCAAGAGCTGCTACCGCAACTACATGCAGGGGGACACAACAGATACTACGACTTTGAACGGGAAGTTTCTGTACCAAGCCTGGAAATCACAACCAGATCGGAGCCATATGAGCTCTACACACTGAGGATGCCAAACAACACTACGGCGCTGAGCATGACCCACCGGCGCCAGCAGATCTACCGACAAGCGATCCTGTTCGCCAAGATGGATAGCCATACCATACACAGGATCGTCAAGACGATATGCGGCGTCGAATACCACCTTGTCATTACAAATCTACTAATCTATACAAGTATACTAAAAGGCAAAAGTTATTGTGACATGGATTATTTGGAGTAATAAATTGGTGAATGGATTTATGGATGTAAACCAGAGAAAGTGTGCATGAAACAGCTCGAAGAAATGCAACCAAGCAGTTGTTGCAGCGATTGCATGTTTTGTGCAAGAAACATGGAATATTCGGGCGAAATTCTGTCCAGTGTTCACCATAAAAGGCCAGACATTCAGTCACAAATCATTGCTACTCTGTGCAGCCTTCAGAAGTCCGGTAGTCAGAAAAACACCATTTCATGTAATTTCGTCATTCTACGCCTCAGTGAAAATGACAGATGGCGAGTCATAGGGATGCTTGAATCTGGGACCTCGCAGCGTGACGTCGCACGACAATTCAACGTTCACAGAAACACCATATGGCACTTATGGCAACGATATCAACAAAACAACCAGGTCAGGGACCGTCCCCGTAGCGGCCGACCACCCATTACACAACAACTGCTTGGTTGCATTTCTTCGAGCTGTTTCATGCACATTGTCTCTGGTTTACATCAATAAATCCATTCACAAATTTATTACTCCAAACAATCCATGTCACATAAACTTTTGCCTTTTAGTATATTAACTGTTGGATTCAAC
Source organism: Gigantopelta aegis (assembly GCF_016097555.1). Classification (NCBI taxonomy): domain Eukaryota; kingdom Metazoa; phylum Mollusca; class Gastropoda; order Neomphalida; family Peltospiridae; genus Gigantopelta; species Gigantopelta aegis. The sequence goes on along the minus strand of NC_054708.1, from coordinate 8,860,504 downwards.
TTCAATACATATATAAAGCCGAATGTGAATAGGATACCAGTGGAAACAAACGACAGAGTACAACAAAAGGTTTTGTATCAATGCAAACCCCTGAAAACCGGACTCCTATGACAACCGGACAAAATCATTGCTCCTATGCATGTCCGGTTTATACAAGTTTCACTATATGTATGTATATATATATACATATATATATATATATATACATATACATATATATATATATATATATATATATAGAGAGAGAGAGAGAGAGAGAGAGAGAGAGAGAGAGAGAGAGAGAGAGAGAGAGAGAGAGAGAGAGAGATATATATATAGAGAGAGATATATAGATATATGTGTGTGTGTGTGTGTGTGTGTGTGTGTGTGTGTGTGTTACATTGTATCTAGAAAATTAAAACTAAATATACATAATTATATTCAAGAACATTATAGATTATGTAACCTACATTGATAAATACATTAAGCGTGCCCGAAACCATAGAGGTATATGGGCACGTTAAAAACGTATCTAAGTCTAAGTCTACATTAAGCAAATAACATTTTAGACTTGTACACTGCGGAAACTAAGAAGCAACAGGTGACGTTGTACAGAAAGAAAAAGGAATATATCAGCACGTTAGTTGTGCCTTTGACGCTTGTTAGACATTTTAGTTAAAAACCATGTTTTTTTTTCTTTCGTTTCTTTGTGATCATGAAGATGTTTTGTGTTTCGAAATGTCATCCCTTGAAGTAATGTTACAGTTTAATTTATATCAGTAACATCACGAAAGAGGCAGTCGTTCCTCCCAGTGTGGCAAATGCAGTCACATAAAAGAAAGCTCTACCCAGTTTTACAGACAGATGAAGGATAAAATCAGTGTGAGTAAAGAGTGAGTACTGACATTACATCACATTTTCGTTTCTGTTTTCACAACCGACTAACTTTTATTATATAATTGATTACAAATTACATGGAATTAAGATGGATTTGAATTATTACGAACATGCACCTATTGTTGTGTTACCGGCCTCGGTGGCGTCGTGGTTAGGCTGTGGTCAACAGGCTGGTAGGTACTGGTTTCGGATCCCAGTTGAGGCATGGCTCAATGGGTAGGTGTAAACCACATGCACCGACCAGTGATCCATAACTGGTTCAACAAAGGCCATGGTTTGTGCTATCCTGCCTGTGGGAAGCACAAATAAAAGATCCCTAGCTGCTAATCGGAAAGAGTAGCCCATGAAGTGGCGACAGCGGGTTTCCTCTCAAAATCTGTGTGGTCCTTAACCATATGTCTGACGCCATATAACCGTAAATAAAATGTGTTGAGTGCGTCGTTAAATAAAACATTTCTTTCTTTTTTCTTTCTATTGTCGTGTTCACCGGGACATACCCTACAGATAGCTGATTTTACCCTTAGTACCCAGTCAGTGTCTGTTTTAGGGGAGTGGTGCCCCCTTAAGGAACGAGCACCTGACAGTGGATCATGGAAGCAATCAGGACTTAGCCTAAAACGTCCTTTCGACTATGCCTTTTGAAGAGATACGATTTTGATTACGAAACAAGGTTTATCATTCAGATTCTTTATTATTATTATTAATTTTATTATCTCACTGCCCACTTTCCTTTCTCCTTTGAATTCCATCTCATTTCTTCCCGATCTGGCAACTCCTCCTATCTTTCAACTTCTTTCGCTGTCGACCTCCACATCCCAGTCATTGCCTCTCCAACCGCGATAGATGCTTGTCTCTTGTGGCTATCTGTGCCACACACCTGCTGCCATTCCCCCATCAGCTTTTAGCTGTGGGCTTAGTCTGACCACTTCGGGGAGTGTTCAGTAGTTACTTCTGGCATTGTTAAGAGGCACTTTTAAACACTTACTATGTACCCCTACTACTGGCGGTCGTTAGTTAGTGCCGTGGGTCAGACCAGCTTTATTAGCGGCAGAGGACGAGGATGCCAGGTGGGTGAAGGGAAATAAACAGAGACTGCACCCGTGGAGGAAGTTGATACAGGTAGGCGATGGTGTGGACAGCTCAGAAGACAAGAGTCGAAGGAAACTGACAGAAAGAGTCGAAACAGATTGAAATCGTGGGAGAAATTGGAAAGGTTTTTTTTTATTAAGATAATGAGAATGATAGTCAGAGTGTGATAGATGAGAAAGATGAATGAATGTCTGAGCCAGCTTTGAACCACTGTCGTCAACACGAAAACAAGTAGAAATAAATGAAATGACACACTGACCGGCAATAAGGTTAACACTATCATCATTAATTAATAATAATTCACTCTCACTAGATCGGATGCAAGTCAATAGTTCATTGTGGAATCAGCCATTACGATTTTCACAATTCATGGCTTTTCACAATTTAAATAGCTCATACATTACAAATCAATACTAAACATTGCAAAGTGAAAAATCATTCAGTGTTGCCACATTATGAAAAACCCACAATTAAAGCGATGTATACTATTATAATTTTAAATACGTTGTAAAGCGAGAGGTAAATACATGATTTTATGAGTAGACAATTAGAAAAACACTGAATGCTATGTAAACCGTTCTCCGCGATCAAGACCGTATCTCTGCACAATACAATGTAGAGTCAATGGGGTATTTGGCAAACTAATGGTTGATTCCATAAATCTCTATCTAGTCTATTGCCTCGTTTACATGAGGATAGCCACCCCGAGGAGGTCCTTTGCAGGACAATACATCCTTCTTGAATTGCAACAAAGAGGACTGCCACTCATATAAAATACTAAATCGAAACTGGCACATGACAGAGCTCATTGGAATAAATATTTGTTCATTTCAACTTATTTTTGTGCTTATATCCAATTAACGTTCAAGAACGCTGTCCTGGGCACACACCTCAGCTATCTGGACTGTCCAGAACAGTGGGTTAGTTGTTAGTTGCTATAGCGAGAGAGAAGAGGGTGTAATGGTCTTACACCTATCCACTGATAGTTAAAAACTCGCTCTGGTTAGGAGCCTACCAGCTTTATGTCCGATGGCTTAACCACCACACTACCGAGGCCGGATTACGGTTTAAGAACGCTATCCCGGGCACACATCTCAGCTACCTGGGATGCCTGTCCAGGACAGTGAGTTAGTTGTTAGTGGTTAGTGAGAAGAAGTTTGTTTCGTTTAACGACACCACTAGAGCACATTGATTTAGTAATAATCGGCTATTGGATGTCAAACGTTGTAATTTTGACATATTGTCTTAGAGAGGAAACCCGCTACATTTTTCCATTAGTAGCAAGGGATCTTTTATATGCATCATCCCACAGAGAGGGTAGCTCATACCACGGCCTTCGATATACCAATCGTGGTGCACTGGCTGGAACGAGAAATGGGCCCAAACCGACCGCGCATCAAGCGAGCACTTTACCACAAGGTTGCGTCCCGCCCCTTGGTTAGTGAGAGAGAAGAGGGTGTAGTGGTCGTACACCTACCCACTGAGTCGTTAAAACTCGCTATGGATGGGAGCCAGTACGGGTTGCGAACCCAGTACCTACCAGTATTTTGTCCGATGGCTTAACCACGATACCACCGAGGCCGGTGTACACACACACACACACACACACACACGTACGTACCTACGTACCCACCTACCTACCTGTATGTATGTATGTATGTATGTATGTATGTATGTATGTATGTATGTATATATATATATATATATATATATATATATATATATATATATATATATATATATATATATATATCCGGGCTCACGCGACCGGGCGAAGTGAGCTCAAACTTCGCTCTGACCAGCCTGACTTCGCCGTGCCAGTCACCGCAAGGCGAAATCTGTGTCGCCTTTTTAAAAAATAGTCATCACTTACAACGTACACATCACGGATAAATGGTGAAGAACTTGAAGAACACCTATTCATAGATATTAATTAAGTGTCAAGTGTCTGAGAGTTTGAAGAGAGACTGACGCCACAAAATCATGCGACAGACACATACTGGTAGACTGTCTAGCTCAGACAACACCCGTGTCTGGCACTAATAGTTGGCCTAAATGTGCTACTGACTGTTGAAGCGTACTGTCAGGTGAATGTGCTGGAAATTGTACAAGTGTGGGAATCTAGACTATGGCGAATGAAATGTTTTAGGGAGTTTGGGCTATGCTCCACCAGAAAATACATTGAAAAAGATATTCGTTTGGAGCAGCAGACCTCGACGTGAAAAAAAATGCGGGGAGTAATTAACTAGTTTTACGTAGACTTTGTCATAATGAATAAATTCAACATACAAAACAGATGTCGAAATTATAAAATAATACAAGCAAACCTGTCCTAGTGGATTTTTAATGTATATGCACTCATAATAAAAGGTAACCTGTCCTACACACGCAGCGGCCACCTAAACTGGATCCCCAAGTCGCTAAATGATGATGATAACTAGTTTAACGTGCCCATATACCACTAGGGTTTTGAAAATAGCAATTAGTAAAAAAGTTAATAGAATAAATAAAAAAAATAAAAAGGTTACAAGCCAAAAAGATTTTTTAAAATTGACAGCTCGGTCGAATATTTATATAATTTGGAGCATTTTAGAAGGACAGTCCAAAATTAAATAAGAGAAAGAAGAGAGGATCGGACTATTTAATAATATTTTAAAAAAGAAGTAATTTCGACATAAAATTTTGAACGCAGATCTAAAAGGTTAAAGTCCGATCGATATGTCCACGCGAGTGGCCTCGTTAAGGCCGTTTGGGTGCACAGCTTAAAGGGACGAGATGGGTTGCATCCCGTCAAGAAAATCCCTAGATTGACAGTCGATAGACATTGAAGGTGTAGTGCTGTGCTGCCAAGTCGCTAAAGTGCCCGTGTTAAGCGACCACTGTAAATTCTATAAACATTTTGTTAAACAACGTAACAAGGTGCAGCAGCAGATAAGCAATTTTCACACCTTCACGAATGTTAGTACCCATTCAGTCTGATAACTCCACAGTGTATCAGTTAAGAAACTGTAACTGAGGAACGCATTTAATTTTCTCTGGATAATCTAAGCTTGACCGTTGTAGATTAATCTACTAGGACAATACCTTGCATGGAGTAGGTATTAAATGAAATGAGAAGAGAAACTTGTGAGAGAATAAATTCTAAACGGTTAAATTAGTGCTGTTCAATTACATTTCATTATTTCTAAAGAAGGCGACATGTGGAAAGCTATTTTTAAAAAACCCTTATAGAGCACATATTCATCAATTAGCAGTACAGACGGTAAAAATAATAATAATGAAAATTAAAATACAGATTGTAAAAGTTGCACCTGCATTACGATAACTTCTTTTTACATATTTTATGTTTTTTCGATTAATAATTCAAGTCTCCCTGTTGTTAAAAACTTCGCCTTCTCTAAAGTTGAGAGAGAAGTGACTTAGCTCTATGATTTTGACCTCGCGTGATATATATATATATATATATATATATATATATATATATATATATATATATATTGCATGAGCGGGAATGCTATATGGAATTTATGAAACGAATTTGGGAATTATTTTATTCCGAGAGCAAGGGGATTTAAAAAGTTTGTTTGTTTTCTTTAACGACCCACCAGCGCACATTGATTAATTAATCATCGGCTATTGGATGTCACACATTTGGTAAATCTGACTCGTAGTCATCAGGGAAAACCCGCTACATTTTCCCTAATGCAGAAAGGGATCTTTTATATACACTTAAAGTCTTTCCCACAGACGGGAAAGTACATACCACGGCCTTTGTCCATGTATGGTGCACTGGATGGAACGAGAAAAAAATCATCTGAATGGATCCATCGAGGTGGCTCGATCCTGCTACGCAAGCACCTCAAGCGAGCACTCAACCGACTATTGTTGTGTTCACCGGGACATACCCTACAGATAGCTGATTTTAGATTTAATACCCAGTCAGTGTCTGTTTTAGGGGAGTGGCGGTCCTCTTAAGGAACGAGCACCTGATAGTGGATCATGGAAGCAATCAGGGCTTACCCTAAAACATCCTTTTGACTATGCTTTTTGAAGAGATACGATTTTGATCACGAAATAAGGTATCTCATTCAGATTCTTTATTTACAGAAGGAAACACAAACGCCAGCACATATCCGTTCAATCATCTAAATTGTAGGATCAATTACAGTTCACATTTTTTCACGACATATTTAAAACAAATCCATAATCGATTATCTCATTGATAGAGCCAAAGCGATCAATTTTCGATTATAATCGATCAATGGAACATCATTAAATAGAGTACGAAAATAGGCAATGTGATCACTTGTAAATATCGAGAGTAGGGCATGCCGTATATCTTCTTTGATATTCTACGTCCAGCTCATATTAAAGGGACATTCCTGAGTTTTCCGTAATTTTTAAGATGTTATCGACTAACAGAGACTTTTTAACGACTGTAATTACATACGAAATATATTTTTCTGCATTAAATATTAGTGGCTCTATATTAAGCGTGTTTCTGATCGTTCTAATATTTGTACTAGGTTAAATTTCATTTTATTTCCAAAAAAAAAAGATTTTTGTCGTACGTACGAAATTATTTGAAGACAAAATCCAGTTTGGGCTTCTTAAAAATATTAAGACGACCAGAAACACATTGAATATACAGACACTGATATCCTAAACAAGAAAATATATTTAATTTATAAGTTTAATCGTAGAAATATTTTATCAGTCGAAAACATCTTACAATGCAGCAAACTCGGGAATGTCCCTTTAATCTCCTAATAAATGTTATATTAATTATCTCATAAGACTGGGCAGGATATGCCGACTTTTCGCGAACATACCCGATGTCATCGTTGTTTTGACAGTGATTCTCAAGAGTGCAAGTCACCACATCTTATTTATTCCATTGAGCTCTGCCCTGTGCTAGTTTCGACTTAGTAAACTAGTGTGACAGTGGCAGTCCTCTTTGTGTCGGTTCAAGAAGGATGTATTGTCTAGTTGAGGACCTCCTCGGGAGTGGCTGTCCTCCTGTAGACGAAGCTATAGATTAGATAGAGATTTATGGAATCAATAATTAGTTTGCCAAGGAAGGAAATGTGTTATTTAACGACGCATTTAATACATTTTATTTACCATTATATTGCGTCAGACATATGGTTAAGGACCACACAGAGAGAGGAAACCCGCTGTCGCCACTTCATGGGCTACTCTTTTCGATTAGCAGCAAGGGATATTTTATACGGACAGGGCAGTACATACAACGGCCTTTGATATGCCAGTCGTGGTACACTGGCTGGAACGAGAAATAGCCCAATGGGCCCACTGACGGGGATAGATTCCAGACCGACCGCACATCGAGCGAGCACTTTACCACTGGGCTACGTCCCGCCTCTATTTTAACAAAAATACCCAATCGACTGTTCATTGTGCAGAGATACGGTCTTGATCGCGGATACCAGTTTTGTCGTTCAGAATTATGTTCACTAGTAAAAACACGAACTGAGTTCGGTGTGTATACATAGCATTCTAGTTTTCTAATTGTCTACTCATAAATCATATATTTATTTTTTCCCTGTGGGATTTTAACACCGTGGCAACACTGAATTTTTATAAATGATTTTTTCACTGTGCAATGTTTAATATTGATTGGTAATGCATGAACTATTTAAAAGTGTGAAAATGCCGTGAATTGTGAAAATCAATGGCCGAGTCCATAATTAATTTATTAATTAATAACGATAGTGTTAACCTATTGCCGGTCAGTGTGTCGTTGCATTCATTTTAATTTATGTTCGTGCTTATATCTAGTTAAGGTTCAAGCACGCGGTCCTGGGCCACTGGGCTCTTTGTCCAGGACAGTGAGTTAGTTGTAAGTGGTTAGTGAGAGAAAAGATGATGTAGTGGTCTTACACGACCAATTGAGTTGTTAAAACTCGCTCTGAGTGGGAGCCGATACGGGCTGCGAACCCAGTACCTACCAGCCTTGTGTCCGATGGCTTAACCACGACACCACCGAGGCCGGTTAGTGTGTCAGCTAGGAACTAGAACACAATGTGTTACCTGTCGTCCAAAACATGTCTAGACATGCATCTTGATATCAAAACATGTCTAGACATGCATCTTGGCATCAAAACATGGAAAGATCTGTGCTTTTAGTGTATCTGGAAATATTTTATTTACCTGTCTTTTTGCAAAAATATAAATAGGTATTCAGCGTGTATTCTATTATTTATTTATTTATAATAGTTAATTAATCAAGTAGGTTTTAGTCAGCTGTAGTACAGAACCTGTCGAACAGTGCATTTATCGTGTAACTAAAAGAATTAAAACGGATTATTATACACACACACACACACACACACACACACACACACACACACACACACACAATACATAATACATTATTTTTATTCATAACATATGACACTGACGATACCGAAACACATGAGGGTAATTGAGATTTGCTTGTTTTATAATAGAACTCTGTAGTTTTCTTTCTGATGTTAGATTAGTTATGCCTGTATTAATCAGTTGTTTAAGATTTGATATTATGTTGGCATCAGTATTCTGCAGAATTTGCATATGTGTGTCTGTATCATTGAGTATATCTTCAATTCCTTCTTTGTACACATCAGAGTTCATTACAATTACTGCTAGTCCTTTGTCAGCTTCTTCAATTACTAGGTTTTTATTTTCTCGTAATTATTTTAAAGCCCGATTTTGTATGACATATTTTATTTGTTTTCTGTCCTAGTTTAGTTAATGCCTGGCTAGAAAGGTAATCCAGAACGTTTTCTAATTGCTCATCTTTATGGAGGAATTACATTTTGTTTTTCCCTAAAGGTGTATCTTCTACCACTGGACTATCTTCATCAAAAACGTACTCAGTAAAACGCATTTTTCTAAAAACAAAACCCAAAATAGTTTTAAGTCATTTGCTAAATCCTGCGGGTTGCATTTAAAAATTTGGGTAAATTTTAAGCCTACTTTTAGAATATTAAAGGGACATATTAAATATATTTTCTTGTTTAGAATATCAGTGTCTGTATATTCAATGTGTTTCTGTTCGTCTTAATATTTGTAAGAAGCCCAAACTGGATTTTGTCTTCAAATAATTTTGTACGTACAAAAAAATATATTTTAGGAAATAAAATGAAATGTAACCCAGTACAACTATTAGAACGATCAGAAACACATTTAATATACAGCCACTATTATTTTATGCAGAAAAATATATTTGATATGTAATTACAATCGTAAAAAAGTCTGTGTTAGTCGATAACATCTTAAAAATTGCAGCAAAATCAGGAATGTCCCTTTAATTTGATCTGGCGTTAATTCAACTTATTTTCGTTTACAAATCGTTTTGTCGTAAGACTGGTCTTCCAGGCTGCTTCACGAGCCCAAATATCTCGTGATAACTCTTCTTTCTTCTGTGTATCACATGGCCATATTTCAATTAATGGTTTTTTAATATCATCGCTGGTTTTATCGCTGATGGATTCTTGTCACTTCTTCATCGATACTTGAGTATCTCGGTGTATACCCGAGTCTGTTCACACAGATGCCTGATTTCTGCATCCACGTGCTTATCAGAAATTTACATTTTCGTATCTCAGGTGAATCATCCTCACATAACCTTTCGTCAAATTTGCGTGCAACAAATGTTTTTTTCCAAATCCAAATAGTCTTTGTAAATTTGTATAGCAAAGAGAATCATAGAATAATCCACTATTTTGTATAGCAAAGAGAATCATAGAATCACCCACTATTTTGTATAGCAAAGAGAATCATAGAAAAATTCACTATTTTGTATAGCAAAGAGAATCATAGAATCACCCACTATTTTGTATAGCAAAGAGAATCATAGAATCACCCACTATTTTGCCGAATGGCCTTTCGACTCTGCCTTTGGCAGAGATGCGGTCTTGATAAGGAGCGGAGTTTCAGGGTGACAGTATAAGCTATAGCTTTACAATACCTGGTAAACATCCATGGGTAAAGTAATAATTAGAAATATTTTGAAATGAACTCAGCTGGATATGTGAGTTATTTATCATGAAAATTGATTAATGTATGTTGCAAAAAATTTATTGTACTATTTAGGAATATTCTTCAATTTCTGTCAGTTATTTCAGAATAAATTATCTTCCTTTTTGACATATATGTCTGTGATATTGACACTTACATTTTATTTGCTATTGTTGGTAGAATGGTGACGTTCAATCTCAGCTTCACTTAACCCTTTCTTCTAAATGTTTTATCCCTGCCTTTATTTTATTCAATATGTATTTTTTTTTTTAAAACCCAAACGTTTCCAGCAGTGTTTAGATCTATTATTTTAATTACAATTTACTACATATTACATTGTATCTAGAAAATAAAAACTAAATAGACATATATTCAAGAAAACTACAGAGCACGCAACCTACACTGATAAATACATTACGCAAATAAAATTTTACACTTGAACATTGTGGATACTAAGAAGCAACAAGTGACGTTGTACAGAAAGAAAAGGAATATATCAGCACGTCAGTTGTACTTTTGACACTTGTATTTTAGTTAAAAAACATGTTTTTTTTTTTCTTTGGTTTCTTTGTGATATAACATCGTGAAGATGTTTTTTGTTTCGAAAGGTCATCCCTTGAAGTAATGTTACAGTTTAATCTATATCAGTAGCATCACGAAAGAGGCAGTCGTTCCTCCCAGTGTGGCAACTGCAGTCACACAAAAGAATGCTCTATCCATTTTAACAGACAGATGTTTCCAGACACAACATTCTGGATGTTCTGGGTCCCTTTCATTTTGTCCATGCATGTTATTGGATTGCACCATCTCATGCTGTTCCGGGAACGTCGTGGGATGGTCCGGCACATGCTCGGGTTGTTCCAACAAAGGTTTTGAATGTTTCGGCATGAGTCTGAAAGCGGCGAGTAGTGGTTTCCAGCGTGGAGACAAAGGAACTCGTGGATCGGTGTAGTACAGCCGTAGCACGATGACACTAAAGATGATTGTCATGACTTTGATGAAGAACATGATGAGGGTGTAGACTCCGAATATTGAAACTGTGTCCGACGTTGCAGGCAAAACGCTGGACACGATGGTCATGAGCACAGCGTAGGCCAGCACTACGGACACCGACAGATTCATCTTCTCTCCGGATTCGGCGGGCAGCAGGAACACGACCAGATTCAGCAGAGACAGCAGCATCAAAGGGAACACCGTTGAGATTATGAACGTAAGAGGCTTCCTTTTTATATCGTATTTGAATGTAACGTACACCTGCTCCATGCCCGAATACGGGACGGTGCTGCGGTCTACGGAATGACCTGTCACCTGCCACTCGTGCATGTGTGAGAACAGAAGGGGTGCAACGCCTTCAGATGACACCGTGAAATTCACCTCAGTGATGTCAGTGGCCCATTGTATAAGATTGATAGAACACGTTTGACTGTCAAATGGAAATTTCTCAACATTAACAGCACAGCTCATTTCTTTGCGAAGTGCCAAATACCACGTGACTTTGCCGTCTGGTGTGGCGATGCAATGGCCGCCATATTGGGAGAGCATGGCGAAGTTCTTGGCATCATTTCGTATTGATAAATCCGGTTTCCAGACTTTCTCCGCTGGAAAATCTATTCGGTGAAGACCAGGGTATTGGCATCTGTCCCAGGTTAGCATTTCATCTGTCCACGAAATGGTGAGCCATCCTGCTGCTCTGAAGGTCTGTTTGGCTCCGTCTAGTCCCTCCAAAGACGACAACATAAAGACAATATGCACCATCACTGTGGTGTTGTAGTTCTTCACTGGTCGTATGTCACGTTGATAGGTGGAACACAGATGTTTGTGCAGTTTATACAGAGGCGGCAATTCCGTGGAATATACACTTAACAAATAAAACAACAGCACATTTATAAATAAATATGTTTGCTTCATCGGTACCATTTTGTTGTTGAAAGTCTGGATAATAAGCACTCGCACGTATCATTATTCCTTGATAAATAGGGTAAAACATGTATTCACATTGAATTATATTGGTGGAGTATTGCTGTAGCCATATGTTGTCTGGAATAGAGTATTAAAGTATTGTATTCGAAAAAAAATGTACACCTATTGACAGTTACAAGCTTTCTGTGAGGTGTTTCTTATCAAGTTGCGTTTGAGTTGTACTCATTAATCAATGTTCTGATATTTGTGTGTGTATGTGTGTGTGTGTGAGAGAGAGAGAGAGAGAGAGAGAGAGAGAGAGAGAGAGAGAGAGAGAGAGAGAGAGAGAGAGAGAGAGAGAGAGATGATGATGATGTCGTTTGGCAGTTTAGTTTGGGATATGATATTGCTCGATCGAAGGTAAATATAAAACAGAATCTAAACTGTAGGAACAGTTACAGCTAAAAACATTTTCACGACAAACGATTATGAATTAAAAAAAAAAAAAATCATTACATCGGTAGGACCCAGCCGATCCATATTCCAATATATTTTATTATTGGGAAATATGACACATGTAAAAGTGTATACTAGTGCATACGCTCTCTGCTCTTTTGGTATTCCATGTTCACCGCCACCCCCTTCCGGTAAATCTCGTGTTAATTTTCTAGTAAATCTCATATTATTTCTCTAATAAAACTGGTGCTATGTTCACCAGTAAAGACATGAACTTTGTTCGAAGTGTATACACTTAATTATTTCTAATTGTCTACTCATAAATAATGTATTTACGTCTCGCCCGAGACCACCATGTTTGTACTGTCCATCAGAGTGACCCGTCTGAATACTATTACTCTAAAGCCTGTGGGTTCTGAATGCCACGGATACACTGAACTTCTCTGTGTGCAATATTTCTCTGCGAATTGTAGCATGTACTAACTAAATAAATTGTAAATATACTTAAATCATAAAGCTGTTAAATTACCAAAAAAAAGTGCAAAACGTTAGTAAACTGTGTATCATACATATGTCTGTATATCAACAATGTAGTTTGCTTCCCAATCTACAAACAAGAAAACGTGTTCTAGTTCGTTTTAATTCGTTACGGACGGGATGTAGCCCAGTGATAAAGCACTCGCTTGATGCGCGGTCGGTCTGAGATCGATCCCCATCGGTGGGTCCTTGAGGCTATTTCTCGTTCTTGCCAATGCACCACGACCGGTGTATCAAAGGCCGTGGTAGATGATATCCTGTCTGTGGAATGGTGCATATAAAAACAATATCTTGCTACTTATGGAAACATGAAGCGGGTTTCCTATGTCAAAATGGCCAAATGGTTGACACCCAATAGCCGATAATTAATAAATCACTGTGCTGTAGTGGTGTCGTTAAACAAAACATAAGTTAACTTTAGTTTTGTTAAGCTTGGGAAGGCCCTATATTATTGTGCTGATTCTTGCGGTACTGTCCCATCCCAACCCACCGTAGTTATTTGAGGATGATCAACCTTGTTAACCAAACCAAACAAACAAAATATCAACAATAACAATATACATGGATTTTCATCTATTCGTGTGTATATATTTTGCCATTTATATGTATGTATATAAAACTGTGTGTATCATATGAAATTTAAAAAATATTGTGAGACAGTGAGCTCAGGGCACCCCAACCCTGACACTGCCTTTTTATATTCTGGGGACAATAAAATTAAAAACAAAAAAAAAAAAACCTTGTTAGTTCAATATCAACATCATCACAATCATTAACACCATCACCACAAACACCACCACTACCATAATCATCACTAACACAATCACCATCACCACCACTACCATAATCATCACTAACACAATCACCATTACCACCATCATCACTACCACCATCATCAGCAGCAGCACCGCCAGTACTATCATCATCATCATCATCATCACTATATCATCATTACCACCATCACCGTCATCATCACCACCATTACCACCATCATCACTACTACCACCATCATCAGCAGCAGGAACAGCAGGAGCAGCACCGCCAGTACTATCATCATCATCATCATCATCATCATCATCATCATCATCATCATCACCACCATCACCATCATCATCACCACCACCACCATGACTAACACCACCTAACGACTACCAATAGTAAGGACGCAGATCAGTGGTAGAGCGCTCGCCAATGGGTCGCAGGATCGATCGCCCTCCGTGAACCCGGATTTCCCCCATCCCTTTCATTCAGTGACCCACAGCTGATACATTAAAGGCAATGGTATGTACTGTTCTGTCCATGGGACGATGCAAGTAAAAATGTCTTGCTTTCTTATGGTAGAGTAGCATATGTGATGAAAACGGGTTTCTATTCTTTCTTTCTCTACATCAAGAGTCCAAATAGCAATATATGTTACACATTAAATAGTCGTAGTTTAAATGTGTTGAGGTGTCGTTGAAAAGCTCTACTGTTTTCTTTCTTTGAACACGACATCGCCAGTTTTAGTGATCACGTCCCCTGACCGTTTATATTTAGGTCAGGACGTCTGCTGCCGTTCATGTTTGCAAACTAAGGGTTTTAGTCGTATAAGTTGGGGAAGGTAAGTTATACAATATGATGGAAGGAAGAAAGGAATGTTTTATTTAATGATGCACTTGAACACATTTTAAGTACGGTTATATGGCATCAGACATATGGCTAAGGACAACACAGATGAGAGAGGAAACCAGATGCCGTCACGCAATTGGCTGCTCACGTATCCCTTTAGTCAGGTACGTCCAATGGAAATCAGTTATAACAAAGGTTTCATAAGTTATATAATGAACTTTACTGTATCATACATTACCACTTTGTTAAAAACAATTAATAATAATAATAATAATAATAATAATAATAATAAAATTAAAATATTTATAAGAAAACCCCCCAAAAAACAACAACATAACTAAGCATTATACAGGCGCAATGACAATTAACTCACTAAATGGCTAAGCAGAATACTATCTTAACTTCATTCAAAACGCGCCACCCAATTCTCATTTATAATTGCTATCACATGTATGAAATACGCAATAACTCTAATGCTTGTACACAATTTTTGAGTTATTTGCTGCCTACCAGAATACATTCATTTATACAAACCTAGTTAAATGTGTTATTATTATTATTTCTTCTCATATCCTTTTTAAAATACTGATCTGCCAAGTGCGTTTTCACTGAAGTTTAGTATATACATGAACGTATATATCAAGAAAAAAACTTTCTTCGGCTACAGTTTCTATAGATAAATGTACGACATAATGATGCACGATGCCAGTACAAAGAGAGACGGAATCTTTAGCTGCACGGACAAGGACGTTGGACAATTAGGTTCTGGTTTCTTAGGTGGTTCATATTTCTTGCAGGACCCTTGTCGACACTTCAAGACATCTTCGGCTTGATCCCTTCCAGAGTGTAAGGCTCCCTGTACAAACCCGGTGTACACGCCATGGTAGGCCTCGCCTGCAAAGTACAATCTACCTACTGGAGCTTGCACTGCTTTAATCTGATCCTCTGAGAACCCGACTGGAAGACTCGCCATGGACCCCATGAAGAGTGGATTTCTGGACCAGTCAGACACCAGGACGGTCGTTGGTTCAGGGATGTTTTGGTTCTTGTTCACGTCACGCAACAGTTTGGTTATCTCAGACTTGAGAGCCGACTCCCCGATACGTTCGACTCTCTGAGCTTCTTCCCCAGTCGGCATGCTGCTGATGATGTTGCTGGTATTCAGAAGCAGGCCATCAGACATCATGTTGATCCAAACGGGATAGAAACCGTAGTTTCCACTAGCGTACAGAGCAAAATCTTCATCGTTAAAGAATGCACTGGCCTCTTCTGAACATTCTACCAACACGTTTGCTGCGTGTCCCACGTTGATTCTAAACAGACTATCTTCTTTCCATAATGGCAGCTCTGGTTCGAATTTCACGAGGCGGTGTTGCAGGACCCCGAGGCCAAATGTCATGATTGCGTAGTTCGCGGTGTACATCTTGTTGGCGCTAGTTGTGACGACCACCTTCGAATCGTTGTATTTTACTACCGTGACAACCTCATTCAGCTTCAGACGAACGTCATCTTTCATTTCATTAAATATATGCACGTAACCTCTCGGATCACTCACCAAAAATTCACTGGCAGACCCATCTGTTTTAAGTTGCTTTCGAAACATCTTTTGATATTTCAAGGAAATCGTATCGGCGTTTTGAAAAAAGGCGAAATCTACATCTTCAAACCATTCTACTGCTCGTTTGACAGGGGAATCCGGATACCAGCCGCCAAGCTTCAGTCCCACGGCTAAGGTCATATCTTCAATTTTGTTTGCCTTGATATCTTCAAATTTCTTATCCAACCCAAGATCAACACTTGCCCATTTATTCCAAGCCTTCTCTGCCTCGGTCGCTGTGACATCTGTGCCAACCTCGTTCACTGCGGCCACATTGTCGTAGTTGGCGACTTTGCCAGACAGATTATATTTAGATGCCAAATCCCATACTGGATTTCCCTTCGTGCCAATAATGAAGGAACTTCCTAACTCGACTGTGTTGGATCCAATAATTCCATGTTTTATTCTTCCTCCAATCCGGTCGCTGCCTTCTAGGATTACGAAGTCATTGAGGTTGTTTTCTGACAGCGTCTTGGCGGCGGTGATACCAGCAACGCCGGCACCCAGAATGATGACGTCAACATTCTCTGAGAATTAAAAAGCATACACATTTAGTATATTGCTAATTCTGATAATTAGAAACCATAAACATGCACATTACATGTAATGGGATAATATGGGATTTTCGTATAGTGTAGCATAAATATATTTATTATATACATAGCTATATATGAAATATATAGATCTACAAAAAACATGAAAGTGATATTCGTTGAATAGTCATATTTTCACTGTATTTTAATGACAGTGAAAATATAGAAATTATATTAAAACTTTTGTGAACAAGTTCATGATTATATTATCTCCCTTTTAAAGTATTACGATCTAATTATTAAGGTCAGTATCGCTTCATCGTTGTTTTTTTCAGTTTGATGATTACCAATGCATCTGATCGTATTTGAAGAATAAAAAACATATGATTAAACAATTGTACCTATCAAAAATTGATATGAAGTGCAATGACGGTAAAATATCTAAAATTGACTGACCCCACTTAAGTTAAAAGTGTGTTAAGTGGTCTTACATAATATATATTTGTATTCGGCAGCGGCTTCACTCCCATGTTAAAAAGCTGTCCTGAGTTAAGCATCTAGCACT
The DNA here is from genome assembly GCF_016097555.1 of Gigantopelta aegis. Lineage (NCBI taxonomy): Eukaryota > Metazoa > Mollusca > Gastropoda > Neomphalida > Peltospiridae > Gigantopelta > Gigantopelta aegis. The sequence goes on along the minus strand of NC_054708.1, from coordinate 8,843,322 downwards.
TGGAAGGAAGGAAGGAAATGTTTTATTTAACGACGCACTCAACACATTTTATTTACGGTTATATGGCGTCGGACATATGGTAAAGGACCACACAGATATTGAGAGACGAAACCCGCTGTAGCCACTTCATGGGCTACTCTTTTGTGTACCATCCCACCGACAGGATAGCACATACCACGGCCTTTGGTATACCAGTCGTGGTGCACTGGCTGGAACGAGAAATAGCCCAATGGGCCCACTGACGGGGATCTATCTCAGACCGACCGCGCAGCAAGCGAGCGCTGTACCACTGAGCTACGTTCCTCCCCCTAGCACTTGGAAGCCTCAATCTGACGACTTGGTCTTTGTATCGAGACATGTCGTCTTCTTTTCTTTCTTTTATCTCAGCTACATGAACTTTATTCTGAAATGAGGGCAAGGGATATCTCTGTGTTAAAGCGTTCAACTGAGGCGCGATGGATCGCAGGGTCGAACGCCCTCGGTGGAATCTGCTTCCCCCACCCCAACAAGAGTTTTACGACTAGTCTACCAAAGGCTGTAGAACTACCCTGTCTATGCGAAAGTACATATACAATATCTCCAGCAGATTTATCGTTACTTGTAGCATATGTGGCGGCAGTGGATTTCAGGAGTCGAAATTCTCCCTGTTCAAGCTAATTTTCTTTTTGTTTTCAATATATCTTACAGAGGGAGCATGAAGTGACCCTCTATAAACATCACTTGCTAACAATCCCTGCACACGCGCTGTTCCTCTCTTTCTCTCTGTTGCCCAAATATAGAAATGACCGCATCTAGAGTCCTTCCCACAGGAAACGCCTTTTTTCATATTATGGAATTTACTACAAGTTCTTTATTTTTGAGCCGATTGTATTCTAAATTACACAAATTGGAAGGGGGGTGTTATTATTATTTCCAAAACACTTTTATTTTTCTTCTTACGTCAAACCAAACTGAAAATTATTTATTTTTAAAAAAAAACCCCACATTTTTGTTGGAGGATAGGACGGACTATAGTCGTACTTTAAAACGTGTTGAGGCGCTGTTGAATAACAATGGTCTCTCCTTTTTTATTATATTATTTTTTAAATTATTATTTTTGGTTTTGATTTGAAATGTATAATTCGACATAGCTACGCGTGCGGTCGTTACTGCACGTGTACTGTGTACAGTATTTCAATATTTATAGCACGTTTTGAACCTTGAGTGATTACCATTTAACATTTTTGTTAAATTGATGTTTACCTGAGTTAGTTTCTGCTGCCTGGAATCCCCCACAGCACGTCGCCAGGGTTAGAAAATATATAAGCATACTTCTGTAATAAAAATATAATGGCAAATCATTTACATGCTAATAGGCTTTCAAATAAATACAAGATTGTGTTTTGTCCCTGCTTTTGGTATCTGTAGTTGATTTTGTGTTTTTGTTGCTTTATCATTACTAGGATACATGTACAATTTTAATATCTATCTATCTATCTATCTATCTATCTATCTATCTATCTATATATATATATATATATATATATATATATATATATATATATATAGAGAGAGAGAGAGAGAGAGAGAGAGAGAGAGAGAGAGAGAGAGAGAGAGAGACACACACACACACACACACACACACACACACAGTCAACCTTCGATAACTCGATCTTCAAGGGGACGAGGAAATAGTCCGAGTTTCAGGGAGTTCCAGTTTTCGAAATTAATATATAAGAGTACAAATTTAAAACTGCATTGCAGCTGGTTGACTTCGTTTAATATACCGGCCTCGGTGGCGTCGTGGCAGGCCATCGGTCTACAGGCTGGTAGGTACTGGGTTCGGATCCCAGTCCAGGCATGGGATTTTTAATCCAGATATAGACTCCAAACCCTGAGTGAGTGCTCCGCAAGGCTCAATGGGTAGGTGTAAACCACTTGCACCGACCAGTGATCCATAACTGGTTCAACAAAGGCCATGGTTTGTGCTATCCTGCCTGTGGGAAGCGCAAATAAAAGATCCCTTGCTGCCTGTCGTAAAAAGAGTAGCCTATGTGGCGACAGCGGGTTTCCTCTAAAAAAAACAGTGTCAGAATGACCATATGTTTGACGTCCAATAGCCGATGATAAGATACAAAATCAATGTGCTCTAGCGGCGTCGTTAAATAAAACAAACTTTACTTTTTACTTTTCGTTTAATATTCCCTGCCTACCTCTGAACTCTGAAATCTATACATCCCCAGTTGAAAGGCGAATTAATATATCACTGTCACTACACCCCACCCCACCCCACTCCAGCTGTTGGCATCGTCGACGCCTGTGGTACATTCATTTTGCGTATATTGCAAAACAATCTGATTAAAATTAGCTCTACTGGTATATCAGTAGATCTAACAGCATTGCGTGAACTCCCATGTCCAAGTGACATTTCGTCTGTAAATAATAATTTATTGGGATTAGGATTGGGAACTCTATTAACGTGCCCATATCCTTGAAGGTTCAGGCACGCCAACCTCGGATCCAGTCTCTGACATCGTCAGTGGCTGGTTCCGGGGCAGGAAACAATAACTTAAATATCGGCCAATCATACTTGGCCTTTTATAACGTTATGTGGGAGCATACAAATTCTAAAAATATCGAGCGAGACTATTTATGCGGCCACCGTACCGCGGACCATACCAATACGTACGGGTCGGGTTATGCGACTGCTCAACTGCAATATATATAACTCCAGGTGTTCAATTTATTTTTTAAAGAACTAAATCTGTCTGGTTTGATTATTATTATTTTTTTTTTTAACGATACCACTAGAGCACATTGGTTGTCAAACATGTGTTAATTCTGACACGTAGTCATCAGAGGAAACCCGGTACATTTGTTTTTAATGCAGCAATGGATCTTTTATATATGCACTTTCCCACAGACAGGAAAGCACATACCATATTTTATATATGCACTTTCCCACAGACAGGAAAGCACATACCATATTTTATATATGCACTTTCTCACAGACAGGAAAGCACATTCCATGGCCTATAACCAGTGTGTGTATATATAATTTAATTTGCTTTGCGTCTATACACTTTACGGCAATCTGATTGGTCCAGAGGTGCTTACTTTTTTCGTTCATATCTCGAAGAAGGGTCATTCCATGTCAGATCACCCAATGGGTTAAACCCTATCCGCTCCAATTTCAATGAAATTTGGTATATAAGGTTATTTTGGCCAAAACACCTGAAATTCCAAGTTTCAGCTTAATCGGACCAACAGTTTCCAAGTTATGGCCTTTTCTTTTTTTTAAATTTTGTCAAAAAATGGCGTGGCCGCCCTTTTTTAAATTGTCATAACTCAGCAACCAATGGTCCAATTTTGACAAATGAGGTATCATTGGAAAGGGGGAATTACAAGGAATACTTTTGGGCTGATGACCTTTTGACCTATATTTTGACCTTGAAATTGACTTTGTGGGACACGTGACTTTGAGATGACCTTTGATTAAAATTATAGCCCAACATGTTATCTATAACATATACAAAAATTGGAGGTGGAAAATGTTTCATTAGTCAGCAATTTCAGATTGAAATATGTTTACCTGCTGTTGTTCTATGCTCTCTGTATAGACTGCATGCATTTCACTATTAAATGTATATGCGTCAACACTGTAAATGTCATGAATGTTAATGATACAATATAGTGTGGCAACCAGGCAACCAATTGATTAAGGAAAATAGAATCTATAAATCACTACTGGTAGTTTTCTTCATCTTTTGTTAATTTTATATATTATTGTATTTCTGTTTATTTGAGGAGTCTGACTACTTGACTGAAGTCACAAGCTTTCTAGTCTTTAACTATCCATGTTGAACAGACTTTGGAAATTCTGACGAGATAATTTTGGCAGATACTGTAATTCCTGGATGAAGATGATGTCAAGGATGGGGTGTTTATAACACAAAGTATATCCCTTTCTGGAACCCAAACTTGTCTGCTTTTGACGGCCAGTGGAACTGCCTTGAGGGTCCATAAGGGTGCATGAACTTGACGTTATAGTCTCCAAATTCCTCTGAAACTTCATCCACCAAACCACTCCAAGGAATACCATCATAGAGGCTGCAGACAAAGTTTTGCGCCTTTATTTCTAGTGGAATTTGTGAATCGTCATTACTATCATCGAAATTGCTAGTATTTTGAATTTGTACCAATGGGTGGATTGGATTGTAAACTCAGTTTGAAAATCTGCATTGTAGACTGATAATGGGACAAAACGATGGTACTGCAGGGTTTTGTTTAACTAGAGCTCATTGATTTATTAATCATTGGCTATTGGACGTCAAACATTTTGTAATTTTGACATAATAGTCTTAGAGAGGAAACCCATTACGTTTTTCAATTAGTAGCAATTGATCTTTTATATGCACCATCCCAGAGACAGAATAGCACATACCATGGCCTTTGATATACCAATTGTAGTGCACTGGATGGAGCAAAAAATAGCCCACTGACAGGGATCATTCCCAGACTTGTCAGCGCACCAAGTGAGTGCTTTACCACAGGACTACGTACCGCCCCTGCCATCTATTTAACTATGTACAATGAAATAGCATTTGTTTGGCATTTTAAAAAAGTTCCATATATATGACTATTTTTCTGCCATTTATTGCTGAATTGTGACAATTCCATTTTTTAACATTCTTTATCCATTAAAAAAATTAGTTTTACCCTTCATTATTTATACATGTACTACATTGTAGGCCTATCACTAAATGCTATAAGTAACTTTTTTCAGTTGGATTCTCTGCTGCTTACGGTACAGGCCTATGCTTGAAACCTTAGAAAATAAGTGTCAAATTGTGATGCAGTACCTATGGTGAATAAACATATTATTATTTAGCAATCTTACCATAATGACTTGCTCAATGGCATGATGTAGACTCAAAATTTTAAAGTACAAACATTCTTCACTTCATCAATAAGGATGTAAATGTACACACATAAGTGTGCCAGTAGGCCTACAGACCACAGATAGTAATTAATCTTAAAAATAATTATCAATACTAATTACATATATAAGTAATAAGGATCAATTAGTTCTTTTGTTTGTCAGTTACCTACTGGAGATTTTCTGATACTTACATCTTAATGGATCTTGGAAATGGAGGGAAATCCGAGATCTAATGGATAAACTTAAATTTCTTCGATTTTAGATATTCATGCAGGATGCTCTGAATTGGGGTTGGGGGGCTGCAGTTTCCTCCACATGGGGTCCAAAGTCCATTCAAGGGGCCATAACTTCCTTTCAGTGTAGTCCCCATGGTAATATAGTTTAGCTTGTTCTAAACAATATGAGATGTTGGCACAAGATGTTTTTGATAATTAGGCAATATTTCAAAAAATTAATCTTAAATCTGTTGGATGCTGGACTATAATTTTATTGTTAGAACATTCATGACATTTACAGTGTTGATGCATGTACATTTAATAGTGCTTAAATACATGTGCAGTCTATACACAGAGAGCATAGAACAACAGATAAACATATTTCAATTTGAAATTGCTGACTTTTTTTTTCGGTTCTTACTTGCATGAACCAAAAAATAATTGTGGTCAATTCTTAAATGAAGAGTTTAGGCGCAAAACGTAATATATCCAAAAAAAATTCATTTTCAGTAAAAGTGATTTTTTTTAATTGGCGTATATCGCGTTTTGATTAAAAAAATAAAAAAAAAGGGATTTACCCAATACAATTTCATAAGGATCAATCGCGTTTTGCGGCAAATCAGCGGGCCTACGATTAGCCCTTACTGACATACAATAATGGCTTTAACTAAAAAAAAAAAAGAGAAAGAAAATGGTTTATATCGCGTTTTGCGCCTGAAATCTTCATTATCTCGTGCTATTGATTTATTATTTAGAGCGCTCAACAGTTTACCTCTCATCATCAAGTATGTCTGTCTTTTGCAATTCTCTTTTTGGCTGGGCGCGGACAGGGTTTAACTCAGTCGGCTGAGTAAGTCAGTGTGCATTCAGCATGCGCAGAAAAAAAGAAAAAAAAGTCGATCGATGTTTACTTGTAACTTAAAAGTTTTTTGATGACGTCAAATTACAAAAGTGTAGATATGAAAATGTACCTTTCCACGCGCAGATAATGTTAATGTTGAAATCTCCACTAATTATATTGATGTTGAGGGCTGAACATATTATCTTCATCTTTCAAATTGTATTGTCGAATGCTATACGTATGTCCTGTCAATGCGTACGTACCTTCAGTGGCATATAGTCATGATAAAAGGTCGAGAGCTTGACATTATAATCAAAATCTTGAGATAATATGCTGACATTTCAAGATAATAAATTAAGCACTTGACAAAACAAGTCCAGATTTCGAGATATAAGTTGAAGTTTAATATTTTTAAAAGTAAAAAAATAGTGTGTGTGTGTGTCCTAAATATACCACCATATTATTCATTTTAATGGGTGGTGTTTTTAGATTGTATGAAAAGAAACTTTGAGACCTTAGTACATTTTAAATTACTGGTGTTTAACATAATGATAGTTATTTTAACACTGTACGGCCGCACGTTGATTTATTTCTATGGCAAAGAGATTAAATAATAATCGTAACCATTTTGCATTAAGGTTATACCCCCTTCACATACACGGATTTTTCTTACGAGTCCTTACGGATCGCCAACTCGTAGTCAATCGCAAGCATCCGTAAATAACTCGCTGGTATCCGTAAACAACTCGCAGACACTCTTAAGGATCCGTGAAAGGAGAGGCAATTTTTTTGACATGTCAAAAATCTTCTTACGATTGTCCACGGGTTGATTTTTCCGTAAATAAACCGCTCGTAACAATCCGTAACTGCTCGCAAGAATCGTAAACCGCTCGTAACACGATTTGTTACGGTTAGTTTACGATTTACCATCCGGATTATTTACGGATTATTACGAGTGCTTACTGTTCTGTGCGCATTCGAATCCTTGTAAATGCAGTATACTCGAAAATTACAATTTTTTGTTAGAGTTCAAACCACAATGTCCAATAGAGACAGGTAGTGGATACGTAAACCATTTACGATTGTGTGTTTTATTTACGGATTATTTTTACATGCCCATATTTTACGGACTTCAATTATACGAAATATTATCGCTTACGTGTTCTTTGCGATATTTTGTAAACATATTATGAATACTTTCGGGTCATAGCTTTATTGTGTTATTATTTATAATTATATTCCCATGTTCGATGGCTTTACGGCCGGATTGTTACGTTCAGTTGTTACGATGGCACTTTACGACGTGTACGAGCACTTTTACGTGTAGTTACGAGTACTTTACGAATAGATACGTATACTTTACGTATTCTTACATATTGTTTACGATTTAGGGAAAGGTATAAAAGCTGCAAAATCGAACACTTCATTTTCAGTTGCTTTCAAGAAGTCATAGAAGTTACATCTCTGCATATCTACTCTACAATATCTACAAGCATCTCGGTGGAGGAATATCTGGTAGCTGCTGGGCCTCGTCCTCTTCTCTCTGGGCTAGTTGAAGGAGCAATTGTAGAAATTGTTGATACAACTGCAATCTGTTTCTCTCATATGCCATGTTGTCTCTCTGGATGTCAGTTGTCGAATGATGATACATTGAGATTTGCAGGATTTATATATTTTTTGGCAAAAAATCGTAAGGACTCGTAAATACTCGTAACTAACTCGTAACTATTCGTAACAACACGTAAACAGGTCGTAACTAACACGTAAAAGCTTCAATGAATAGTAACATTCCGTAATATACTCGTAACAATCCGTAAAAAGTTCGTAAAATGCCCGTACGTTGCTCGTAGTTATCCGTGACAACTCGTAACAAATCGTGGAATTTTGCCGTAAATACATCGTAATAACTCGTAATAATCCGTAATAAACCGTAAATAGCTCGTAATAACTCGTAACAACTCTTAAATCGGTCGTAAAAGTGGCCAAATCGTAAGGATCCGTGGATTTGGGCGATCCGTAAGGACTCGTAAGAAAAATCCGTGTATGTGAAGGGGGTATTATATACGCAGTCCTCGGCTGTTACGTTTGTGGTTCATATAGCCGAGCTCCAATTCAATTAGATTGCCGCTTAGGCAATAGACGAACTTGTTGGCCTATTTCAACATTAAAAAAACGGGGGTAAAAGTGCAGTAATAAATTCTGGATTGTGTACTAGAAGAAATAGATGTTATGGTTATACTATCACGGGTCTTGAAACGAAAGTTCAACATTAAGATTTTATATCACGGCGGTGAAATTAGTTTCTGGTATACTTCGTAATTCACCCGAATCATTTCGTATACCTTCGGCATAATTCCGAATGTTTTCAAATTCTTTTCACGTCACTGGCATGATTTTGCAAGTAAGGTTTTGATTGGTCGAATGAAAGGTCAACTGGACATGAGATCCAACGGCTGCTGTTAGATCCACATGTAATAGTGGAGCTAATTTTAATTAGGTTGATTGCAAAAGTAAGTAAATAACAAAACAAAAAAAGATAACCCAGATGAATTTGAAATATATGCTTGGGTATATAGGTTACATGTATATACTGACAGAAAAATAAAACGAAAAAAGAAGGCATTTACATGCATATATAAATAACAGAAAGTAAATGATATAATAAACGTTGACGTATTTTACAGATGTCAAAACATGGCGGAACATAACTAACAAATAAAACACTGAATGCCGAATAACACTAAGTACATTTGTTTTACACAAAATTATTTACGCTTCGCACCTCTATTTTATTTTTCCAATCTGGCCAACACCCCCCCCACCCCCCACCCCCATCCCCCATTTCTGGGCCCTACGCGAGATTGCATGCATGACAAAAAAGCAGAACTTTTTAAAACGGATCTGGCTATCCCCACGTTACCGGGTCCTTCCCCAGATTGCTCGATCTACATTTTTTTTTTTAACATAACTAAATGACTGGTAATTTATAAAAATTAACTGATAAATAACTAGAAAAGCTAAAGTTTGACACCATTCACGCCTTTGAGAGCATAAACAAACAGCGCTAACAATCATTACCAATGCTCTTTGAAGTTAACCTGACTGTGTCTGTAATTACGTATTACGTAGCGAGGCTCTCCACCACGTACATGATGATGATGATAACTAGTTTAACGTGCCCATATACCACTAGGGTTTCGAACACGCCCATCCCGAGTCCGACCTCCGATAAGATCGGTGGCCTGATTCGTGATGGGGGGGGGGGGGGGGGGGGGGTGTGTTGAAAATGGGCAGAATTTTGAAAATAGCAATTAGTAAAAACGTTAATAGAATAAATAAAAAAATAAAAAGGTTACAAGCCAAAAATAAAAAAGAATTGACTTCTCGGCCGAATATTTAAATAATTTGGAGCATTTTAGAAGGACAGTCCAAAATTAATTAAGAGAAAGAAGAGAGGATCGGACTATTTAATAATATTACAAAAAAAGTAATTTCGACATAAAATTTTGAACGCAGATCTAAACGTTTAAAGTCCGATCGATATGTCCACGCGAGTGGCCTCGTTAAGGCCGTTTGGGTGCACAGCTTAAAGGGACGAGATGGGTTGCATCCCGTCAAGAAAACCCCTAGATTGACAGTCGATAGACGTTGAAGGTGTAGTGCTGTGCTGAAATACAGATCTTGAGAAGCCGGATCCGTCTGAACGAGTAGAGTATCAGACTAGAGTATAGTCCAGTCGTCATGGGTTGGTATAGTGGTGCGGACGGGCCCGACTCCGAAGGATACGAGATGGTATCATTATAAAACAATGTAAAGTCTAGAAAAAGAGTAGTAGGGGCCGACCCCGCTTCCTATTTCTTCTTAGAGTGGGGCGGTCAATCTTCCAGTGCTGGTAGGACAGGCTCGGACATGTAGAGACTAAACGCGAACAACCGTGGCGTTCTGCAGAATGGTCGTCATAGAGTCACGAAAAAACAAGTCAGACGGAGAAATGACGTGGAGGCGAGAAATCTCGCTGAAAAAGAATCCAACCTGGTGGTGCAGACTGCCGAAACGAGAAGCGTTCCAGCGTTCAATCAGTTCCAATGGCCGCATACATCCCAGTATAAAACTTCATTTCGCTGACAAAAACAACGAAATGAAGGACCCCCAAGTCGAGCACACGAAAGCACGTGCAGTGTGCACAAGCGAAACAAACACGTCTTACCGCGTGGAGCTCCAGACTGGGAATGACCACGTACAAGTCAATTCTTTATTCAAACTTTGAGCAGTAACTGCTCATCAGTTGTAATTACAAATAACATGTTGAAAGACGAATGAAAGGTGTAAAATAAGAATAACAATATAAACATAGCATTATTACAATCAATGAAAGGAGAATATAATAGAATAAGTGTAATTCGACTTTGTCTCTAAGTAACAATAAAATATGCTTCACGTTTTTTGAATACTTTCCATAGATATTTACCTAAATTACACAAATCTTTAATATTATTTGTACTTAGTAACTGTATTAATTTGAACATAGATCGACGCATCCTAAAATATGTTTTAATATATAAAACTCTTAAATCGTTAAAATATGGACAGCATAATATACAATGAAACTCATCTTCAACCTCCCCCAGTTGACAAAATACGCAGACTATTAATTCTATCAACATTATTATAACGTCCAACTTCAATAGCTAACCTATGTGAAGACAAACGAATTTTTGTGATGCACCTTTTATACAAATCTGGAATAGATTTCGTAAGATAGTTCTGTAAAATCATATCCTTTACTAAGAATTTATAAAGATAAGAACATTTAGTCGACGTTTGTAATATGCCTGTAAGATTTTGCTTGTACTGATCTATAATTCTCTGCCATAATACAGGTAAATAAAACTTAGCATTTGCTAGTGAATCCTGGTTTAACCACAAATCGTAAAATCCTAGGGAGCACAATAGTTGTTTTATATGAGTTGCCCAATTATTATCCTTTTCACACTTAGACCTGAGTTCATCATAAGCAGCATGCAATATACAGTTATTTGTTTTAAGTAATTTGAACCAATATTTTAGCATACGATAGTTGCGTACATAGGACAGTGGATAAATACCTAGTTCAAAATATACCATAATATTAGTTGTGGAGCCTTTAACTTTTAAAATATCCTTACAAAAATCTAAATGTAACTTTTCTATTGAGTTAGCTTTATAGTATCCCCATAACAGTAATACAAAATACTTGAAATTACGTATTAAACAAGGATAAAGACGTTATTAAATTCAACATTAGATGTTTAGTATTTCTTTTAAGTGCATACATAGCTTTTCGACCTTGGTCTGTAATGATTTTAATAGCAGGTGTGAATTTACAATTATAATTAAAAGTTAAGCCTAAATAAGTGAACTGATCTACATTATCAAGCAAAACACCATTGTAATACCACCTCTCATAATCTTTTATAGTACCACCGTTTCTAAACACTACAATCTTAGTTTTTGCAATATTGAGACAGAGACTCAATTTTGTATTATATTGGTGTAACGTATTTAACATTGTTTTGAGACCTTCAACGCTTTTAGCAAAAATAACCATATCATCAGCATATAATAATAGAAAAAGGCTTAAGTCCTTAACTCATAATCAGAACATGAACTACAAATAAATTCATTTTCTAGATCATTAATATAGAAAGAATACAATATGGGGAACAAAATTTCTCCCTGCATACAAACACCGACACCCAAACACAGGATCATTTCATTCCGCTTTGTCGGCGATCTATTATTCTGTACTTATCACCTTAGTCCTCGACAGCCCAAACCACCCGAGACATGCGCGCTTCGTTTGATTGACATTATTAAAGGTAGGGTCAACTCAAACAAGACCCTTATGTGTTGGAAAGATGCATACCCGGACCACCAACACATATTGACACTTTAACAAATGAAAAACGCGTAATTTTAGAGTTAATAAAAGAAAAACATGATTATTCTTTGCTAACTGGGGGAGGGGGGGGGGGGGGGGGGCAGCCATTTTGTTTCGTTTTTGTGACGTTCGGTGGTATAGCTTGGGGCGAAGTGACGTCAGCTCAGTCCATCTCCTCTATGCACAGTGTAAACAAACGCTCTAATTTACGACAAGGCGCTTCGCTTTCATCAACCTGACTTGTAAAACAACATAAATAACTTGATAGTATAATAAACTATTTAGCTAAATATATTTCAATTTGCATCAATAGAACGAAATGAAGTTATAGTATTTTTCTCTTTTTTTAAATCCAAAGAAAAAATGCATATTATTAGGCCTATTGGTAGGGTACGTTCGAGCAAAAACGACCACTCACGATACCCAAGTGATACTTTGCTTTTCTTTGGGACGAAGTAATTGGTCAGTTTTGTGATTTTAGATGGGAAAGTCTACTTAATCAAGGGTTTTACAGAATTACTTACAGTAATATAGCAGGACGGCTGATAATGGCTATTACGATTTGATGATGATGATGATAACTAGTTTAACATGCCCATATACCACTAGGGTTTCGAACACGCCCATCCCGAGTCCGACCTCCGATAAAATCGGTGGCCTGACTCGGGATGGAAGGGGGGGGGGGGGGGGGGGGTGGGGGGGGGGGGGGGGGGGGGGGGGGGGGGGGGGGGGGGGGGTTGCAAATGGGCAGAATTTTGAAAATAGCAATTAGTAAAAAAGTTAATAGAATTAAAAAAAAAAAAAAAAAAGGTTACAAGCCAAAAATAAAAAGAATTGACTGCTCGGCCGAATATTTATATAATTTGGAGCATTTTAGAAGGACAGTCCAAAATTAAATAAGAAAAAGAAGAGGGATCGGACTATTTAATAATATTTTTAAAAAAAGAAGTAATTTCGACAAAAAATGTTGAACGCAGATCTAAAAGTTTAAAGTCCGATCGATTAGTTCACGCGAGTGGCCTCGTTAAGGCCGTTTGGGTGCACAGCTTAAAGGGACGAGATGGGTTGCATCCCGTCAAGAAAACCCCTAGATTGACAGTCGATAGACGTTGAAGGTGTAGTGCTGTGCTGAAATACAGATCTTGAGAAGCCGGATCCGTCTGAACGAGAGAGAGTATCAGACTAGGGTATAGTCCAGTCGTCATGGGTTGGTATAGTGGTGCGGACGGGCCCGACTCCGGAGGATACGAGATGGTATCACTATAAAGCAAGGTAAAGTCTAGAAAAAGAGTAGTAGGGGCCGACCCCGCTTCCTATTTCTTCTTAGAGTGGGGCGGTCAATCTTCCAGTGCTGCTAGGACAGGCTCGGACATGTAGAGACTAAACGCGAACAACCGTGGCGTTCTGCAGAATGGCCGTCATACGAGTCACAAAAAAAACCAAGTCGACAGTCAGACGGAGAAATGACGTGGAGGCAAGGAATCTCGCTAAAAAAGAATCCAACCTGGTGGTGCAGGCTGTCGAAACGAGAAGCGTTCCAGCGTTCAATCAGTTCCAATGGCCGCATACATCCCAGTAGAAAACTTCATTTCCCTGACAAAAACAACGAAATGAAGGACCCCCAAGTCGAGCACACGAAAGCGTTACGATTTGAGGGATATCCGTACGGTTATCACACAATACCCTGTGATCATAATAAAAGAGGCACATCTTTTAGTGTGTCTTTGTACGGGTCTCCCCTGAGTTGTTATGCCACGACCATAAGCGGTCAGGTCCTTTTTAAGGGCCCTATGGGCAACCTAGGGAGACACCACAGTATAATAGAGGTCTAATTAACGAGCTACTCTCGATTCACTAATGTCAAAACCTATATTAGCTCTGGAACTTTCTTTTTGACTGACCGTTCAAAATTGCACCCAAATTTGCGCACTTTTTCTCTTTGGCATAATACTTTGCGCCATTCAAAATTTCATAGCACCATCACCCCCGTTATATATAATAGCCGTCACATTTAACCGTTTTATTAATTAACTATACGATTAGACTTGTTGATATTAAGCAATAATGTGCATTATATATCGTTGAATATGCATACCAGGCCAAATGACTTAATTGTCCCCTCCTTTAACAATACATTCGTCTTTAAAATAATATTGACAACGACAGTTTGATCAATTCACTCACGTCGAGTTTTAGAGGTGCATACTCTATTAAATCTTTATGGTGGGACCAATGTATAATTTTCATTATTATTGGAATTTAAACGTTATTTAGCATCTTTTTGAAACCTCGTCGTTAAATAAAACATTTCCTTCCTTTTTGAAACCTTTGCTGATCATAAAAAGAAAAAACAAATATAAGAAATATAGCAATTATTTGGAAATATGGGTTTTTCAAATAAAAATGTACTGAGGTTAGGTGACATCATTTCCCCAAAACGTGACCACATTTCGCCAGCACATCAGGGTCTGTAATAACTAGACATAACATGGGCGGATCCAGGAACTATTTTTAGGGGGGGACCAAAAAAGAAGGGCACATTGACTCGTCAAAAGGGCACCTTACTACAAGTTTTGATATTTACAATTAATATGAATTCCTACAGTTCTACGTCATAATATACTAGCAATAATGAAGTAAATTGGCGTCACTCGCGTTAGAACCTCAATAACACAGACACATATCTGCAAGCTTGCGCATGTACACGAAAATCTTGATTTCATTTATCTACAATATAATTATTGTTTACTTAAAAAAAAAAAAATTCTACAAACAAAAAGGGCACTTGGACATTTTGAGGGCACTTGAACAATTTTTTTGGGGGGACGCGTCCCCCTGGTCCCCCCCCCCCCTTGGATCCGCCCATGCATAATAAGCTTTTAAATGACCTATAATGTAGCCATATGCCGGACAAAAAAAGGCCCTTGCCGCTCTACTTATATAGACTGACGCCCCAACCAGCAGTTCAACCTAGGCCTGCGTTGTCTGCCCAGGACTTCGTGCTTGGACAGTCGTAGATATATGTATGAAATTAAGCTTTGAAAGATTACTTGAACAGCCTAGTATTACTATCATCGTCTCCAAAATAGTGATAGATCGGGTTTTGCTCAATGGCTGAACAATTTTTGAATTCGCCTCAGCCAAAACGCCGAGTGTCAGAAGTGTTGTCGGCGATTTTATAATTGCATTATTATTACAATATATAATAATATACGTACCTCGTTTGATAAATGCAGCTGCTTGCGTAGTATCCTAGTCTGTTCTTTTGTTCTAGTGATGAGGGTGGGAAAAGACTCGATTTGCTGTTTGACTTATTTAGAAGGTCTTAGCTTTCCCTCAGAACAGAAAAAGAATAAAAGAAACTCGAGTCGCTGTATTCCGGTTCTACTGGTTTTCCTGTCTGCATGATGCATACGATTTGGTATGGTTCACAACACATCAGTACTGGGCATTTTTATATAGGGGTGTTGTTTGTGTGTATGTGTTTGTTTGTGTGTGTGTGTGTGTGTGTGTGTGTGTTTGTGTGTGTGTGTGTATGTGCGTGTGTCTGTGCGTGTGTATGTGCATGTGTGTGTGTGCGTGTGTGTCTGTGTGTGTATGTGTGTATGTCTGTGCATGTGTCTGTGCGTGTGTGTGTGTGTGTGTGTGTGACTTCAATTGTTTATTATATATCTGTGGCATATCTTATACATATACCTATGTGACGCGTTGAAAGTTGTGTTAATGGGATGTAATTACATATGTGAATATCAGTATTGGTCATGGGAGGGTGACACGCTATCCTCTCATGGGCAGTGGCGGATCCAGAAAATCCATTTAGTGGGGCCCCAATGACACGCGGGGATTCCTCGGATTCCCCAATGTAAAAACAAAATGAAAAAATGAAATAAAAATATAACTGTCGCAAACTTTAGGGATGGTGGTGGGCCCCTGCCCAACTCAGATCCGCCACTCAGTGGTACAGTGCGATGTTAGATAGCAGAACTCAGATCGGCCACTCAGTGGTATAGTGCGGTGTTAGATAGCAGAACTCAGATCCGCCACTCAGTGGTACAGTGCGATGTTAGATAGCAGAACTCAGATCTGCCACTCAGTGGTACAGTGCGATGTTAGATAGCAGAACTCAGATCCGCCACTCAGTGGTACAGTGCGATGTTAGATAGCAGACCTCTGAAAATACTATTCAAAACTAAATTTAAAAGCATTTAACCCATTTCATTTTTTGTCACCGATAATTATGTTATAAATTTAAAGTGCAAACGAAAAATAAGTTACACAAAACGTCACTCGCATGGTTGCATGCTCATGGGGGGAGAGCACTCCCGAACAATGTTACTGGGTTTTATTTTTTTTATTCCATCACATTCGTTTAAAGTTAGAACCAGGCTTGCTAGTATTTGCTAGCGCTCGACATCTTGAACATGCTACAGGACAACCATTTAAAAATTATCAACCGTTGACTGGGACAGTTGGAGTTTTAAAAACCTAAGGCGGGATATAGGGGAGCTATGACTATACATGGTGAAATAAGCATTAATATTGTTTCAAGAAGACTGCAATATATTTAAAGCGTCTGGGTTATGTCTCTAGACTGTTTCTGGTGACATTTTATATTAGCTGTTCTACAATTTCGAAACTGTCACAGGCGGGCAAATATAGAAATGTGGGGCGTGAATACGAAAACCCTGACAGACCCCCCCCCCCCCAACATTCCATTAGTTTGATACAGCATATACATTTCCAACCTAAACACACAACGGTTTCATGTTTTGGTTTCTTACAGCCTTTTGTTGTTACCATCGCAGTCACCAGCATCAAAGGAGACACACCAATGGTTTTACATCATTTAATGGGCATTTCTGTGTACAGGTACATGCAACCTTTGTATTCTATGATAAATTTTATGTCATATATGAAAACTGCTGATCTTATTACTAATATATTATATACAGAGCAAACGCGTAGCGCCACTTACGCACAGTACGCACGTGCGTAATGCAAAAAGAAAAAATCTAGGTATAGGTCGAGGCTGTCTGTAATTGTTCTATAAAAATTGACTCGAAAAAAGATAGAAAAAGAATGTCTCAGAAAAAGCTCATAATGCATCTATAGGCGTCCTGAGGTTTTTTTGGGGGCAGGCCCCCGAACCATCCCCCCGCTCGTGCACGCATGCGTAATGATAAACATTTTCTGGCTACACCCCTGCAGGGTGCGTGTATGCCGGCCTACTAAATATAGACATGTCAGAGTAAATGGTGGCCTCTGAACCGTGAGCACTGTACGTCCCCGTCATGGTGGCGCCCCGGGAGCCGAGATTCACTGAAAGTAAAACCTCTCGCAGCTTTTCCATATTGTGGTGCATAGTGAAAAGGTTTGCAAAGCCGTCGCGATGCCACGTAATAGAGCCTAATCAAGCCTTGTGAATTATGCCTCAGGAGCCCAATTTACTAAACTCTCGTAATAGCGATCTTGCACAATGACTCCCTGTGTATATTTGTAGGGACAGTTTCTTAAAGTCCTCATGGGGTGCAAACTCGGGGTTATTAAAGCAACTACCTGGTCGTTGCACGGGAAACGAATTTTAAAAAACAAACAATTACAAAACAATCTCTGTAAAAGCTGTGCAGTGATACATGGTTTTAAAACGCACGTCTCAGCGACATTTGGGCGCGCGCTCGTGTATTATAAATATTAATATAGGATTAATTACTTAAGAACTTTGGCGCTAGAAAACTAAAAAATACAGACAATTAAAAAACAGTATTTTCCCATCATAATGAGGGTAATGGATTTCTTTCAAACCTACTTGTATATTATTAGGCCTACATTAAAAGGAAACAAAATAACGAACGTGGCGGGTTTTGTAGATATATAAATAAATGTTTTGCAGGAAGAACGTTACTAAAAATAAATCAAGATTATTCTACAGAAGGACGCTTACTGCATTCCAAAGTACACGAACATGCATTATATATAGGCAATCGTTTCCACTAAAATGAAATAAATTAAAATAAATAAATAAATAAATAAATAAATATTTATTATATTCATATGTTAAATATATAATTTGTTTTAGTCATTTAGAAGTTAGAGGGAAGAGTGTATACCCCAGAACCTTTCTGGATCTGTGTCTGTTGGTCGTGTTTAAATATAAATGTGCGAGGCAATGGTACACAATGCTAGTATGAAGACCGACGGAATATAAATCCGAACGGACTGAGATGACGAACACTCGTTCTCCTGGCCCTCCGGAGGTTCATATTTCGTACACAATCCCTGTCGGCACTTGACGATCAGTCTGGCTTGGTTCCGTCCCGAGTAGTAGGCCCCTCTGACAAACCCTCTAAACATCACATGGTAGGCCTCGCCTGCAAAATACAGCCTGCCAACAGGAGCCTTCACGGCTTGAATTCGGTCCTCCGAGAAACCAGAAGGAAGACTCGCCATGGACCCCATGAAGAGTGGATTTCTGGACCAGTCAGACACCAGGACGGTCGTTGGTTCAGGGATGTTTTGGTTCTTGTTCACGTCACGCAACAGTTTGGTTATCTCAGACTTGAGAGCCGACTCCCCAATACGTTCAACTCTCTGAGCTTCTTCCCCAGTCGGCATGCTGCTAATGATGTTGCTGGTGTTTGGAAGCAGGCCATCAGCCATCATGTTGACCCAAACGGGATGGAAACCGTAGTTCTCGCTTGCATACACTGCGTACGCTTTCTTGTTAAAGAATGCCCTGGCCTCTTCTGAACATTCTACCAGTACATTTGCAGCGTGACCCACGTTGATTCTAAAGAGATTGTCTTCTTTCCATAATGGCAGCTCTGGTTCGAATTTCACGAGGCGGTGTTGCAGGACCCCGAGGCCAAATGTCATGATTGCGTAGTTCGCGGTGTACGTCTTGTTGGCGCTAGTTGTGACGACCACCTTCGAGTCGTCGTATTTTACTACCGTGACAACCTCATTCAGCTTCAGACGAACGTCATCCTTGACCAAGAAGTCATTTTTCATTTCATTAAATACATGTACGTAACCTCTCGGATCACTCACCAAAAATTCACTGTTAGACCCGTCTATGATGAGTCGCTGAAGAAATTTATTTCGCTCTTTCAGTGAAACCAGATTGGTGATTTGGGCAAACGAAAAGTCCACACTCTCATACCATTGTATTGCTCGTTTAACGGGAGAATCGGGATACCAGCCTCCAAGCTTCAGTCCCACGCCAACGGCTATATCTTCGATCTTGTTAGCTCGTATGTCAGAATACTTCTTTCCCAGGACACCGATAGCACTCTTCCATTTAACCCAAGCAGCTGCGGCTTCGGTGTTTGTAACATCTGTTCCAAATGCGTCCAATACCGTCACGTTGTCGTAGTTTGTCACCACACCAGAGAGATTGTATCCAGAGGCAAGATCCCACACGGGGTTTCCCGTAGTTCCAACGATATAGTTACTACCCAGCTCAACGGTGGTGGATCCTATAAACCCGTGTTTTATTCTTCCTCCAATTCGGTCGCTGCCTTCAAGGATTACGAAGTCGGTGACGTTGTTTTCTGACAACGTCTTTGCGGCGGTGAGACCAGCAACGCCGGCACCCAGGATGATGACGTCAACATTTTCTGAGAAATAACACAAAAAAAATTATGATACACTTAGATAATAATACTTCACGAATGGCTGTTAGATTATATTTGTCTAACGAGCACAATCTATATATAACTGAGGCATCATTTGTCAATATTTTCAATACAAAATTAAATGTGTGACTGTCACGTTGTTAAATGTTGCTTGGGGGTCCGTACACGAAAATCGGAATAATTTGTCAGAAACGTGTCTGAGTACCTTGGGCATTGACAGTGTTACAACGTCGTCTCGTGAACTGGACGTGTCCGATGTGATGGTGGTAGTAGTGTCATGGTGTGGGCAGAAATTCATGACATCGGACAAAATAACATCATTTCCATCATTAATAGGAATCTGAATGCTCAGCATTAAAGTGACAAAATCATCACACCAGTTGTCATTCCGTTCATGTAGCAGCATCCAGGCATTTTGTTCCAACAGGGCAAGGTACGCCAGTATTCAGCCAGACTAACGACTGGACTTCTTCAGAGGAACAATATTGAGACACTAAACTGGGTTGCAAGATCGCTCGACTTGTTCCCAACTGTGCAGGTATGGGATTTGTTTCGTCGTAGGGTGTGCGAGAACCACGTCCACAACCGTAAACATGCTTTAACTCGTGAATCGATCTCTATCGATCACTATTCCAGAGATCCACCGTCTCACCAAAAGCATAATCCGACGTTGTACCGCTGTCAGCATGTAATGCCCAAGGTGCTCAAACACGTTACTGACATTTTTCAAGCATCATTTAACCACGTGACATTACACATTTCATTTTGTATTGAAAATATCCTGTGACAAATGATGCCTCAATTAAATCCAGTGTCTAATTTTATTTTGTAAGTGACAAGTTTTCTTTTATTTAAGTACATTTACCAAATTGCTAAACTTTACACACACACACACACACACACACACACACACACACACACACACACACACACACACACACACACACTCACTCACTCACACACGTATATAACAAAACTTTACGGAAAATTTCGACAGAAGATTTATCGTATCGTCTACATTATTTCATGAATTGTTTTCTTATTCTGTATACAAATAGCCATTGAGTCCGTGATTATTTATTTATACAGTTGTATATTATAGAGATTAAATGTACTGAGGTATTGTAATGTCTTCGAGACATCACAATGTATAGCCAGGTACTTAACACGAATAAAAGACACAAGGTGCAGATAGTTTTATTAAACATTTTGGTGGTAGTACCAGTGAAACCGAGTGTTTGTTTTATAAGCACAAGTCAATATTTACCTGGACTAGTTTCAGCTGCTTGAAATCTGCCGCAGGATGCGAATACGATGAAAATAGATGTTATCAGCATACCGCTGTAATAAAACAATATAGATAATAAGGTGCATGCTAAAACACAGCAGCAACAACTGTAGCAGCAGTAACGGTAGAAGTAGCAGCAGCAGCAGTAGCAATAGCAGCAGCAGCATTGATAGTAGCAGCAGCATTAGTAGTAGCAGCAGCAGCATTAGTAGTAGCAGCAGTAACGGTAGAAGTAGCAGCAGCAGCAGTATTAGTAGCAGCAGCAGCATTAGTAGTAGCAGCAGCAGTATTAGTAGCAGCAGCAGCATTAGTAGTAGCAGCAGCAGTATTAGTAGCAGCAGCAGCATTAGTAGTAGCAGCAGCAGTATTAGTAGTAGCAGCAGTAACGGTAGAAGTAGCAGCAGCAGCAGCAGTATTAGTAGCAGCAGCAGCATTAGTAGTAGCAGCAGCAGTATTAGTAGCAGCAGCAGCATTAGTAGTAGCAGCAGAAGTATTAGTAGCAGCAGCAGCATTAGTAGTAGCAGCAGCAGCATTAGTAGCAGCAGCAGCAGTATTAGTAGCAGCAGCAGCATTAGTAGTAGCAGCAGCAGTATTAGTAGCAGCAGCAGCATTAGTAGTAGCAGCAGCAGTATTAGTAGTAGCAGCAGTAACGGTAGAAGTAGCAGCAGTAGTAGCAGCAGCAGTATTAGTAGTAGCAGCAGTAACGGTAGAAGTAGCAGCAGTAGTAGCAGCAGCAGTATTAGTAGCAGCAGCAGCATTAGTAGTAGCAGTAGCAGTATTAGTAGCAGCAGCAGCATTAGTAGTAGCAGCAGCAGTATTAGTAGCAGCAGCAGCATTAGTAGTAGCAGCAGCAGTATTAGTAGCAGCAGCAGCATTAGTAGTAGCAGCAGCAGTATTAGTAGTAGCAGCAGTAACGGTAGAAGTAGCAGCAGTAGTAGCAGCAGCAGTATTAGTAGCAGCAGCAGCATTAGTAGTAGCAGCAGCAGTATTAGTAGCAGCAGCAGCATTAGTAGTAGCAGCAGCAGTATTAGTAGCAGCAGCAGCATTAGTAGTAGCAGCAGCAGTATTAGTAGTAGCAGCAGTAACGGTAGAAGTAGCAGCAGTAGTAGCAGCAGCAGTATTAGTAGCAGCAGCAGCATTAGTAGTAGCAGCAGCAGTATTAGTAGCAGCAGCAGCATTAGTAGTAGCAGCAGCAGTATTAGTAGCAGCAGCAGCATTAGTAGTAGCAGCAGCAGTATTAGTAGTAGCAGCAGTAACGGTAGAAGTAGCAGCAGTAGTAGCAGCAGCAGTATTAGTAGTAGCAGCAGTAACGGTAGAAGTAGCAGCAGTTGTAGCAGCAGCAGTATTAGTAGCAGCAGCAGCATTAGTAGTAGCAGCAGCAGTATTAGTAGCAGCAGCAGCATTAGTAGTAGCAGCAGCAGTATTAGTAGCAGCAGCAGCATTAGTAGTAGCAGCAGCAGTATTAGTAGTAGCAGCAGTAACGGTAGAAGTAGCAGCAGTAGTAGCAGCAGCAGTATTAGTAGTAGCAGCAGTAACGGTAGAAGTAGCAGCAGTAGTAGCAGCAGCAGTATTAGTAGCAGCAGCAGCATTAGTAGTAGCAGTAGCAGTATTAGTAGCAGCAGCAGCATTAGTAGTAGCAGCAGCAGTATTAGTAGCAGCAGCAGCATTAGTAGTAGCAGCAGCAGTATTAGTAGCAGCAGCAGCATTAGTAGTAGCAGCAGCAGTATTAGTAGCAGCAGCAGCATTAGTAGTAGCAGCAGCAGTATTAGTAGTAGCAGCAGCATTAGTAGTAGCAGCAGCAGTATTAGTAGTAGCAGCAGTAACGGTAGAAGTAGCAGCAGTAGTAGCAGCAGCAGTATTAGTAGTAGCAGCAGCAGTATTAGTAGCAGCAGCAGCATTAGTAGTAGCAGCAGCAGTATTAATAGCAGCAGCAGCATTAGTAGTAGCAGCAGCAGTATTAGTAGCAGCAGCAGCATTAGTAGTAGCAGCAGCAGTATTAGTAGTAGCAGCAGTAACGGTAGAAGTAGCAGCAGTAGTAGCAGCAGCAGTATTAGTAGTAGCAGCAGTAACGGTAGAAGTAGCAGCAGTAGTAGCAGCATCAGTATTAGTAGCAGCAGCAGCATTAGTAGTAGCAGCAGTAGTATTAGTAGCAGCAGCAGCATTAGTAGTAGCAGCAGCAGCATTAGTAGTAGCAGCAGCATTAGTAGTAGCAGCAGCAGTATTAGTAGTAGCAGTAGCAGTATTAGTAGCAGCAGCAGCATTAGTAGTAGCAGCAGCAGCATTAGTAGTAGCAGCAGCATTAGTAGTAGCAGCAGCAGTATTAGTAGTAGCAGTAGCAGTATTAGTAGCAGCAGCAGTATTAGTAGCAGCAGCAGCAGTATTAGTAGTAGCAGCAGCAGCATTAGTAGTAGCAGCAGCATTATTAATAGCAGCAGCAGTATTAATAGCAGCAGCAGCATTATTAATAGCAGCAGCAGCATTAGTATTAGTAGTAGTAGTAGTTGTTGTAGTAGTAGTAGCTGTACCTGTAGCTGTAGTAGTAGTAGTAGTAGCAGCAGCAGTAGTAATAGTAGTAGTAGTTGTTGTAGTAGTAGTAGCAGCAGCAGTAATAGTAGTAGCAGTAGTAGCTGTAGTAGTAGTAGCAGTAGTAGTAGTAGTAGTAGCAGTAGTAGTAGTAGCAGTAGTAGTAGTAGTTGTTGTTGTAGTTGTAGTAGCAGTAGCAGCAGCAGCAGTAGTAGTAGTAGTTGTTGTAGTTGTAGTAGTTGTAGTAGTAGCAGTTTGTAGTAGTAGTAGTAGTAGTTGTTGTAGTAGTAGTAGCAGCAGCAGTAGTAGTAGTAGCAGTAGCTGTAGCAGTTGTATTAGTAATAGTAGTAGCAGCAGTAGTAGTAGTTGGTGTTGTAGTAGTAGTAGTAGTACCAGCAGTAGTAGTATTTGTAGTAGTAGTAGTAGTAGTAGTACATGTTGTAGTAGTAGTAGTAGTAGTGGTGGTAGTAGTAACAGTAGTAGTAACAGTAGTAGTAGTTGTAGTAGTAGTAGTAGTAGTAGTACATGTAGTAGTAGTAGTAGTAGTAGTAGTAGTAGTACATGTTGTAGTAGTAGTAGTGGTAGTAGTGGTGGTGGTAGTAGTAGTAGTTGTAGTAGTCGTAGTAGTAACAGCAGCAGTAGTAGTAGTACATGTAGTTGTAGTAGTAGCAGCAGCAGCAGTAGTAGTAGTGGTGGTGGTGGAAGTACGTTATAAAAACATTCCTAGAGAATGGACCTGAAGATTTATTAATTGAGAAGTATGTGGACTATTTAGAGAATAAACTCCACAATCATGTATCAACTGGGTGATTCCAGTCAGTTAATTCCTTACAATGAGCAACAGTACATAACAGTCTAATCAAACAATTCTTTACAGTCGTAATCGCAAGTATCATGAATATGAGACAAGCTCTGGAACTACATCCGTGGGATAATATTTTCTCTTTTTTTATTTCAAAGGAATCAAATCCGGTCATAGTTAATAAAAACTTTAAAATGCACGTTTGTTTGACGATGCGTGCATTCTAGTAAGTAACGGCCAAAGGCTATTTGTTCGAGTTCCAGCCCAGCATTTAAAAATGAATTTGGAATCACATTACGTAAATTAAACTCGGATTGGATCCAGTCATTCTGTACGCGAACGCCCTCTAGTAAACACTTCTTGGTGCAATAAATCAACGCTTTCTCCGAATGTGTCATTGTCAGTCACGCTTCGTTTACTCGCTAACTTGTTTGACAGTTAATTAATACTAGCCTACTTAGTAACGAGGAAGAGATCGACTAGCGGTGTACGAATGCACTACCTATGTGATTATTTGCTGTTAATGAATAAATGGGAAGACATCTCGTACGCCACCAGCTTCGGATGTATAGGTATTGAGTACGAATTGCTGTACCAGCTCCCACAGTCTTCTAAAATGGTTAAGTGGGACGAGAAAGGACACTATACCGATTTTTAATTCACTAACCACTATTTAACAACCTACTGAACCTAACTTGTAACAACAGACAACAAAATTGTCTGTCAAAATAATGTGCCCAGAACATTAATTGAACATAAGCACGAAAATGAAGTTCAGACGAATGAAATAAAAATTTGCATTAAACTAGTTATGTTTAATATGTTGAGTACGCCTGAACACATGTTCCGCTGCGCGGTATATCCAAGAATATGCTAAGACTAAAAACTAATCCTAACCGTAATCCTAACCTTAACCTCACCCCTTAGGAACCGGGGGCGGGGACCGGACGCCACTCACACTTGAGGCCCAAAACCTTTTTCTTCTAAAACATTATCCCCCCTCACACCATAGCGTCTCTCTCTCTCTCTCTCTCTCTCTCTCTCTCTCTCTCTCTCTCTCTCTCTCTCTCCCCACTCGACTTCACATATCATCACTACGGGCTTGCACTAACCATACTCTGAACAAATAATCGGGACCTAGTATTTCGCATGCAATTAAATTAGGCCCACACCACAGCTGGATTCTTTTATGCATAGCATCGTTGACAATCTCTCTAGACAATATTAGATGTCTCATTTTCCCCCGTATTTATTCCCGACCATCGGTTAATGAAACGTTTGTTACTTGTCATTTTAACTTAAAATTCTTAGTCTTATTTTAACTATTAATATAAACCATGTCTATTTCTATGTCCACACCACAGCTGTCAATTGTTTTTAATTCCAATTCCACTTAACCCATCGAGGTAATTCTGATACTACCAAATTGTCTTAATTCCATTACTAGCACCCAAAGCCATTGTAACAAAGTATTAATAAGTAGCTTTATAAATTAACGTTCTTATTAATTCACATCCCTTATGTGCATGAGTGTACAATAGATTGGAATTTCAAAATATTTATCTCAAAAAGGCGAATAATGTGTCAGAACCCTATTATTCTCGGGTCACTGATATATACATGCATGTTGACATGGATAATAATATACTTATCGTTTTTATTTAGTTTTTATAATTATGCTGAATTATTGTGCAGGGCTGCAGAAATGACTACCCTGCTGACAAAAATGAGAGTGAAAATTCGGGCAGAAGAGTTTTAAAATATATAACCACCTCTCTGACGTACGACTTTGGCTTTTTATTCTTTTTATTCATTAATCACTTTTCATCCATTTATAATTAATGTCAATATAAGAAAACAAAATTAAGCTGCAATTAAAAGGAGGTTTCAAAGACTTTAGTTTCAATGAAGGATCATCTGAAGCTAGAATTATAGCATTATTACATTGTGTGGACTTTTGTTGCTAGTATTGTTCTGGCTAACTCTTAAAATATTTTTAATTTCTACATCCCTGTTATGTGTAAATTTACTAGAACACGTACCTTATTTGACAAATTCTGCTACTTTTGTTGATTAGAAAACTCCCTCTGTTCGTGTTCCAAGAGAAAAACACTTGTTATTTTCCGTTTTTTTTTGTTTTTATATGATTCATGTTTAGCTATGGACATGGGTCAACTCACGTGCACTGAATGCCTTTTAGTAATATTCAACTTAATGAGGCGTTTTCACTTGTATAGAGGGAATGTCAATGCATTTCTAAGAGCGAGTAATGGTAAGGGGGTGGTTGGTTATGTTTATCTGTTACACAGTTAGTAAACCATCCTTTTTAACATTATTTTAGAACTAAATTATATTTTGTTTGCGCAGACATTTAAGTGAAACGTCATCAGTTTTATAAAGTCTTAACAATGTGCAGTATTAATGAGAATCACGTAACACACGTAGCGGTGAAGACTTCCCTATTATGAAACTAAATAACAAAACGTTTTTGCCGATGTTACTTTTACAGTAAATAACCAAAGACCTTTGAATACATATATATGAATCATTTTAAAAAAGGATACTCTTTTTTTCACCCATAGATACATGTCTATAATACCTCTCTTTTTTTGTAGAATCGCCCTGTAATTGCATTTGGAACAATTATATAGGCATGCGCAGTATTCTTTACTTCAACCGTGAGAAGTGCTCTTCTTTTTTCTTTTTTTTTCTTCTTTGTTTTTTAAACGTTTTTCGTGTTATATTTGTCATTATCAATGTTATTTATCAGTGTTTATGTAGATTATTTTATCTGGCTTGAGTGCACAGTCTAAGTGAACATTTTATCAACAGAGCATTAGTCATTATTTTAATAGCCATGTGGCAAAATTTCGGTGTGAATAAGAAACGAAAACATAAATAGATAGTCTGTATTGATTATGGTTAAATGCTATGGACATTCAGGCTCAGTTGATTTATTAGTACCAGCAGCTGACATATCATAAAGGCCCAGATATGTTTTCAAACTAAAGAAACACATACAACTTTTTACAAAAAAAAATTTCTCTAATTAAATTAAACTTGGCGTCGTGTTTATAAACTGTTTCGACATGTATTTCGTATTGATACCATGATTAGTGCTAAAATTCCAAAATATGTTTGCAAAATCTACATATCCATATAATTAAACCATACCCATCCCTGACTCAAGGCATAATTCTAAACATACAACCGCATCTGTCACTGTTACTGTATATATGAGTGTAAACAAAATTGGATGATTTTATATTAATTATAATAGTACTCCGCACAAAGTAATACTCCGTGCAATAACGTACTTCTAACATTTCTCAAGGGCCTGACGGTTCTCACACTACAACTTCAAAGGTCCCACGGTGTGACGATTCCCACGTCCAGCAACAGAACACTATGGCGATATTAATTTAACAAACCACAGCCGTCACCCGCGACAAACGCCGAGACGTGTAATTTAACATTTTGTTTTGTTAGACAAATACGTACGGCACGCCTTTATAATGTCTTGTGATATTTCCACTTACTCTTTTAGAATTTATTAATTATATACCGGTAGCCTTTCCTCTGTGTTTAAATAGTCGATTGTAATTAAGTGTCTCCAATTAGGCCTGGTCATTCCGGCCGCACGATCACATGACCATCGAGTGCTTTAGTAGAATTCCGTAATATTATTATTTGTTGCCCTAGAGAGAGAGAGAGAGAGAGAGAGAGAGAGAGAGAGAGAGAGAGAGAGAGAGAGAGAGAGAGAGAGAGAGAGAGAGAGAGAGAGAGAGAGAGAGAGAGAGAGAGAGAGAGAGAGAGAGAGAGAGAAATATCGAATCGGATATATATATATATATATATATATATATATATATAAGTTATTAGAATGAAGTGTATCGGATGAATATGTAAAAAGATAGAATTTCACAACGTTTTAATGGAATAAGCGCCCCTCACTCGTAACGAGTTCCCGATCAAAGGACTTGTTTCCATTTCGTCTTGTAATATCGACTTTCTCTCCCTTTTAGACATTGTGGCACGATTACACTTCTAAGTATACATAGCAAAGTTATTAGAATGAAGTGTATTGGATGAATATATAAAAAGATAGAATTTCACAACGTTTTAATGGAATAAGCTAGCGTTACGGGTGAAAGACATAGTCAGAATTACTGCTGAACAAATTATGCAACTTGTAACTGTTGTTTACTTTGGTGTTATATACATGTCTAGTAATATTTTACGACAGACAGCCATGCCAGTCATAGTCAAATAATTCATATGTGTTTTATAAAATAATAATACTTCATTTGTGAAGTCATATGATGTATCTTGTTTATATCATTTATTTCATGAAACACTTTTACGTGTGTGTCTGTGTGCGTATGCGTAGTTATGTATGTATATTTGAGTGATTTGTGTGTGTGGGGTGGGGGGTGGGGGTGGGGGGTGTTTCTTTGGGGGATGGTTGGAGGGGTTGGGTGGGGATGAGTGTATAAGTAGATACAATATATAATAGAAAATATCTCGCAGAACCCATTTTGTATAGTTAATTTTTGTTTAAATTAATTTACATGTCTAGTCCAAAATTATAAGCGATGATAACATAGGTTACATACTATACAATCGTTTTTCTATCTGTATTACTAATATTCATACATATATGTATAACCTCTTGATAATAACTATTGTAAATACTGAATGAAAATGTCGATCTGTATACCAAAAGGGTAATGTATAATTCTGTATTGTAACTGTCACTTCAATCCAGTGGTTGGGACAGATAACAAATGTAAACAGAGGTTCTATGAATACATATTTAGAGAGAGAGAGAGAGAGAGAGAGAGAGAGAGAGAGAGAGAGAGAGAGAGAGAGAGAGAGAGAGAGAGAGAGAGAGAGAGAGAGAGAGAGAGAGAGAGAGAGAGAGAGAGAGACTTTCAAAACTTCCTAGTGACGCCCACGCATTGCTGATATCATTTTGACCTGTGTGAGATAATTAATTAATGGACTGTTTTTTTATTCAGTCCTTTTCAATTTGACTTATTCGGGTTGAGTTATTTTATTTGATTTGTTATTTTATTTGATTTATTATTTAATCGATTAGGTTATGCTTGGAGTAGCCAGGAGTTTATATTGTGGCCATATATTAATGTGGTGGTAGGGTGGTGGTGGTGCAACTATATATATACACTGTTTTTGTGTCGTGTTATGGAGCGTCAGGAAAGTATAGAATGTAGTAGGGACAAACTGTTCTGATTGAGGGGATGGAATCCGTACTGCCCCTCATCTACGCCAGTTAGGCTATGAAATACTGGTTATGTTATAAAATAATATTGAATGATAAAACCGAACTCAACGAAGTATATATCGCGACTGACCTAATGCTTATGAAGCTTGATGGATCAAGAATCAGATATGATGGATAATATCACCCTACAGTGGGAGTTCATTGTTCAATTATTAGAAATGTGTTCGAATAAAACAAGATAAAATAAAACCGAATATATGAACAATTACAGAGCTGAAAATATAAATGACATAAAATCTAACAATACATAACATTTGGATTGTTTGTTTCTCCATATTAAGACTTAACATTTTCTAAAATAATTTAGTATCCCTATATAACGCACATGCGCATTGAGAAGTAAATATAGAGGACTTGAACGATATTAGATGCTGTCAAGATGGGACTTTTAAAAATGTAAACTGTACGTCATTTCTTTGCGAGTTTGCAGATGAAACAGTCTTAGCTGTTATCCAATGTTAAACTTGTGTTATTTTATTTCCTCAATTATTCCATGGTTGTCTTTATTGTGATCATTTTTTTAAATTTTATAAGGTCAAATTGGATAGCCTACAAATTTTGGCTTTCCCTGTAACCCTCCCACTTTTCTTTTTACTATCTGTCTATCGTACCAAAAATAAAGGTTATGCAAGACTGAAAAAAGACATTTATCTTGTCCTTGAATATTCATAGCAGTGTTGGATCATAGTTGCAATGGAAAATATAGTATATTACTTACGTTGTAATTTGTTAATGGTGTTATGTAATATGTGGCATGCTGCATGGTGTTGTATTATTATCAGATTTAGCTGAGATTATTGTAGTTAAAATTGTATACTCGCTGATAGCTCGAGTACTCTGCTACTCAAGACCTAGATGAACATTTGTTTGGTTATGATTACTCTCTCAGTCAGAGGTTACTCGTTAGTGAAAACACTGAATGGTCGACTACATTTTCACTGTAGAATAACCTTTGACTGAGATAGCAATCATAACCGTACGAATATCGGTTCCCAAATATCAGTCTACCTCTTGAACGACAGCGGACTTGGTGCATTTGGGTTCTCCCCCCCCCCCCCCCTTTTTTTTTTATGAAACCAGTACACCTTCTATCATTTGTGTACCCAGTATCACAGCTACAAGTGCGGATTGAAATGTGTTAGTTTTTAGATTTAGTAGTTTACCTTCAAACTGATTTTTTCCCCCACACAAACCAAGCCAGACTGTAACATACCCTATATATAGCTTGTATTCAAAACTTGTGGCACCATATTTTAACCATTTCTCAAGCGAAATAGTGCAACAAATGGAGTGACACACAAACGAAAAATATATAACCTATCGTACTGGCTAAATCCCGATTGAAGAACTTGCATCATTATTAACAAAATAAATCTTCCAACAACAACATAAAAAGTTTCTGCACCATTTTAAATTTGATAAATAGAAGGAAGCAACTTGCTGTGCACGTTAAGAAAAGTATTAGACTTAATGTGCCCCATGCACTACAGTGTGAGGTCACATGTCGGTCATTTTATCTATGGTTCCAAACAAATACTGTAAGGATTTGAAAACTTAAAGACAAAAAAGGATGTACATCTGTTTTAAGTTTACATTAGAATTGACTAAATTACTACAATGTATTTATATTCAGTATTTCATTCCAATAAGTATTTAATGATTTTTTAAAATCAAAATAAAAATAAAAATCACCTAAACTGTTTGAAAACCCATAAAACACATTCTTACTGGTCACTTATCTTGAAAGCAGTATTTTAAGAACCATGCATAATCTGTAGACCGCTGAATCTATAACAAAAATAATTGATGGAACAGTTCCTTTTCTATTGATTGCTTCATGATCTATATAATTAACCATGCAGATACATTTTATTTTTTTATGACATCTATGTGCTTGAAAAAACAATATCATATAGATCAGTAGAGTTACATTTCTTCATTCACTGAGTGGGGATCAGCAGATTTTTTTTTGCATTGTTGGTCCAAGTAAGAATCAGAAAGGTTTTTCAGTTAATAAATTGCACCCAAAATTGTGTACTTGTGGATGGAAATTAGAGCTGGGCGGTATACCGTATATACCGTTCGGTATCGGTATTATGTCAATACCGATTTACCGTACCGAGCAAATTCCAAAATACCGAAATTTCGGTATTGAAAAATATTTTCCGGAAAGCACTAATAATATACCTGACGAACACAAAATGGGTTGGTATAAATCAGACGAGAGCCTTGTGTATTTAATTTAATTGTATTTATATGAAATTAACGGGTGAGCCTCAACACAGGCATGCATTCAAAGCCGAGTATACCGAAAATAGCGCTCGATATCGGTATCGTGTCAATACCGAATACCATACCGATACCGAGGTAAATCAACCCGAAAAATACCGATATCGATACCGATCCTCAAATTTCAATACCGCCCAGCTCTAATGGAAATTTAAGTTTTTTTGTCTTAACTCTATATACATTTTTGTAAATAAAGATAAAAATATGGTTTGGGCCCCTGTACTAGATATTGTGCTTCGCTACTCCAAATAAAACAAAAAGTTTATTTCGTTTAACAACACCACTAGAGCACATTGATTAATTAATCATCAGCTATTGGATGTCAAACACTTCAAGGTAATTTTGACATGTAGTCATCAGAGAAAACCAGCTGGATTTTTTCCCTAATGCAGCAAGGGATCTTTTATATGCACTTTCCTACAGACAGGAAAGCACATACCACAGCCTTTGATCAATTTGCCACTCCAGATAAATACATCAAATTTAATTTAGCATTTTTTTCCCCTCAGCTGGTGGTAGACAATCTGAACTTGCATCATGGAGGACTGAACTGGTTCCTGGAGGATTTCAGTTGAACGTCATCTTGCTGGTTCGTGTGGTCTGTAGGCTTGCCTTGTACGGAAATGCTACACCATGAGCCTGTTTGTTGATCTCATAGAGCTTGGCCAACACCTGCGGCAGGAGCGGCTCTTCGCTAACGCCGAGCGCGAACAGCTGCAGGGCTTGTACGAGAACGTACGCAAGGTTGGGGACGAACTCTGTCATGTGTCATGGATTGCAAGAGAACAGAAGGTCAACCTCAACACCCTGGTTCTGTTGGGACATGAGTTGCCTTCCGAGGAGATATGTGCTAAAAATAACCAGCTAGAGAGGGTCAGTTTCATTGATAGCTATAAGCAGTTGAGTCATCATGATGCCAAATTTGGGGAATTGTTCAAGTTTCTAAGAGAAAATCCTTTCTTACTTTCACATTTAATTTGTGCTAGTGAAAAGCAGAATGTTCCGAACACACTTAAATCTATCAACGTGATCATTTCGGCAATATATGGAAACTGCGTCTTGCAGGAGGATGAAATTTATGTCTTACAGCTCCTGAAGATTTTAATTGAATTGGGACTGGGAAGTAGTGACAACCCTAGGAGGGTGGTCCGACGTGGAAACTCTGCTTTCAGCGTCATCTTCAAGCAGTTGAGCGATTCCTTGTTCTCGACACGTCTCTTTCTCACAGCCGCACTGCATGACCCGGTTATGAGGCTTTTGATGGAAGACGAATGGTTCTACGACATCGACCCCACGAAAGCTCTAGTTCGTTTTCCAGCAAAAGAGAGGCTGCGTCGGTTCGGAGAACCCGGAACGGAAGACTACAAAACCAAACTTCAAAACTACCGAAAGTTTATCGTCGATAAACTGGTCCTGTTAAGCAATCGATTCATCAGCTCCATTAAAGTGAATCTTCAGTCATTCCCGTCAAGCTTGAGCTGGCTTGTCGGGCAGGTCTTTCAGTCGCTGACAAAATCAACCAAAGTGTCGTCGGGTGAAGCGAGAGCCACATGTGCAGATCTTGTGTTTGCCATGTTCATCTGTCCCGCCATCTGTGATCCAGAGCCGTACGGGATAACCTCGGATGTGCCCATCAGTCACATCGCACGACACAACCTTATGCAGATGGCCCAGATCATCCAGGTGCTGGCGATATCACATCCAGAAGAAATCGACCCCAAAACTCGAGATCTCTATGGCAGGTTTGAAAAGGTATCTTCAAGTAGTTAATTATATCGCTATGGCAGGTTTGAAAAGGTATCTTCAAGTAGCTAATTATATCACTATGGCAGGTTTGAAAAGGTATCTTCAAGTAGTTAATTATATCACTATGGCAGGTTTGAAAAGGTATCTTCAAGTAGTTAATTATATCGGCACTGTAAAATTTTAAATTTCTCCTTTGCTGTTGCTTCTTTTTTGTAAAAAAATGTATTTAGAATTTTGTATTAATTATCATTAATATCAACGTATATTTACTGATAATGATAACACTCTGAATTTATTGTTTAGTGAAGTAGGGATTTTCAAAGTGTAGCTCAGGGAAGATTAGCTTTTGCTAACTGTGTTACCCTCACTAAATAAAGAATTTATTATTATTATTATTATTATTATTATAAATGTAGTAATGTTTCTTGTTTTTGAAATTTCATTTTACATTTCACATATGTGTATGCAGTTTATAGGTATGGCTTAAACTTGGTTGCTTTTTGGAACAAAGTATCACAAGGTGCAATCATTTAGGACTAGATTATATATTATAAATAAAAAAGAAAGAAAAAAAAGATGGTTTCAGTCCCAGACTACATGATGTAGTTTGTTGAAGTTACAGATGTGTTGAGCTTGAAATAAACAAACCTTAGCCATGTGTCTTTAGTGAAATACTGAGATTAATTCTTTGTATAAATTCTCAGCTGTGATGTTTGAAGGTTTTTGCGTTATTTGTAATGTATTGTTGTTTCACCAGGGCTGCATGTCTTCCTTCCTCGATGCCCTCGTGGACGGGGTGGTGGATGAAATACCAGTCCCGAGCAGCAACCAGCTTCAGAACGCCTCCCGCTCCATAATGTTGCTAACCAGGCCAGAACTGGACGATTTGGTAACTATTGGGAACAGTTCAATGTCCCTGCATTACATGAGACAGTTTCACAGAATTTGTATGTTTGACTTTATGTGCACATAATATTGGAAGTCACATGTATTTGGCTGTAGTTCAGTTAAATATGTCTTATGATTCACAGTTATTTGGTAGATCTACTAATGGCATGAGGTTTTGAAATTGGCTTCTTTGAGATTTAATGCCAAATTCAAATTACAAATTCAAATTCTATTTCTAATGCGGTAAACAAAAACAAATTCAAGTGATCCATTTTGATCATGGTTATGTAAATGATTCCCTAAATTTAATGTCCTTGCTAACAATAAAAATGTTATTCAAATTAGATTTGCACTAGTGATGTGTGAATTAAACTAGAATTTACGTTTGGCAGTTTGACAAATGACAGCTTAACATCCAACTTATGATCAACTGATAACAGTAAAAAAAAAAAAAAAAAAAAACACTTGGCCCATATTTTCAAATTTACATGCATCTTAGCACTACGATATCGTAAATCCCTCGTAAGCTATGGCATGCATTGTTGTGATATCATATCATGGTTTTATGATATCATACCACTAAGATAGCTTCGAAAATCTGTTGCCTGGTCATTGTTGGTTACCTGATTTTTAGTCCCCTATCGGTTCAACCCAAGGGGACAATAGGTTTTATCTCTGTCCGTCAGTCTGTCCCACAAATATTTTCCCCAGATGTTTTTTTCACAATGCCTTGAGATATTGAGATGAAATTTGGTGTATAAATTTACTATGTACTGTTACAGATCAAGTTCGACTTTCATGGCAATTTTCCCATCTTTCACAGAGTGGTATCTTTGGAACTTGGGAGATAAGAAAGTGTGTTTTCAGATATTTTTTTTGGCAATACCTCGTGATAATTTGTTGAAATTTGGTGTATAGCTTTACCATGTACTGTCTTTTATTGTTATTTACCCATTTTTCACACAGTTATGGCCCTTGAACTTGGGAGATAAGAAAAACGTTTGGGCCCGGTAGTGGGACATGTACATGTGTATTGCTTTATCAGTAGTCTCAGAATGCTTGTTTTTCTTGTGTATATTTAACAGTTAAAGACACACTATCACAGGTATCACATGGCATTAATTGCAGGTGGTGTTCCTGAAGAATGGCAGTCAGCAAATAGACGAAAAGATCGATGGGAAAAAGATGTTGGACGACATGTTGATGGAGATACCTACCAAGAAGATTTCCCTTTCTGGTGGCATTGATACCCTGACCACCCCAGCAACACCCCCTCTGGGACATACCCCTCCCGGGACTCCAGGCAGCCAGAGAAAACTGTTCAAAAGTAAAGTATTAATGGTTACTGTTTTTTACTGGAATATTATTCACACTGCCGAGTCACATTATAATGTAAATAATAATTTTATTAACTATATACAATATGTTTGGTGTCTCACCTCATACATGTACTTACATGGATGTACATGTATTTCACCTATTTGAGATTGCTTTTTAGATGGTAGTTTTTAAAAAATGTGTTCTTGCTTCTCGTACTTTATTAACACTAGCTGTAACACATTAAAACACTTGTTATTGTTGGATGTAAGTTTGAAGGACTGCTGGGTTTGATTAGTACTTGGATGTATGAGTGTCTGAAAACACTTGATACTTTAAACATTTCCAGTGCCCCACCACTGATATACATGTCTGAACATGACGTGTGTAGATTCTTCACGCTGGAAGTGCTTTGAAAAGACCTAGTGTAGTTTTTTGTTTATTTAGTGTTTTTTGTTTTATTTATTTATAAAACAAACTGGAATATACTCTACACGGCAAGAACTTCACCACAAAAGGTTTTTTCCAATAGTTATAATGGTCAATGGTTTAGAAATGTGATATTTTAGTATGCTTTTGAAATGTGATATTTGAGGATGGTTTTCAAATTAATATTTGAGGATGGTTTTCAAATGTGATATTTGAGGATGGTTTTCAATGTGATATTTGAGGATGGTTAAAATTCAAATGTGATATTTGAGGATGGTTAAAATTCAAATGTAATATAGGAGAAATGCCATTTTCAGCAATATTCTTCATTGCCCCTAGTTCTTAAAGCATGACATTGGTCATAGCAGTGGGACACAACTTCAAAATACATGTTTTAAAACAAATGGGTAGGACATTTTTAGGTGGGTGGTCGACAAGAATGCTCACGAATTTTTTTTTTTTTTATGTAGTTTAATCAGTACGAATATCCTCTATGGTGGCTGTGGAGGGTAAAATTATGTACCCTAAAATGTTGGAAGTTAACAGATATATTTTGATAATTTTTAAATAGATAATAGTAAGAGAACTGCTGTTTGAGATTTGTCAAAGTACATGGAGGCATTTTGTTTTTATTATTTACCATACCCTCATATTATTTTATGGTAGAAAGCCTGACCTTTATGGTAGAAAGCCTGACCTTTATGCTGACCGTGGCTAATTATCTTATCTAAAATGGTATCTTCATATACATGTTTGTTCACATATATTTGTTTTTATGTCTCCGTTAACTGCACCACTATGTAACAGTATTAATTTGTGTTGTGCATGTGTGTGAACTTGTTGTCAGGGTTTATATCAGAAGGAGCTGTCCCCATTGATCAATCTGCTGTCACTGGTACACCAGGAATGTCAAAGAAGAAGTATAAGAGTAGGTTTTTTTGGTTGTTATGTGTGTTCTGGCCTTTATGCAGAAAACATTCATTCATGTATGTATATCTCAAGACTGTATGTGTCAATGTATACTGCAACCACATTTGTATGCTTGTCTTGTTCTATACTATTTTAGCACATTCATATACACTGAAATAGCATTTGGTATCTTTGTTATGACTAGGTATACATGTATTTATACTGGTATATTTGACAGACATAGACCTAATTTTTCATCAGTTCCTTCCAAAATGAATTTTCATCCCTGCAGCTTTTTGTCATGAGAATCCCATTTTTATGTGGATTGTTTAAGTGTGCTGACTGATGTATAAATTCAGAGTTTGATGCTATTAAATAATATATGTAGACAGAACCACCTACCAGTTGTTTTCCCCATGTTATTTATTGCACAAGTTTATAGTGCACAGGAATGATATACCAGGAGACTGCATATCGATTGAGTGGTATAAATCTTGCACACTATAAACGAGTGCAGTAAATAACATGGAAAAACAACTGCTATAGTGTTCTGTATTTATTACATGTACCACCTTTCTTTTATAATTAAGAAAAGTTTAATTAAATAACACAACTTACTTTGTCTGGTAAGTTTGTCGAATTTTATTGACATAACTCTGAGCATCCTGGCTAAGAACATGGCGTCATTCCTGGCTAGGGATGTGGCGTCATTCCTGGCTAGGGACATGACATCATTCCTGGCTAGGGACATGGCGTCATTCCTGGCTAGGGACGTGGTGTCATTCATGGCTAGGGACGTGACATCATTCATGGCTAGGGACATGGTGTCATTCATGGCTAGGGACATGGCGTTATTCCTGGCTAGGGACATGGCATCATTCCTGGCTAGGGACATAACATCATGCATATGCATATGTTCAATAAAATATATTTTTTTATTGTACAGTAAGACTTTTCTTTATTACTATAATAGTAAGATGAAATGCGTATGTAATAAAATTAGTACTTGAACATGAAAAGAATGTGTTCTGATAGATGTTGCGTGCATGGGTGTAGGATGTCAGATTTGTGTATTCCCATCAAAATGAGCCCTTTATATATATAGTTTATATATGTACGTGTATAGTGTACCTACACTTGTATTTCGTGTTGTGTGATAACTGTCCTATACCCTATCCTGTAAGGTGCACAATGACATTATATTTACACATAACTGCAATGCATTACTGTTTTACATGTAGGCATATTAATGTATACGCATTTATTTATATATACGTAACACAATGAATAACTTCTGTAAAGTGTGAAATTCATTTCTCTTAATGATTGAAACTCAGTCTGTTCCTGTAAGCATGTTACATCGTCATCTACATTAGTTAAAACTACTAAGATATCCAGAAATTATAATGTCGGTTTGGTGTTAAGGAATTGCAAGGAACCAAAATTAGCTCTTTTAATTACATGTATACTGAGATTTCAGAAAGTTCAAATAAAACTTCTTTTTTTTCGTTATTTTTTTATTCTGAAAGGCATAGCAAGTGGTAGATATTTCTCCACTTCTTTGTGTGATCATCTACACAACAATTAGGATGTAGCCCAGTGGTAAAGTGCTCACTCGATGCAAGGTCGGTCTGGGATTGATCCCCGTCAATGGACCCATTGGGTTACTTCTCGTTCCAGCCAGTGCACCATGGCTGGTATATCAAAGGCCGTGGTATGTACTACCCTGTCTGTGGGATAGTGCATACAAAAGATCACTTGCTGCTAATCGAAAAGAGTAGCCCATGAAGTGGGGACAGCGCATTCCCTCTCAATATCTATGTGGTACTTAACCTTATGTCTGACGCCATATAACCATAAATAAAATGTGTTAAGTGGGTCGTTAAATAAAACATTTCCTTCTTCCTAAACATCAGTTAACAAAACTGGATCATGTGCAAAACAAATTTTATATAATATTATATTTTATTATATAATACCTTACATTTTCAGTGCAATCAAAGTATGTGATATTTTTCAGATCACATACTTTAAGAATTTGATAACTTTGCCAATTAGATGTAAATTAATCAAGGTCACGGCACTAGGTTTATTGACATTTAAGCAAACGTACTAGGGTGACACTCCATAATTGACGTATGCATTCATAGTCATCAAATAAAAACATTTCAATAGCAACTTTACACTTAAAGCTGTCCAGCGTTCAGAAAACAAAAAAACGTTATGCACTACCGTAATTTATTTTGATGTAAGGACACCCAAAATGACGTCATTCGAGTTTGACATCAGTTCCATCTAAAAAGACAATGGGCCACATATTCTACATATTCTTATGTCATTTGAATATCTAGTAATGGCAGACTGGAATTAAAGTTGTGTGTACAGCTTGAAATTATATGATAAAGAGTTTATTACCCTCATGTATTTCGGTATCGTCAATATCATATATTAGGAATAAAAATAATGTATTATGTAATTTTTATTCCTAATATATACTACTCAAAAGAATTTAAGGGTCAGACGATATTTTCAACATTATTTTCTGAATGTCAATTATATTAGCTAGACCATAATGTCACGCATGGTATTGTCCATTTTGACGAAAGTGGGTCTAAGCAACCCATAAATGAATTAAAATCCACTGTCATTGACACTGTCGACTAGTTCTAATGGCGAAAATATGCTTACATTTGCACGTAAATTAGGGCGAAAGCGAAAGGTCTGCTAAGTGCCCATAACTTGCTTTTTCACAAAGCGCTTCATTTGCACGCTTTGCACGTGTATTCCATGTTTCCAATGCTGAATTTCTGTATAATTGGAGCTTGCGTTCGTGTACGGTGCACACTCCAAATTCGACAATGGTACGACTTCAACTGACTATCGAAGATCGAGGAAGGGTTATTGCTTGGCTTCAGGATGGCAATACGCAAAGAAATGTTGCTCTGAGACTTGGTGTCAGTCAGAGTGTCGTTGGCCGACTGGCAACGGTACCAAGCAACGAATTCTGTTCGAAATCGTCCACGTTCAGAAAGACCCCGAAGCACTACAATTAGAGAGGACCGCTACATTACCAATATGGCTCTACGTCAACGCACAACCACTGCACGCCGATTACGTGACAATCTGCGGACTGCGACTGGAACTCGAGTGTCTGATCAAACCATACGCAATCGTCTGAGAGCCAATAATCTACGCTGCCGTCGCCAGGCTGTTCGACCACCACTCCTACCACATCACAGAACGGCCAGACGTCACTGGTGCACGCTTCATCTGCGGTGGCAACGTGTTCAGTGGGGTCGAGTGATGTTCACTGATGAGTCCAGGTTTAGTCTCCAGTTCAATGAAGGTCGGGTTCGTGTCTACAGAAGTCCTGGGGAGCGCTTCGCTGACGTTAACGTTAGACAACGTCACCGGTTCGGTGGTGGCAGCGTCATGGTGTGGGGCGGCATCTCTATCCACCACAGGACCCCCCTCTATGTGGTGGATGGCAATCTGAATGGAATCCGCTATCTGAATGAGATTATCCGGCCGTTGGTTCTCCCAGGCCTTCAGCAGATTGGCGGCGGGGCAGTTCTGCAGGTAGTACAATACCAAATAACTTCCGGCTGGGTCAAAGTTCGAGGTGCACCGAACTTTTGATAGAGAAGTGAACACCACAAGTCCTGTGATTGGTTATAAATGTGAGTGTGTTGGCTGTAAAAAATAATAGTTTCATCTGGGTAAAATAAATGTGCAATTTTATTTCATCTAGTACCAATGTGTCAAGTAGCCTTGTGCTTGAAACATGTATGGGGTACCTGTAAAAAAAAGTACTCGAATTTTGTGCGAAACTAGGGTAGTCATAGACGCTACCCGTTATCTCAGAAACGAGCAGCTTGACCCCCATTTTTTTCTGATTCACTTTAAGTGTAAGGGATGGTAGTATTTATATCCGTGGCGTTTATGTCGGTTGATACGTTGCAGGTAGGAGTTTTAGCCGCATATGTTACTATTGTCGTCTATGGGATTTGATTTGGTAGTGTACACCCTATAGCACATATTCAGTGCATAATAAAAAATATTATGATTTTGTCATTTTATTTAATTAAACTATACTGGTTGATTAATTAGCCATCACTCGATCATGCAAGTTCACAATGACCTTGACCTTGACAATAATCTCTGTACATGGCTCTGAATGGAGTTTGAATCAAAGTTAGCACTGAAGAAAAGTTGGTTTTGGCCTATAATTCATACTGTAAAGATTTCAATAATTTCTTTTTACATGGTATTTGACTTGCCATATACAACTGCTCTTAAATATGGTATTATATATAGGCAACCTGAACTAAGATTTTAATAGCAATTTATTTTTATATTAAAAATAACATGTGCCAATAGTGGGTTAATGTCTTTAGTTTCCATTAACATTGTTAATTTTTTATGTATGAAATTCTGAAAACTCAAATTTGTAAAGAAGTTGATTTTTATTGTAATTTTGACATATTTATAGGGTGCTAAGTTATATTTTAAACAAATTTGTAGTTTTATGCAAAATTTAAAGTAAATTTGAAGAAAAACTTTACCAAAAACATAATTAAATTTGTTGTCACTATTGTGCCTTCTGTTCTTATTTGTACATAACAATAAGGTTGTTAAACATATACTTAGATCTCCACATCATTTTTGTTTCTTAATAATCACTTAATTAGCTCTCATGAAAAGCATTTTGAGTTTATACTAGATTCAGAACCAATTTTTTCAGATTTGATTATCTGCCTTGGATTAAGTTGATAATTTATTTTATTGTTAAAGCTGTATTACCTAATGTTACTAGCTAAATAAAATGCTGGATTACAGATTGTAGGAATACATCTAATGTACATATTGTATTCATCCGGATTAGAAAATAATGCAAGAAAATAGATGTTCGGGTAATTTTGCCATTTAAAAATAGTTTTTTTTCGGTAATTAATAAAAAATAAATGTGTTAAAGCTGCATGATTATTCAGATATCACAAAACTATTAAAACCTCCAACTACAGTAGGCTATAAATAAATATAGTCAGGAATATTGGTGGCTGCCATTGGTTTTGATGGTTCATTATGAAAATCAGCATGGCCGGTGGATTTGAAATTCCCACAGCTGGTAACTTGAAGACACCCACACCCAGCATACAGGATTTCCTCCCAACACTAATGTTCAGGACATTAAGTCATTACTTCATACAGGTACAGTCATGTTTGTGTTTCCTTCCTCAGACAGTGTATTTTTTTATTACTGATATTTCTTTGATGTGCCTGTTAAGGTCTTCATAATCTAGGGGTCAATCAAGTGCATGTGTTTTAATGGAATTCTTTAAAGGGGTAGAGGTACTCTGACTATCTTTGTTGTCTCTACATATATACCTGAGTACACACACCCAACTGAAAGTAAATATCTTCAGGAGTTTTATTTTAAAACATTTTGTTGTTTAATATGACATATTGCATTTGTACAGAACTATATGCAATATATATGCTTTTTGAGGGGTACATTATATTAGGTTGCACTGTAGAAACAACAGTTTCAGTGAGGTTGTCAGTTTATGTTAGAATATACCAGATCCTGGTTGTCATAAAGACACATAGCTGGACACTTTTTGAAAAATGTATGTTATCAGTATAGGTAGTACAATACCAAATAACTTCCGGCTGGGTCAAAGTTCGAGGTGCACCGAACTTTTGATAGAGAAGTGAACACCACAAGTCCTGTGATTGGTTATAAATGTGAGTGTGTTGGCTGTAAAAAATAATAGTTTCATCTGGGTAAAATAAATGTGCAATTTTATTTCATCTAGTACCAATGTGTCAAGTAGCCTTGTGCTTGAAACATGTATGGGGTACCTGTAAAAAAAAGTACTCGAATTTTGTGCGAAACTAGGGTAGTCATAGACGCTACCCGTTATCTCAGAAATGAGCAGCTTGACCCCCATTTTTTTCTGATTCACTTTAAGTGTAAGGGATGGTAGTATTTATATCCGTGGCGTTTATGTCGGTTGATACGTTGC
This sequence comes from Gigantopelta aegis, assembly GCF_016097555.1. NCBI lineage: Eukaryota > Metazoa > Mollusca > Gastropoda > Neomphalida > Peltospiridae > Gigantopelta > Gigantopelta aegis. Next base: position 8,800,266 of record NC_054708.1, on the reverse strand, counting down.
AGGTAGGAGTTTTAGCCGCATATGTTACTATTGTCGTCTATGGGATTTGATTTGGTAGTGTACACCCTGCAGGATGACAATGCCAGACCCCACCGCGCCAGGGTGGTAACGGACTTTCTCAGACAACAAGGTATCGCCAGGATGGATTGGCCAGCATATTCGCCTGACTTGGCCCCAATAGAGAACGCCTGGGACGAATTAGGCAGGAGAGTTCAGGATAACCATGCCCCTCCGGCCAACCTTCATGATCTGGGTCAACTTCTTATGGCAGAGTGGCAGGCCATTCCCCAAGAGTTCTTCAGACGTCTGATCAACAGCATGAGGCAACGATGTGTCGAGTGTATTCGCGCCAGGGGTGGATTCACACACTATTAAATGAATGTTCTAATGTGTAAAATCCATGTTTGACAACCTTCAACTTTGACAGCATGTCATGTGACTTTCTTGTATACAGTGACGTTTATTTGTGGTTTTTTTGTAAATATGGAACAATAAATAAAAAATTTGGTGTAGTTTACATCATGAATCTAATACACTCTGAAACTTATTTGGTTATAAATTTTTTACCCTTAAATTCTTTTGAGTAGTATATATGATATTGACGATACTGAAAAACACACTGGTAATAACCTCTATGTATGTTCATTGCTAATTACATTTAAATAAAGGATATTGCTTAAAATTATATATGCATGCCATGTAAAGCTATGAAGATTTAGCATCAAAATTATTTGTAAACAAAATTTTCAAGTTCTTTTCTATCTATCTATATTTACAATGATTTGCTTTTTTTTTTTTTGTGCATAAAATATATCAACTGGATATTAGTGAAATGTAAAACTGTTATTAGCTATTTTGTTAGTTACTATAATCGTTAGTTTTCAGTTTCATAAGTTTTAAGAAACTGATATATTTTATGTGACTATACATGTAGTTTGCATCTTCACTATTTTAATCAAACCACGCCTCCTTACATCTCCCCCCCCCCCCCCCCCCCCATTTGTTTTATCCTATTTTCATTCATACTGGTGTGTCAACCTTCATTATACTCGGTTCTGTTAGAAATATGTATCTGTAGGATCAACAAGAAATAACACATCCTTTTAGCTTTTAAACATTTAAAATAAAATTGTGCTTATTCATTTACTTTTTAAGCATGTTAATTTCAATTAAATGTTTTGTCTTGATTGTTTTGGCTGACATTTCCTTCATTTTCAGCTTGGTATCTGTTACTGGATATGTTTGTCAACTTGTTTTGAACAAGTTTTATACATGTATGTCATTAAGTCAAGACCGAAAAAATCATGAGACATTCTCATATATTTCAAGCATGGCTTAAGCTGGATAGAATACCTGTATATTATTAATTATTAAATTTTCCTAGAAAATATGAGACCAAATAATTGAAATTCTGTTTGCTATGCCAAACAAAATGTAACAAAATATATGTCAAATTTAATTTTTCTCAACAATCAGCAGCTTACATGTAAATCTAGTGGACTATGAACTATATGTACATGTAGGCTAAGGCCAATTTTCATTACTTAACCACAATATCAGTCTATTTACATTACTTAACCACAATATCAGTCTATTTTCTCAGATGTGTTCAGTTCAGAATTACTGATTGAATACTGCGATGTAGTATGATTGTTTTTAATTTAAATGGGTTTTTTAAAATCCTTTTTGGATCAAGATGAATAGTGAATAAGTATTTGAGTAATGCTAATGCATAATTGTGTTTTCTTATTCTCTTTCTTATTCAATATTGTGGAAGTTGGAATTTCTTTCTCTACTGGTAGAATATTAAATTTTACCAGATTCTAATTTGTACTATGACATGACATATTCACAAAATGTATGCATGAAACAAACAGCAATTTTTTTTCAGTTATTCTGTTTATAAATCTATTGTTTTACTGTTTATAACTCTATTGTCTTACTGTTTATAAATCTGTTGTCTTACTGTTTATGAATCTATTGTCTTACTGTTTATAAATCTATTGTTTTACTGTTTATGAATCTATTGTCTTACTGTTTAGAAATCTATTGCCATACTGTTTATGAATCTATTGTCTTACTGTTTAGAAATCTATTGTTTTACTGTTTATGAATCTATTGTCTTACTGTTTATGAATCTATTGTGTTACTGTTTATAAATCTATTGTGTTACTGTTTATAAATCTATTGCCTTACTGTTTATAAATCTATTGTTGTTTATAAATCTGTTGCCTTACTGTTTATAAATCTATTGCCTTGTACGTGTTATTTAGATATAAAGAAGAAGAACTCTCTGTCGAACATTCTCTTGCCTGAAGAAATGAACAAGGAGGGCGATGTTGCCGACGGTGATGGGAAGAACAGGCAGGTTGATGAGGTGCTCGTCTTGTCGTTCGGAGTTCCCACCGAGTGTCCGGGGATGCTGTCTGAGAGTAAGGTAGGTACACAGGTACTCACAGTACGTGCGGGGTTGTTCGGAGTTCCCACCGAGTGTCCGGGGATGCTGTCGAGTAAGGTAGGTACACAGGTACTCACAGTACGTGCAGGGTTTTCCATACACATTTGGCAAAGCATGGTAGGTGGGTTTTTTATATCCCACTGCCCTTTCCTTTCTCTCCTTTGAATTCCATCTCATTTCTTCTTGATCTGGCAACTCCTATCTTTCAACTTCTTTCACTGTCCACCTCCACATTCCAGTTCTTGTCTCTCAAACTCAACAGGTGTTTGTCTCTTGTGGCTATCAATGCCACGCACTTGCCATTAACCCATCAACTTTAGCTGTTAGTTTAGTCTGACCAGGGAATGGGAGGTGGCCCAGTGGTAATGCATTCACTTTATGCGCAGTCAGTCTGGGATTGTCCCATTGAGCTATTTCTCATTCCAGCCAGTGCACCACGATTGGTATATCAACGGCTGTGGAATGGTACATATAAAAGATCCCTTGCTACTAATGGAAATATGTAACAGGTTTCCTCTCTAAGACTATATGTCTAAATTACCAAATATTTGACATCCAGTAGTCGATGATAAATAAATCCATGTGCTCTAGTGGTGTTGTTAAAACAAAACAAACTTTAACTGTTTACGCATCTACTATAAATGCTGACAGGCAGTGGTGGCTAGACCTGTTATACAGTGAAACCCCTCGAAACCTGATCCTTAATAAGCGAATTCTGTTAAAGGTAGTACTAGACCAAATAACTTCCGGCTGGGTCAAAGTTCGAGGTGCACCGAACTTTTGATAGAGAAGTGAACACCACAAGTCCTGTGATTGGTTATAAATGTGAGTGTGTTGGTTGTCAAAAATAATAGTTTTATCTGGGTTTAAAAAAAATGCAATTTTATTTCATCTAGTACCAATGTGTCAAGTAGCCTTGTGCTTGAAACATGTATGGGGTACCTGTAAAAAAAAGTACTCGAATTTTGTGCGGAACTAGGGTAGTCATAGACGCTACCCGTTATCTCAGAAACGAGCAGCTTGACCCACATTTTTTTCTGATTCACTTTAAGTGTGAGGGGTGGTAGTATTTATATCCGTGGCGTTTATGTCGGTTGATACGTTGCAGGTAGGATTTTTAGCCACATATGTTACTATTGTCGTCTATGGGATTTGATTTGGTAGTATACACCCTATAGCACATATTCAGTGCATAATAAAAAATATTATGATTTTGTCATTTTATTTAATTAAACTATACTGGTTGATTAATTAGCCATCACTCGACCATGCAAGTTCACAATGACCTTGACCTTGACAATAATCTCTGTACATGGCTCTGAAAATAGTTTGAATCAAAGTTAGCACTGAAGAAAAGTTGGTTTTGGCCTATAATTCATACTGTAAAGATTTCAATAATTTCTTTTTACATGATATTTGACTTGCCATATGCAACTGCTCTTAAATATGGTATTATATATAGGCAACCTGAACTAAGATTTTAATAGCAATTTATTTTTATATTAAAAATAGCATGTGCCAATAGTGGGTTAATGTCTTTAGTTTCCATTAACATTGTTAATTTTTTATGTATGAAATTCTAAAAACTCAAATTTGTAAAGAACTTGATTTTTATTGTCATTTTGTCATATTTATAGGATGCTAAGTTATATTTTAGACAAAATAGTAGTTTTATGAAAAAATTTAAGTAAATTTGAAGAAAAACTTTACCAAAAACATAATTAAATTTGTTGTCACTATTGTGCCTTCTATTCTTATTTGTACATAACAATAAGGTTGTTAAACATATACTTAGATCTCCAGATCATTTTTTTCTTTCTTAATAATCACTTAGTTAGCTCTCATGAAAAGCATTTTGAGTTTATACTAGATTCAGAACCAATTTTTTCAGATTTGATTATCTGCCTTGGATTAAGTTGATACTTTATTTTATTGTTAAAGCTGTATTACCTAATGTTACTAGCTAAATAAAATGCTGGATTACAGATTGTAGGAATACATCTAATATACATATTGTATTCATCCGGATTAGAAAATAATGCAAGAAAATAGATGTTCGGGTAATTTTGTCATTTAAAAATAGTTTTTTTTCGGTAATTAATCAAAAATAAATGTGTGAAAGCTGCATGATAATTCCAGATATCAAAACTATTAAAACCTCCAACTACAGTAGGCTATAAATAAAACATAGTCAGGAATATTGGTGGCTGCCAATGGTTTTCATGGTTCATTATGAAAATCAGCATGGCCGATGGATTTGAAATTCCCACACCTGGTAACTTGAAGACACCCACACCCAGCATACAGGATTTCCTCCCAACACTAATGTTCAGGACATTAAGTCATTACTTCATACAGGTACAGTCATGTTTGTGTTTCCTTCCTCAGACAGTGTATTTTTTTAATACTGATATTTCTTTGATGTGCCTGTTAAGGTCTTCATAATCTAGGGGTCAATCATGTGCATGTGTTTTAATGGAATTCTTTAAAGGGGTAGAGGTACTCTGACTATCTTTGTTGTCTCTATATATATACCTGAGTACACACACCCAACTGTTTGGTAGTATACACCCTAAAACCAGAGATTTTCCACAATCCCTTTTTAAACATTGGTACAGAACAAACCTCTCTAAACTGGATATTTCTTAAAACTTGGTCACATGGGTTCCAGTTAAGAAGGGTTGAACTGTTGAGAGTGTACGTTGTATAGTGCAGACCTGTCAACCTTGGACTCTGGCTTGACAGGAGACTGGGATAAAAAAAAAACCCAGGAGATTTGCCCAAAAAACAGGAGATTCACAGTACTCAATAAATAAAGACGTAAAACATTGTTTCACATATAAACACCCAATTTTATAGCAACATACAGCAATGTTTTTTTACAAGCACATAGAAATACAGAATTTTTCCAACATACAAAACCCAAGTTTATTGCAACATACAACATACAAATTAAATAACATCTTACAGCCATGTGTTTCTTTTACAAGTACATACTTAAAATGTAGACCAGAAATCAATAACAATTTAATAGGTTTTCATAAAAAGACAATATTTCCAACAATGTTTCATGTTTTTCTTTTTACAGCTTTATATACATCACTGTTCTGAGTGTCCTGTTTACAAATGCGTATCATTTTATTGTTTTGTAGCCGATTTAGCAGATGCTAATGTTTTTTCACTAAATGTTGATTCATAGCAACGGCTTGTGCTGTTTACTTTACAGCTGAGAAGACCGCACAACGTGGAATTGTCCAATTCTGAACGCCTTTCTGTCTTGATTTTCCTAACAGTGGAGAATATTCTCTCTCTGTCAGCATTAGAATTTTGAATAGTAGACAGCATGAGCTCCAGTGTCGAAAGTTCTTTAAATCTGAGAGACCCATCCATCACAGTCAGTTTTCCCAGACGCAGCCAGTATTTGTCACACCATTTTATAAACTCCATGTGTTTTTACAACAATATATTCCACAAGTCTCACTTCGGAAACGTTAAACAGTCGGGACAATTCGGCCTTGTACATTGTCGGAAACCGAAATTAGCCGAAGTTTTCCGAATGAAAAAAAAAGGCAGAATTACTTCCCTTATGTTATTTTTGGCGAAACTGGGTCGAATTTTGTTTATGCTTACAAAAATGTCATTTAACAGGAGACAGGATATTTGATCAAATACCGGGAGACTCCCGCGGAATCCGGGAGGGTTGACAGGTCTGATAGTGTCAAGTTGATTACTGTGTTATTTTGTCATAGTATTACAAGTGATGATCGGCAACAACAATGTTGGTTGGAACTTCAATGTGCAAGTCAACCCTGACCAGCAGCGACCAATGTGGGCAGAATATTATTGTAGTTATTTTAATTATTTCTAATCTTTTGTCTATTTCAGATTTTATCGTGGGAGCAGGAAAACCGGCGTCGACGTGTGAAATACAACCCGGTGTTACAGACTGATAACAGTGTGCATGTGGTCGGGGTCGAGATACAGGAGAAGAGGACACGCTTCTCGCTGTCACACGACCAGGAGTCGCTCGGTAACACAGCACATAGGTTCTCAGAAAACATGTTTAACATCTCTATCATTCACCTCACTGTCACACGACCAGGAGTCTCCCGGTAACACATCACATAGGTTCTCAGAAACCATGTTTAACATCTCTCTCATTCACCTTCTCACTGTCACACGACCAGGAGTCTCCCGGTAACTCAGCACATAGGTCCTCAGAAACCATGTTTAACATCTCTCTCATTCACCTTCTCACTGTCACACGACCAGGAGTCTCTCGGTAACACATCACATAGGTTCTCAGAAACCATGTTTAACATCTCTCTCATTCACTTTCTCACTGTCACACGACCAGGAGTCTCTCGGTAACACAGCACATAGGTCCTCAGAAACCATGTTTAACATCTCTCTCATTCACCTTCTCACTGTCATACGACCAGGAGTCTCTCGATAACACATCACATAGGTTCTCAGAAACCATGTTTAACATCTCTCTCATTCACCTTCTCATTGTCACACGACCAGGAGTCTCTTGGTAACACAGCACATAGGTCTTCAGAAACCATGTTTAACATCTCTCTCATTCACGTTCTCATTGTCACACGACCAGGAGTCTCTTGGTAACACAGTACATAGGTCTTCAGAAACCATGTTTAACATCTCTCTCATTCACCTTCTCATTGTCACACGACCAGGAGTCTCTCAGTAACACATCACATAGGTCCTCAGAAACCATGTGTAACATCTCTCTCATTCACCTTCTCACTGTCACACGACCAGGAGTCTCTCGGTAACACATCACATAGGTTCTCAGAAACCATGTTTAACATCTCTCTCATTCACCTTCTCATTGTCATACGACCAGGAGTCTCTCGATAACACATCACATAGGTTCTCAGAAACCATGTTTAACATCTCTCTCATTCACCTTCTCACTGTCACACGACCAGGAGTCTCTCGGTAACACATCACATAGGTCCTCAGAAACCATGTTTAACATCTCTCTCATTCACCTTCTCATTGTCACACGACCAGGAGTCTCTCGGTAACACATCACATAGGTTCTCAGAAACCATGTTTAACATCTCTCTCATTCACCTTCTCATTGTCACACGACCAGGAGTTTCTCGGTAACACAGTACATAGGTCCTCAGAAACCATGTTTAACATCTCTCTCATTCACCTTCTCATTGTCACACGACCAGGAGTCTCTCGGTAACACTTCACATAGGTCCTCAGAAACCATGTTTAACATCTCTCTCATTCACCTTCTCACTGTCACACGACCAGGAGTCTCTCGATAACACATCACATAGGTTCTCAGAAACCATGTTTAACATCTCTCTCATTCACCTTTGACTGTAGTTTTTAAATATTTTGGTTTTATTTAGAAGTCTGTTAGAATGAATGAATGAATGTTTAACGACACCCCAGCACGAAAAATACATCGGCTATTGGGTGTCAAACTATGGTAATGCAAATAAATAAAGTGATGATCAACATCAATATAAAAATTCAAGACTTAAACAAAACAAAAAAACAGTGTAAAGAACTGTGCAAAAACACAAATATCACTGAATTTTACTCAAAACTTCAATTTTATGCTGTATTGGCCATTCTCAAAGAGAATGTTACACCCCTGCACCACGGTGAGGTTACAGCACACGCAGGGGAAGTCTGTTAGAAGGTAGCTCTTGTTTTCCAGGACTTTTGTTTTCCAGCTGCCTTCTGACAATGTTTCAGTCATCTACTTTTGTCTGTAGTTTTAAAATATTTCAGTTTCATCATTGTTTAATGTTAACATACTCTTAGTGAAATTGATTTGCTCATTAGATGGCAGTTGTTGTAGGAGTAATAGGGCAATTGCAGTGGTTGTGTTACTAAAGACACTTTTAACATTTTTAGGTAATACCAGTGATTACCAGGAAGCGATTTCAGAAGCAGCTTCAAGTCATTCGTTCGACCAGGACAACGACTTGGAGAATGACATCAATGATAACTTCTCTGACATGATGTCTGCCAACGTGAGTGGTCGTGGTTCCCCGAGCATCAGTGGGCGTGACACACCCCTGTCTCAGGTGGGCAGTGTGGAGGAGAGACCCCCCACTGAACTGCCCGTGCCCGTACCGGAGACCGTGAGGAAACAAAACAGGGAGGATGTCACAGAGCGATTTGGAAAGTTCGAGATCAAAGCCGAATTAGAAAATATGCTAAGTATGTAGGAGGTTATTTCACCCAGCTTCTGTTTGTACTGTAATTCGGCCGGTCTGTTTGTTTATTATATAGGTTAATAGATTTAATTAAACCTTCAAATATTTGTTAAAAAGATGTGCTTAAAAAACTTTAAAATCTACACATAAGACTTTAATAAAATCTTGCCGTACAAATAGCCCTTTTTTGTTTTGTTTGTAAATCCATTTTTCCCCATTAAAATCAAATACATGTACTTCAAATAATATCATAAAAAAACATCAGCTCCCGTTTTGCGAAGCAATCTTAATGCTAAAGTCACTTTAAATACCTAAGCTATCTTAGGCACTTAAGGTAATTTTAGTGCAAAGCTAGTTTTGTAAATCAGGGCCCTGGACTATATTATTGTAATGCCATAAAGAGCTCAGAACTCATTGGAGTTGTTATTGTACAGAGGATGACACCAAGTCGACAGTCAGCGACACGTGGAGTACCGACGTTCTGGCGAGCGACTCGGAACCTCCGGAACAAAACCAGCTGGAACGACTCGAAGAGGTGGCTGAAGACATCGTCAGACCGTTTCTGCTTGTGAGAGAACCACTGGGAGAAAACCCTTTTGTAAGTGTTTACTGAGTTAATCCGTAGGTATGATGTTTTGAAACCATATCTACCTGTCAGGGAATATCTCGGGGGTGGGGGGGGGGGGGGTGGGGGGGGTGGGGGGGGGGGAGGGGGGGGGGGGGGGGGGGGAACGATTGCAGATTTAATCCTTAGATACAGATATTTTGAGACTTTTTACTTGTCGGAGAAGCACTGGGGGAAAAACCTGTTTTTGTTTTCTAATTTAACTCTTAGATAAAGATATTGTACAACCGTATTTACTTAGTACTTGTCAGCAGACCACTTGAAGAAAACCCTTTTGTAAGTGATTGCTGATTTAACTCTGTCAGAACTTTTCTGCTGGTCAGAGAACGTTTTAGAGAAATAACTGAGCAACAGCAGTTTTGTTTGTTTCAACCTCTCTTTTTGTACACTGAGTGATGGAGATGGAGAATGATTGTATTGTGAAATACAGTGGTTTTGATACCCTGTATCAGGTACATATTATAGTATAGTATAGATAGCAGTATTTTGAGGATGCCTATTATTTAAACCATGAAATACATGGATAACCTCAGTGTAATAGAATTTAATGAGTACCTTCCTTTTCCACAGCTATGGAGAGAGAAGTTAACAGAAGTAATTGAAACTAAGGATGAGGAATGACAATATTATTTACTTAATTTTGCTTTAGCATGGCAGTAATTCTGTGCATATCTATAGACTGTGATGTGTGTTTTGTGTGTTTCAGCCTGGACCCGTGTCTGAGATCTCAGAAACGGCCAGTGAGTCTGCGTGGAGCACCGACGTTCTGGCCAGTGACACGGATGACAAGCAGTCCGAGTTACTCACCGACTTGGAACAGGTTCGCACTTCGTTGGTTTTACGTCACCAAGGCCTGTGCTTATAAAACTAGAGTACAGACTCAATCTCTAATGACATCACACGCATACAATATGTTGTCATGACATTACTGTCTCAGACTCTAATAGAGTCTCCAGTCTAGACTCTAAAAGGCTTATAAGCACCAGGCCTGATCCATTTTACATTCATTGTTGTGGGCCGTCCATCACCCATGCATTTCACATTTTCAAATTCATATCTAAAACTACTTTACACCAATTCCAACCAAATTTTGTGGGAAGCTTCCTTGGCACACAAGAAACAAATTCTGACCCCCCTCCTCCCCCCCCCCCCCCCCCCCCCCCCCCCCAGCACAATGGATGGGAAGTGTGGAATCCAAATGGACCAAAATTAAGCCAGTTTAAAAATAAATAAATCTATAGTTATATAGAGAAATGCATTTAAACTCTTATTTCTTCTCCAAGTTTTTAATTAATTACCATTTCCAGATTTGATGAGTAGAAATTTGATTTCCAAAGATGAAATTTAAGTAATGTAAGCTTCATTTGACAAAATAGTTTACAATGGTTAAAAAGTAGAATCTGTGCTTGTTAATATTATGTTGAATCAACAAGTTTTAAATGTGTCTGTTCTTTTGTTTGTAATATCTAATTAGCTAATGCTAATTTGTTTTTTTATTGTGTTTTCAAGTCTGCTTGTTATTGCTGACTTTTTACAATACTGAATTGTGTTAACTTTCAGGAGGAAATGACTAACATTATGGAGAGGTCAGATTTGGACAGTATGGAAGAAACCCCATTAGCATCAGGTGGGTGAGCCAACAACTTGACCATTTAATTTTGTTTTCCCTTTTAAAGGGGCTGTATCAAAGTTGCATAATGGCCCAAATTATTTATCAATTTTTGTTTCCAAATATAAAGATTACAGTTTGAACAACACACCTATAAAATAAATCACAACAAAATAATTTAATTTACTAGCAGACTGAAAAACTAAATTACTGGAAAAATTTTAGAGGGTAACTGACAATTTAAGTGCACAATGTTATGGTTAATGCACGCACAATTTCCACCCAGAATGCTTTGAGGACAAATAATTGTTTATTGTTTTAACATATATATTTTTGTCAAGAAGGTTGTCCATAACTAATCAAGCCCTTTGGGAGCTTGATTTGAATGCTTGCTGTAAACCTAACTCCTGGGGGGAAAAACGGGCTTTTGCCAGCACAGTTAATTTTTGTATGTGATCTACAGAGGGGACAGAAAAAAAATCCTAGCTCATTTTAAACATTTCAAGCATTTGTTGAAACAAATAATTTAACATTATTTAAATACAGTATAATTTTCTTATAGATTTTTCTGTGTGAACTAACTAATGTGGTTTTCCAGTATTTTTGTGTGTGAACTAACTAATGTAGTTTTCCAGTATTTCCCTCTGACTGAATGTATGTATTTGACTGTTGTCTGTAGGTGGCCACAGCCCGACAGGTGACCGAGACATGGAGGGTCTGGGCGCAGAAGGTGGACGTGGTGCTGAATGTGTGCGCTGCATGGAATTAACCAAACTCAAGAGTGATAACTCCCTCGGCCCAGACGAAGAAGAGGTTTTTACCGATGAACCACACGAGAGATGTGTTAGCTCCATCATAGAGAACTTTCAGCAAATCAGCCCATCTTCTCTCCAGGAAAGACACTTGTCGGACTCACTGAAAGCTGCAGAGGGCCGAGTTAAGTCTGTTCTGTTAACTCTTGACCCTCACAGTACAGAAGAGCATAACAAGGGAGACAATCTGCGCTTGCCAAAGGAAGTTAAAAATGTGGGTGCACGACCGAAGGAGTTTGTAAGGAAACCAAAGTACATAAAGCACCATCGCGGCTACAGTGCAGACAAGGTAGCTGCGTGGGCCAGGACTAATGGACCTGATGTTCCGGCCACCAGTGATTTAGCCGATATGAATAGTATTGACACCGATGACAGTGCCAAGGATGATTTCCACGTTTCCCAGACTGAGATCGTCAACACAGGGGAGGTCTCCAAGGAGAGCGACACCGATGAAGGGATTGTCATGTCGGTTGATGTGGAGTCAGTCACCGAGGGAATAGAGTCACTGAAGGTAACCGAGCAACAGAACACCAATCTGGGTCAGGTGAGATTGTCAGCAGCTCTGAGCATGTTTGACCCACTGTCTCCCGAGATGAACGAGGTTCCTCCCCTGACTGTCGGTGGCCAGGCTCCCAGACTTTCAACAATGACGACAACACCAGCCCTCACCCCGACCCGCCTCTTCTCTGAGTCGAACGATCCCGCACAACGAACAAAGAGTGAGATACTCATTTCCATATCCAAGTCCGAGGATGTCCAGAGTTTTGTCCGTAAGAGTCACCCTGACATCACCATTGAGACACTGCATGCCTCCAGTCTGAGAAGGGACAGTTCTGACAGCAGCCACTCGGCCTCATCGTTACATCTCAATGACGGGGTTACCAAGGATTCCAGTGGAGATAATGTCTCGCAGAAGTCCAGCGGTGACAGTGTATCCATGAAGTCAGATGAGAAGGTACGGCAGACTTGTTATGGTAAACTTGAGTGGGAATTAGTTTGTGGTAGAACAGCAAGGTGGTGTAATTATTAAGTCATGGAGTGACCAATAGGTGCAGGGTTTGCAATGCAATAAAAATTCCAACTTAAAGTGAACTTACCAGCTCGGTGTTCAATATCAGTTATATATTTGAATTTGACATGCGTTATTCTTATTAAACAATATTTTGAAGATGAAGCAAAATCTAAAAAAAACTTGTACTCGTTGTTACAATATTTGTCACAATTATGAATTAAATACTAGTCTGGCAGCATACATGTATTTTCAAAGCCATCTTTGTGCTAGCATAACGTAAAACTGTTGGGGCTGTGATGGTTTTATGATATCATAGCATTAAGATAGCTTCAAAAATATAGGGCCTAGTTCTTGTGGCCACTTAGGATGTTAGTACTGTCTTTTCATTTAGGGAATATTAAACAGTGACTTTTATATATGACTAGGAGTTTTCTGAAAATGATGAACGGTCAAATGGGAAAAGTGGAAAGAAAGGATTTTTCAAGAGCGTCCGAGACAAGATCAACAAAGGTTTGTAATTAATTGTTGTTTACACATTAGCAAATTACTTTATAACAGTGAATTGTCAGATAATAAGATCTAATAGAAAATATTAATTATTTTATGATACATTAGGCCTAGTAAAAAGTACTGAATATTGTGGACATAGCTTAAAATATCAAGTATGAACATATTTGACTTTGGTTGATCCCATGCATCTGAATTAGTTCCATAAATGTGGAGAATGATGTTATAGTTAAAAAAGGAAATGTATGTCTTAGTTTTTCAAGCTAGAAAGAAAGAAATGTTTCATTTAATGACAAACACTCAACGTCTTTTATTAACAAGTATGTACACGTATAGCATCGGACAGTTTTTCACATTTCAGTCTAAATAATGACAAACACTCAACGTCTTTTATTAACAAGTATGTACACGTATAGCATCGGACAGTTTTTCACATTTCAGTCTAAATAATGACAAACCCTCAACATCTTTTATTAACAAGTATGTACACGTATAGCATCGGACAGTTTTTCACATTTCAGTCTAAATAATGACAAACACTCAACATCTTTTATTAACAAGTATGTACACGTATAGCATCGGACAGTTTTTCACGTTTCAGTCTAAATGAAGATCTGTTACAAATGTTTTATCACACTATAAATTGTTTTTCAAATTCTGTCATGATTTTATAATACCTTTCTGTCTTGAACATTCACCAACACTTTTTGTCTTTCCTAGTATTCTATCAGTTTATCTGGTTCATATGTTTTGCAGGTATAAAGAGAAGAACAATTAAGAATGAATCAGACCTAACAGGTGAGTCCTTGCTTGGTGCTTAGTGTAGCTTTGATGATCAGGGCTTTGACTGGCATGTGTTGGGTCGTCCCTCTGGCATGTAACTTGAGGAACAAGGCCTAGAGCCTCAGTGTGTTCACAGGCGTCAAAATAAGTCGAGAACAGTTGTTCAGGGCATAATTCACAAAGTTCTCTTAGGCTCTGCTAGACAACAAAGCATCCTCTTTGCAAGTATTTTAACATTGCACTGTGGGATCACAAAGTGGCGAGAGTTTACTGAATTAGGCCCCAGGTTACCAGGAGGTTACCATGTGTCAAGAAAGTCAAGAATGGTACTTAGTTCTCACAAAATCTTATTAAATTAAAAATAATACACCAAAATGTTGATTAGTTAAGTGTTATTTAGATACACATACAGTATCAGTGCAGTGAGAACAGTGAATTGAATGAGTAACACCGTATCAGTAGAGTGAGAACAGTGAATTGAATGAGCAACACAGTATCGGTGCAGTGAGAACAGTGAATTGAAAGAGTAACACAGTACCAGTGCAGTGAGAACAGTGAATTGAATGAGTAACACAGTATCAGTGCAGTGAGAACTGAATTAAATGTATAACACAATATCAGTGCAGTGAGAACAGTGAATTGAATGAGTAACTATCAGTGCAGTGAGAACAGTGAATTGAATGAGTAATACAGTATCAGAACAGTGAGAACAGTGAATTGAATGAGTAACAGTGTCAGAACAGTGAATTGAATGAGTAACACAGTACCAGAACAGTGAGAACAGTGAATTGCATGAGTAACACAATATCTGAACAGTGAATTGAATGAGTAACAGTATCAGTACAGTGAGAACAGTGAATTGCATGAGTAACACAGTATCAGAACAGTGAGAACAGTGAATTGAATGAGTAACACAGTATTAGTGCAGTGAGAACAGTGAATTGAATGAGTAACACAGTATCAGTACAGTGAGAACAGTGAATTAAATGAGTAACACAGTATCAGAACAGTAAGAACAGTGAATTGAATGTATAACACAATATCAGTGCAGTGAGAATAGTGAATTGAATGAGTAACACCGTATCAGTAGAGTGAGAACAGTGAATTGAATGAGTAACACAGTATCGGTGCAGTGAGAACAGTGAATTGAATGAGTAACACAGTACCAGTGCAGTGAGAACAGTGAATTGAATGAGTAACAGTATCAGTACAGTGAGAACAGTGAATTGCATGAGTAACACAGTATCAGAACAGTGAATTGAATGAGTAACACATAATCAGTGCAGTGAGAACAGTGAATTGAATGGGTAACACAGTATCAGTACAGTGAGAACAGTGAATTGAATGAGTAACACAGTACCAGAACAGTGAGAACAGTGAATTGAATGAGTAACACAATACCAGAACAGTGAATTGAATGAGTCAGAACAGTGAATTGAATGAGTAACACAGTACCAGTGCAGTGAGAACAGTGAATTAAATGAGTAACAGTATCAGTGCAGTAGGAACAGTGAATTGAATGAGTAACACAGTTTCAGAACAGTGAGAACAGTGAATTGAATGAGTAACAGTATCAGTACAGTGAGTACAGTGAATTGCATGAGTAACACAGTATCAGAACAGTGAGAACAGTGAATTGAATGAGTAACACAGTACCAGTGCAGTGAGAACAGAATTGAATCAGTAACACAGTACCAGTGCAGTGAGAACAGTGAATTGAATTAATAACACAATATCCGTACAGTGAATTGAATGAGTAACACAGTATCAGAACAGTGAGAACAGTGAATTAAATGAGTAACACAGTATCAGAACAGTGAGAACAGTGAATTGAATGTATAACACAATATCAGTGCAGTGAGAACAGTGAATTGAATGAGTAACAGTATCAGTGCAGTGAGAACAGTGAATTGAATGAGTAACACAGTACCAGTGCAGTGAGAACAGTGAATTGAATGAGTAACACAGTATCAGTGTGTTTTGGAATGGATTTTATAATTATAATATTAATAATGGTAATACAAATGTATGGTAACCTATATACTGGGTCTGTATTTTGTGATCACCTCTACATGGGTTTCCAGACACCTTGCTTATATCGATGCCTGTGTTCGTGATCTTTTAAAGTTGGAGGCTGTTTGAGAAAACATGCCAGCTATTTCTACTGATACCAGTGAAATGTAAAATTGTTTGTATTCAGGACAAATAGGTGACGTTTTTTCACTGAACACAGTGAGATGTATAATTGTTTGTATGACAAGTTAGTGGCTATTTCTACTGACCGTAGTGAAACGTAAAATTGTTCGTGTGACAAGTAGGCAGCTATTTCTACTGACCGTAGTAAAATGTATAATTGTTTGTGTGACAAGTAGGTGACTTTCTTTCACTGAACACAATGAGGTGTATAATTTGTAAGTATGAATAGTAGCTGCCTACTAATAAATATTCTGGAGTCTTGTACATCACAAAATGCAGAGGTACATTAATCTCAACAGCCAAAAGACCTAGTACACACAGTGTTGAACAAGGCCTTGGATTAACCTTGACAGTGTTATGTATATAAAAACTTGTGGACATATTTAAAAGCACAATCGAGTATTAAATCTTACATAATTTGCTTTCCTTTATTTAAACATTGCTGGTGCATTTGATTTGCTATCTATACTGAAATTATTAAAGACAATGGAGTTTACAAAGCCTGTTTTTGATTTACACATGTGTATCTACGTACATGCACACCGCTTAAACACATGCATAACTACGTACATGCACACTGCTTAAACACATGCGTAACTACGTACATGCACACCGCTTAAACACATGCATAACTACGTACATGCACACTGCTTAAACACATGCGTAACTACATACATGCACACTGTGTAACTACATACATGCACACCGCTTAAACACGTGCAACTACATACATGCACACCGCTTAAACACATGTGTAACTACGTACATGCACACCGCTTAAACACATGTGTAACTACGTACATGCACACCGCTTAAACACATGTGTAACTACGTACATGCACACCGCTTAAACACATGTGTAACTACGTACATGCACACCGCTTAAACACATGTGTAACTACGTACATGCACACCGCTTAAACACATGTGTAACTACGTACATGCACACCGCTTAAACACATGTGTAACTACGTACATGCACACCGCTTAAACACATGTGTAACTACGTACATGCACACCGCTTAAACACATGTGTAACTACGTACATGCACACCGTGTAACTATATACATGCACACTGCTTAAATACATGCGTGTAATAAAAACAGACTTCGTAAATTGGGCCCAATATGTGTATGTTGGTCTGGGTTCACAGGAGTTGGTTAATTAATGCTTTTAGTGTATGCATGTATGTAGATATGCGATACAGCGTGTTAATGCTAAATGGTATGTGTCAAATAGAATAGTATTTTGGTAGTGGAAATGGAGCATTTAGTGTGGTATGTTATTTAAAGACCTGATGCACAATTTAAGCTGGATGACAAAATATATTAGAAACTTGGCTAATTTGGTCAGAAAATGTTACTACATTGTACTACATTGAATTAGTTTAACAAAATTAAGATTCTTTAACCTTCCTACTACTGGATTAATTTTTGACAAAAACAACATTGAGGGGATATAAATTTATAACTTTTACTCACATATTTTCACTTAAATTTTTAATTTTCTACATGACGTTGAGAGAGATATCTCACCTGCAGTAGTGTGAAGGTTAAAGAAATATAATCTGTACACCTTGGCTTATTGACAAATTTATCATGGGAGGTAACAAAACAAATTGCAGAGCGCTCTAATTGATAACGTCATTTTAGGTATGGATGCTTCCGAGGATGTCCTAATGAGTTATGAACATACAAACAAAATAAATAGAGAACCAGTCAAAATGGTGGTACATGTAGATCTAAGTTTTTTTAATTTGCTTTTTGTCAAATTAGTGATGAAAATAAAATATATTGTACTTTGATGAATGCCAGCTTAAATCTGTGCTGTATTTGTAAGCTGTGCTAACTGTGTCGCGTGGGTTTGGCTTCTGCAGGTACTGATGGTGTATATGGTAGATACATCCATGGTTCGGCTATTTCGCCAAGTGATGGGGTAGACGTAGATACCTGCCGACCAGGTAAATATACATAGATGTAGACATCACTCATTTCATCGATAGCACTCATATTCACCACAGTTCATCCATAGTACGTTTGAAATTACAAAAAAAAGCTAGCTACAGGTGCCACATAGAATACAAAATCAAACAAACTAAACAAGAAGTTTGTTTTGTTTAATGACACCCCTAGGCACATCAATTAATTTATTATCGGATGTTAAACATTTGGCAATTTTGACATATAGTCTTAAAGAGGAAACTCGCTATATTTTTACATTAGTAGCAAGGGATCTTTTATATGCACCATACCATGGCCTTTGATATACCAGTTATGGTGCACTGGTTGGAAGGAGAAATAACGCAATGGGCCCACCGACCGGGATTGATCCGAAACCGACTGCACATCAAGCGAGTACTTTACCACTGGGCTGTGTCCCACCCACCAGGAAGGAAGAATGCAGTGCAATAGTCTGTATTTGTGTATGCTGCATGACATATTTATAAGAATTTAATTTTAAAATTTCTCGCAATCTGGCTGGTGTAACAGTGCTGGATTTTTACATTCATATCTGAATGAACAAAAACAAATTAACCCATGCCTCCTCCCACCCCACTCGCACTACTTTTCTGCAAATAGTCTGATCCTTTAGGAAACAATATACATGCTCAAGTTGACTACAGTACATTTCCGCACTTGTTTTGGCTTCATAAAGTTAAAATATCAATCATTTTGTTGCAATTTTTATTATTTAAAAAAAAAAATTCTCTTTAACTCAAGTCAAGGTACAATTATTGGGAAATGGGTGGGATCTAGCCCAGTGGTAAAGTGTTCACCTGATGCATGGTCAGTCTAGGATCTAGCCCAGTGGTAAAGTGTTCACCTGATGCATGGTCAGTCTAGGATCTAGCCCAGTGGTAAAGTGTTCACCTGATGCATGGTCAGTCTAGGATCTAGCCCAGTGGTAAAGTGTTCACCTGATGCATGGTCAGTCTAGGATCTAGCCCAGTGGTAAAGTGTTCACCTGATGCATGGTCAGTCTAGGATCTAGCCCAGTGGTAAAGTGTTCACCTGATGCATGGTCAGTCTAGGATCTAGCCCAGTGGTAAAGTGTTCACCTGATGCATGGTCAGTCTAGGATCTAGCCCAGTGGTAAAGTGTTCACCTGATGCATGGTCAGTCTAGGATCTAGCCCAGTGGTAAAGTGTTCACCTGATGCATGGTCAGTCTAGGATCTAGCCCAGTGGTAAAGTGTTCACCTGATGCATGGTCAGTCTAGGATCTAGCCCCAGTGGTAAAGTGTTCACCTGATGCATGGTCAGTCTAGGATCAATCCCTGCTGGTGGGCCCATTGGGTTATTTCTCGTTCCAGCCAGTGCTTCATGACTGGTATATCAAAGGGCATGGTATGTGCCATCCTGTATTTGGGATGGTGCATATAGAAGATCCCTTGCTACCAAAAAAAAATTGTAGAAGTTTTCCTCTCTAAGACTACCAGGTATATGTCAAAATTACCAAATGTTTGACATCTAATAGCTGATGACTTCAGTGGTGTCAAAAAATGTAACAAACTTTAACTTTTATCGGAAAAACACTTTAGTGGAGGCTGGGATGGGCTATAAGATGGTTCCTTTCCAAATTGATTTGTTCAGTAACAATGATTTCTAAATTAATGTTAATTTGTTTGATTAAAAAGCAGACTTGTATTTTTATTTGTAAACATTGGTTCATGTTTGTCTTTTAGTTCATCTAACATTTAATTAAGTTAATTACTTTGTCTTGTTTTTAATTTTTAAACTGGTTGAATCTGTGATCTTTGTTGTAATTAAGAATTGGGATTTGTCAGTGTCGTCACAAATTGTCCAACAAGCCAATAACACAAATGTTTCAATGTACCTTTGTATTCCAGTGCAACACAAGTATCGGTGACATTTATATGCAAACGGCCAATAACACACAAACATTCAATGCTAAAAAATATAATTAAATACATCCAAAATATGTAATAAATTTTAATTATCAGAATTGTCTTTCTACAGTATCTTCACTATGTACACTTATTTGCAAAGACATCTAGCATACATGTATTTTTAATGGAAGTTTCTTCAACAATATATTTACAGACACATCTAGTATATATTTCTATAATGTCAATACCTTCACCATTTACAGACATCTAGTATATATTTCTATAATGCCAATTCCTTCACCATTTACAGACATCTAGTATATATTTCTATAATGCCAATACCTTCACCATTGACAGAGACATCTAGTATATATTTCTATAATACCAATGCCATCACTGTTTACAGAGACATCTATGGTAGTATATTTCTATAATGCCAATACCACCATCATTTACAGAGACATCTAATATATGTCTATAATACCAATACCTTCACCATTTACAGCTTGAGACATCTAGTATATGCCTATAATATCAATACCATCACTGTTTACAGCTCCATACATCTAATATATGTCTATAATATCAATACCTTCACCATTTACAGAGACATCTAATATATTTCTATAATACCAATACCTTCACCATTTACAGAGACATCTAATATATTTCTATAATACCAATACCATCACTGTTTACAGCTCCAGACATCTAATATATGTCTATAATATCAATACCTTCACCATTTACAGAGACATCTAATATATTTCTATAATACCAATACCATCACTGTTTACAGCTCCAGACATCTAATATATTTCTATAATACCAATACCTTCACCATTTACAGAGACATCTAATATATTTCTATAATACCAATACCATCACTGTTTACAGCTCCAGACATCTAATATATTTCTATAATACCAATACCATCACTGTTTACAGCTCCAGACATCTAATATATTTCTATAATACCAATACCTTCACCATTTACAGAGACATCTAATATATTTCTATAATACCAATACCATCACTGTTTACAGCTCCAGACATCTAATATATTTCTATAATACCAATACCTTCACCATTTACAGAGACATCTAATATATTTCTATAATACCAATACCATCACTGTTTACAGCTCCAGACATCTAATATATTTCTATAATACCAATACCTTCACCATTTACAGAGACATCTAATATATTTTTATAATACCAATACCTTCACCATTTACAGAGACATCTAATATATTTTTTATAATACCAGTATCTTCACCATTTACAGAGACATCTAATATATTTTTATAATACCAATATCTTAATCATTTACAGAGACATCTAATATATTTCTATAACGTCAATATCTTCACCATTTACAGAGACATCTAATATATTTCTATAATACAATACCATCACTGTTTACAGAGACATCCGATGACATCCTGGACAAGTACCGTAAGAAGGCATCGAGCGATCCGATGCTGGAGGAGAGTTCCGACCTGACTGACTCGGCGTACCAGAGTCAGAGCAAGGAGGACAAGCTGGCGTCGCGGGACGAGGAGGACATGCCCCCCTTCTACGACCCGGCCAACCTTGAGACTTGCTTCGCCTTCCAGGACGCCAAGCGCAAGCTGCGGATGGTGCTCAGCACAGCTGACTTCCAGCAGGGCATAAACCCGCTGCACCACCTCCTCACGGACCAGGCCGAGAGTCCGCGGGAAGGGGGTGGGGTGGTGACGGGGCTGAGGAAAGACAACGAACTGATCACGTTGCTCCGTGCACAGCTGGCTGAGGCCATCAACCTCCAGAACAAGGACACGGTCGCTCAGCTTCATGAAGTGATTCGCTGTATTCGACAGTTCGACAATGATGGGTAAGTGATCCGCTGTATTCGACAGGACGACAATGATGGGTAAGTGATTTTCTGTATTCGACAGTTTGACAATGATGATGGGTAAGTGATCCGCTGTATTCGACAGTTTGACAATGATGGGTAAGTGACCCGCTGTATTCGACAGTTCGACAATGATGGGTAAGTGGTGATTTTACAAACAACAGCCATGAAGTCTTTGTGTCACAGCTGCATGAAGTGATCTGCTGTATTTGACAGTTCAACAATGACGGGTAAGTGATCCGCTGTATTCGACAGTTCGACAATGATGGGCAAGTGATCCACTGTATTCAACAGTTTAGCAATGATGGGTAAGTGATCCGCTGTATTCGACAATGATGGATAAGTGATCCGCTGTATTCGACAGTTCGACAGTAGTGATCCGCTGTATCGACAGTTTGACAATGATGGGTAAGTGATCCGCTGTATTCAACAATTCAACAATGATGGGTAAGTGATCCGCTGTATTCAATAGTTCGACAGTAGTGATCCGCTGTATTCGACAGTTCGACAATGATGGGCAAGTGATCCACTGTATTCAACAGTTAAACAATGATGGGTAAGTGATCCGCTGTATTCGACAATGATGGGTAAGTGATCCGCTGTATTCGACAATGATGGGTAAGTGATCCGCTGTATTGACAGTTCGACAATGATGGGTAAGTGATCTGCTGTATTCGACAATGATGGGTAAGTGATCTGCTGTATTCGACAGTTCGACAATGAAGTCTTGGTGTCAGCTGCACGAAATGATCCGCTTTATTTTACAGTTCAACAATGATGAGTAAGTGATCCGCTGTATTCGACAGTTCGACAATAATGGGTAAGTGATCTGCTGTATTTGACAGTTTGACAATGAAGTCTTGGTGTCACAGCTGCATGAGTGATCTGCTTTATTTTACAGTTCGACAATGATGGGTAAGCAGTGTTTGACATATATTTGAGAAAGTTACTGGCCTTCATAGAAACGTTGGCTAGTGCTCTCTGTATTATAGTAATATGTATAGCTGACCACAAATTCTCTAGCCGGGACCGAGGGCTAGTGGATTTGTCGAACTCTGGGGTAAGTGGTTCTTTGACAAACAAAAAGCCATGAAGTCTTACGTATCATAGCCAAGGTGGTATAAAGAGAGGAGCCAGTTTTCCTTGCAGTCATTGTTTAAACAATAGCACTCTATCATCATACAAAATTTAGATTTTGCATCATATCAGGCCCAGATGACAGCTGAAGTGGGAAGAGTGCACAAGACTTTTATAAATGTGTGTGGACATGCTCTGTAGCAAAGTGTTTTCTTTGGATGGACTAAAAATGTGATTTTGTATAAAAATACCAGTGTTTTGGATAACTGTTTTCAGATTTTATTTAATATATAATAGGTCAAAGCATTGCATTTTGAGGTCCTAAAGTGTCTTGTTCCTGCATAATACTGATAAAAACATTTTTTTCTTGTCTTGTTTTGTCTTCGCTTAATGAATGTGTCTTAACCCAAGATTTCATCTTTTTGTTTTGCTTGCTACTGTCGGAAACAGTTTGCTTATTCCATCCTATTTATTGGTGTTATATTTTATTATGTAGGTGTAAGAAACTGGTGCGAGCTTTATGAGAGGAATATCACAATAGATCGGCATATATCTTGTACCTGGTGTTTAATTCACCCGTGTAGTTATTGGTGTTATATTTTGTTCTGTAGGTGTAAGAAACTGGTGAAAGCTTTACGAGAGGAATACCGCAATAGATCGGCATACATCTCGTACCTGGTACGCTGTCGGCAAGGCCTCCTCATGTCTTTGTCTCATCTGCAACAACTGCTGAATCGAGCCCAGAGGTGAGTACATATTTAAATACCATTGCCTGACATAAACAATCATGTTTTTCTCCATAGACAAGACAACAGGAACATTTGTTATGTTTATTCAGCCACATGGACAAATTGATATGAAGAAGATACAGTTCACTGTGTGTACATATACAGTCATTTGTATTATGATTTAGAAGCAATACCATTGATATAATATGCATTTGATACCGATATTAGCTCATTAAATTTCTTTGTAGTTTAAATCCTTAAAAAAATAAAGTTACCTCTTTTTTTTTTTAATGGTTTAATGGAGTATTTTTTTCACTTTTTCAAATTTTATGCTAAAATTTTGAGTTTGTCTTCTGTCAAAAATTAATTTAAAATGATTGTTTTTATATAATAGTAAATGTAATGTAATGAAAATGTTTAAATATCTTAAATATTTAAATCTGTCATCATCAGTTGAATTTATTTTGATATCTGTTGTTTCCTGAGATTGACAAAAATTGTGATTGTAGGGACAAGGAGATATGCAATAAACACATGGTGAATGTCTGTGTTCGACTGTTTATTGAGCACCGGGAGAAACAAGTTCTCTACTTCATATCGGACTTCCAGAAGCTGACTGTGTCTGATGAAAAAGTGGGTCACATTTCTTTTTGTTCAGGATAATCATTAACATTCTCTTACAAACATAATTACAGTTTAAAGGCATGCCATTGGTCTAACCATAGCAACACGATTTTGTGTATTCTGCATACACGTAAAAATAATGTCATTAGAAAACATCATATCTGATGTTGTCACTTTATACTACTCCTTTGTATTATTGAGTGTTGCTGTTCAAGAAGAAAAAAAAAAAAATATGAACTTGTTTGTTTTGTTATTAATACATGTTTGATAATATAAATTGTATAAAATGCACTATCATATTTATAACCAATAATTCTGTGTTACATATAAAATATTAGTATAAAATATATAATATACTCTTCAAAAAAAGAAACGCAAAAGGGTACAAATGGGTTATAACTCCGATTTTATGTTTCCTACCGGTTCATGCTTTGTGAATATAAGGTCATTGCATGTCCCAAACACATTCCCACGGTTACATTCGATAAAACGCAGCTACTGTACAATAAAGTTCCAAAATGTGAATATTCGCAAAAACGCAGCCACGTACAAACCATGTCACCACTGCACGTGCATTGTCTGCACGTGCAACATGAACACCGACAGTATAAAAGTGCAGGGTGTTCGCTTGCCTGGCCTCTGTATCTGGCCGACAGTTGACAATCCAGGACATGCCACGTCTCAGTGAACCGCAGAGAAACAATGCCATTGGCCGACTAGACGCAGGCGAATCCAGAACGGCCGTTGCCAGGGCATTCCATGTGTCCCCAAGCACCATCTCCAGACTGTGGGACCGTTACCAGCAACATGGATCAACACGTGACCTCCCTAGATCCGGTCGACCACGGGTCACTACCCCCGGGCAGGACCGCTACATCCGGGTACGCCACCTTCGGGAACGATTGACTACTGCCACCTCCACAGCCGCAGCAATATCAGGTTTGCGCAGGATATCCGACCAGACCGTACGGAACCGCCTACATGAGGTAGGAATTCGTGCCAGACGTCCAGTTCGAGGTGTCATCTTAACACCACAACACCGTCGACTCCGACTGCAGTGGTGCCAGATTCATCGACAATGGCCTCAACTGCGATGGAGACAGGTGTGGTTCAGTGACGAGTCCCGATTTCTGCTCCGACGTCATGATGGAAGATGTCGCGTGTATAGGCGTCGTGGTGAACGTTATGCGGCAAACTGCGTGCAGGAAGTGGACAGATTCGGCGGGGGTAGTGTCATGGTGTGGGCAGCCATCTCACACACTGGCAGAACTGACCTGGTCCACGTGCAGGGCAACCTGAATGCACAGGGCTACATTGACCAGATCATCCGGCCACACATCGTTCCAGTTATGGCCAACGCCAACGCGGTGTTCCAACATGACAACGCCAGGCCTCACACAGCACGTCTCACAACGGCTTTCCTACAGAACAACAACATTAATGTCCTTCCTTGGCCATCGATATCACCGGATTTGAACCCAATTGAGCATCTATGGGACGAGTTGGACCGACGCCTCCGACAGCGACAACCACAGCCCCAGACCCTGCCCGAGCTGGCAGCAGCCTTGCAGGCCGAGTGGGCCACCATCCCCCGGGACGTCATCCGTACTCTGGTTGCTTCAATGGGCAGGCGGTGCCAGGCAGTTGTCAACACACGCGGAGGCCACACCCGGTATTGACTCCAGATGACCTTGACCTTGGTGGTGTGTCCTATCACTTACTCACAATGGACTAGAGTGAATTGTGAACAATCCTGCAACATTTGGTAATTATCGGACTCACCATTCAATAATTAAATCAATTCTCCAAATGTTACGACAATGTGGTTTTGCGTTTCTTCTTTTGAAGAGTATATATACTGCTGTTTCATTAAAAACTCTGTTACTTACCATATTTTTCGGCATATAAGCCGCTACTTTTTTACTGTGAATTGCAAGGTGCGGTTTATAAAACGGTGCGCTTTATTTATGAATTTTACGGTAACCTCTGTGCATATAAACCAGAACTCTTTTTTTTCATTCTCATAATAATAATAATAATATAGCATACCAAATGACTGGGACTGAAGTATTACAATGGAATGGCTCTTTATTAATAGTCTAGTCAGGCTAGAAACAATACATCACTTGTGTATTGTTATACTTACAGTTTCAAAAATGGACTTGTCCACGAACTTTCTTAGTTTGATTTCTGTAACATTTATTGTTAGTAGTGCATCAGATGTGTTTGTCAGATGTTCTAAAATGAAGTAACTTTCCTCATATTATACAAAGTAGTGTTGTTATACTTTGTAGTAAACACACCCAACTTGCATGTTCGATATTGCAGATAAAAAGCCAGTGGCAGCCTGAACAATGTCACGTGATACAATTACAATGTCATGGCCATTTATGGCCAATTGCAAAAGCCGGACCGTAACAAGGCCATCAAAAGAGTTTCTTAATATCTTTAACGCCACTGTTTCTAACCTGTTTGTAATGTTTTTAATTAATATATCAAAATTTAAGTTTAGTACGAAGCTTGCGAATTAAAATCACATAATCGGAGTACCTGTAATGTTTGTATTAAATGTCGACATTTCCAATCTAATTAGCCGGCTAATTTATACAGAGCATAACGTTGTTGTAATGTATTTCGTTATATTACATGTAATTATACATATATAATTCTCGGCAAATATATATATATATATATATATATATATATGTATATATATTTTAAAGGCCGTTGTTTAAAAGTTAGAAAATAATGTCGAAACTGTAAACGATCGATAGGACTGTGCTTAGTTTCGGTTCACTGCCACTTCAGCTTGACCCAACCTCGTTTGAATATGTAATTTTTGTACACGGCACGCTAGTTAGGTTACAGAGAAACGCCTTTTTTGCAATCAAGTGAGTAGATCTATTAATAATTTTCACTTGTGCCTCTTTTAGGGGGGTCCATGCTTTGTAATCATACTGGGACAAATAAAATATTATCATGTTGTTGTTTTTTCTTTGCAACTAATGCAACTAATGCAACTAATGCAAGATTACGAAATTAGCATTATCAAGTTCTTGTTCATATTTTCATAAAAATAGCGGGGTTTGTCAACGGTGTTTTGTTTACGAAACTTTCCCATTAGGTGAAATGAAACTGAAAGCAACACAATCAACAATTATTTATTGTTTGAATTTAAGGGAGAATGGATCTCTTTATTATTATTAAATACAAACAATAATTAACTGTAATTAAGACTGTGGCTTTATTTTAACTGCGGCTTATTTAAAGGTGCGGTTTATGTACGAACAAAGGTCGGAACTTGGTCTAAAAACAAGGGGTGCGGTTTATACACCAGTGCGTGTAATAAGCTGGAAAATACGGTAATAAATATCTAAATTCTCAGGAAATTGACCATATCATTAAATCAGAGATTTTATTATGAATGCTTCATTCTTTAACTCTGTGTGTGTCTGTGTTTGTTTGTGTGTATCTGTGTGTGTCTGTGTTTGTGTGTATCTGTGTGTGTTTGTGTGTGTGTGTCGGTGTTTGTGTCTGTGTGTGTGTGTCGGTGTTTGTGTTTGTGTGTGTGTGTCGGTGTTTGTGTGTGTGTGTGTGTCGGTGTTTGTGTCAGTGTGTGTGTGTGTGTGTGTGAATATATTCAGTTATTTTTAAGATTATATACATTATTTGTTGTGTATGTTATTGTTTAATTTTCTATTAAAATAATATTTTCCAATTTATTTTTTAGACCGACCTTGTTGAAAGGTTTCTGCAGTTACTGTATAAAGAAATGGAACAGGATGCAATATGGAAGGGTAACTAAATACATTTTCACTTTCATAAATATCTTGTGTTGCATTTATTATCACTAATATAAGTAATGTCATAAAACCAACAAAATTAGTGGATGAATTGTAATTTGTCATGCATACTGTACCTGAAGATTATTAAATGATCTTTGTATTACAATAATTTTGCTTTCCTCAGCCTTCATGTAATATACATTTGTTAACATAACATAACATGACATATTTTCTGTTTAGTAAACACAGCACAATATTTCTTTGGCTTACATCTCAGTTACAAGTCTGTTGCCTAATTACCTTTAAGTTAGCATAACCAATGAAAGAACTAGACTGGTACTTGTAAAATGTTTAGAGTCTAGACTCAATGTTAATAGAGTGATATTTTAGTGCCATGGCAACACCATACAAATTGCATGAGTGTGACGTCATTAGAGATTCGAGTCTAGACTAAAGTTTTTATTTGACATTAGAATTTAATGACCAAGATATGTCAGTTTTTATTTTTGACTTTAGAATTCAGTGAACAATATATGTGCCATTTTTTAATTAGCATTAGAATTTATTGAACAAGATAAATACAATTTTTTATTTGGCATTAGAAATAATTGAACAAACTTTTCTGTTTTTATTAGACATAAGAATTTGATGAACAAGATATCTCAGTTCTTATTTGACATCAGAATTTGATGAACAAGATATCTCGGTTCTTATTTGACATTAGAATTTATTGAACATGATATCTCAGTCTTTATTTCACATTAGAATTGAATGAATACAATGTGTGTATTTTCCCCAGCTGCGACCCAGGAGCAGATGGATGACGCCCGTCTCGCCATTGAGCGACTGCTGATGAGTCGGATCTACACCCACGCCATGTTCCCGAATGGTGACGGAGACTTCATGCGAGACCAGTAAGTACTGAGTGTAGTCCTCGTGATATTAGTGGCCAGCGCTGCTCTAGCATCCAGTGACCAATACTTGTCTGTCAGTGACCCATACCTGCCTGCCAGTGACCCATACCTGCCTGTCAGTGACCAATATCTGCCTGTCAGTGACCCATACCTGCCTGTCAGTGACCAATACCTGCGCCTGTCCGTGACCAATACCTGTGCCTGTCAGTGACCAATACTTGCGCCTGTCAGTGACCCATACCTGCCTGTCAGTGACCAATACTTGCCTGTCAGTGACCCATACTTGTCTGTCGGTGACCAATACTTGCCTGTCGAATACCAATACTTGCCTGTCGTCGGCACATACTTGCCTGTCGGTGACCAATACTTGCCTGTTGGTGACCATTACTTGCCTGTCGGTGACCAATACCTGCCTGTCAGTGACCAATACCTGCCTGTCGGTGACCCATACTTGCCTGTCGGTGACCAATACTTGCCTGTCTGTGACATCAAGTCCTTGTGCAGCAATGAGATCATGTTCTCACAACCTTAGCAGTAGCAGTTATTCTCTCCCAATATGGTTTGAAGATCTTGTTTCTCAGTAATGTTGACTACAGTTTTGTTAATCAGTTACCATCAGCATAGGCTTCCATTTTTGTAGCAGGGCAGCCTGGTTTTTGCTCAAATTAAAAAAAAATGGCAGAATCTAGATCACAACATTTATTGCGAAACAGCTATATAGGTATGCAAACTAATCACTATGCAATTTTACATGGATTACATCTAATTTTGCTGGTAAAATGATGGAAATACATGTTAAATAGAGTATTGTGCCCGAATATCTCTATTGTTTTTATCCAAATTTGAGGATTTGCTCCATCACTAGACTGGCCCCTAGACTCCTATGCTTATGACCATCAGTAAGGTTTTATCTAATTTCTGCAGCTGCTGTAAATCAGGGAAGTTATGCATCATGATGTTTTTGTGTTGAGACAGATACACACAGAAATGCCAAAAAGTCATACATCAAACAATGTCTACAATGTTTAATGCCTGTTTCATTTACTGTACTGTCATGGTTGATGGAAGTATTTATAACATTGTCTCTGTTTTCAGAATCATTTACTGTACTGTCATGGTTCATGGAAGTATTTATGACATTGTCTCTGTTTTAGAATCATTTACCAGCAGATTAAGAAACTGCCTCTGTTTTAGAATCATTCACCAGCAGATTAAGAAACTGCCTCTGTTTTAGAATCATTCACCAGCAGATTAAGAAACTGTCTCTGTTTTAGAATCATTTACCAGCACATTAAGAAACTGTCTCTGTTTTCAGAATCATTTACCAGCACATTAAGAAACTGTCTCTGTTTTCAGAATCATTCACCAGCACATTAAGAAACTGTCTCTGTTTTCAGAATCATTCACCAGCACATTAAGAAACTGTCTCTGTTTTCAGAATGGACCGGCCTCTGTGGCGTATAGTGGTTAGGCCATCGGTCTACAGGCTGGTAGGTACTGGGTTCTGATCCCAGTCGAGGCATGGGATTTTTAATCCAGATACCGACTCCAAACCCTGAGTGAGTGCTCCGCAAGGCTCATTGGGTAGGTGTAAACCACTTGCACCGACCAGTGATCCATAACTGGTTCAACAAAGGCCATGGTTTGTGTTATCCTGCCTGTGGGAAGTGCAAATAAGAGATCCCTTGCTGCTAATCGGAAAGAGTAGTCCATGTAGTGGCGACAGCGGGTTTCCTCTCAAAATCTGTGTGGTCCTTAACCATATGTCTGACGCCATATAACCGTAAATAAAATGTGTTGAGTGCGTCGTTAAATAAAACATTTCTTTCTGTTTTCAGAATCATTTACCAGCACATCAAGAAACTGTCTCTGTTTTCAGAATCATTTACCAACACATCAAGAAACTGTCTCTTTTTTCAGCATCATTCATCTAGAAACTCTCTGTTTTCAGAATCATTCACCAGCACATTAAGAAACTGTCTCTGTTTTAGATTTATTCACCAGCACATTAAGAAACTGTCTCTGTTTTAGAATCATTTACCAGCACATTAAGAAACTGTGTTTTAGAATCATTTACCAGCACATTAAGAAACTGTCTCTGTTTTAGAATCATTCACCAGCACATTAAGAAACTGTCTCTGTTTTAGAATCATTTACCAGCAGATTAAGAAACTGTCTCTGTTTTTAGAATCATTTACCAGCACATTAAGAAACTGTCTGTTTCAGAATCATTGACCAGCATAATTACAAACTGTGTCTGTTTTCAGAATCATTCACCAGCACATCAAGAAACTGTCTGTAGTGATCACGCCAGTTCACAAAGACCTGGGAATCCTTCGCATGTACCACTTTGAGTGTCCCTGGCCGGCAGCACAGCGCGAGATATACATGATCAATGCGTATAAGGTGTGATTTTAAGCTTGCATTCTATTAATGTTATAGCACTTTGTCCAAGGCAGGGAACATTTTGTTCAGTAATGCTAGGAACACATTGTTTATCTGTCTGTCGAGCATCAAGCTTAGTGCTTAGTGTCCTTGCACATCCTCACTGAGACCTGCATTCACTGTTGAGGTTTGAACCCAGGTCCTCCCCATAAACCTCTTGAATGGGAAGAGCTTGGTAGTAAACCACTGCATTTTTCTTCACATCGATAATGTCCAATTTTATTTTGGCATAACAGCAAGTAAGGAGTGTGCATATAGTTTTTCATTTAATGTTGTTTGACACCCAATAACAAATGTCAAAATACCATGGTATGTGTTATCCTGTCTTTGAGGATGGTACATATAAAAAATCCCTTGCTACTAAAGGAAAACATTTAGCTGGTTTCCTCTCTAAGACTATATGTCCGAATTACCAAATATTTGACATGCAATAGATGATGATTAATAAATCAATGGCCTCTAGTGGTGTCAAACTAACTGTTTAACTATGATGATATTTTCAAATTTATTTCTTCGTTTTATGTTGGTAATTCTATGCAGTATTGGTTTGTTTTCCAGTTTTCATGGTCTGACCATGGATTTTGTTTTTGTCTTTTTCATATTTAATATTAATATACTTCACTGTGTGTCTATTTTATGGCTGTCTACACGCTTTTTTTTATTAATTTTGGAATTTTAAATTGATGTTGTTCATCACGTACCTTTGTTTGACACCCAATAACCGATATTGTTTTTGTGTTAAACATTAATTGACTCATGCATTTTTGTATTCCCTCTGAACGCTGTACTGATTGTTTCCTCTGTTTTCCCGTCGACACAGACTCCCAAGGACAAGCTCCAGTGTGTTCTGCGCTGCTCGATGACCATCATGAATCTACTGAGCATGGCCAACGAGAAGTCGGTACCGGCGGCCGATGACTTCATGCCCGTCCTCATCTTTGTCATCATCAAGGCCAACCCCCCATGTCTGCTGTCCACCATCCAGTACGTGAACAGCTTCTACGAAAACAGGCTCGGGGGCGAGGAGCAGTACTGGTGGATGCAGTTTGCCTCGGCCGTCGAATTCATTAAGACTATGGACTATTCCGAATAGGGATGTAGATATTAGAGAGGAACTAATTTAATTGCTGTTATATATTAATTATTGAGGTGCTGTGAATTATTTTTGAATATTTTGAAGTGGTATTCAGGGCATTTTTGGCTTATAGTAAGCCAAGGTGATGTAAAACAGGGATCGAAAAAATTCATGTGGGACCATAGATTTTTGTACATTAAAGTTAGCCACTGTCATAAAACAGTCCTAATGTATTGTTATTATTTCTTTGCAAATACACATGCATTATTCTAGTTACTATTTGTTGCTTCACTGTAGTAAATTATTTGTTTTTTAGTATTTATTCTGATAATAGATTATGCAGTGTAAAAAAATTAAAATAATAGTTATTAATAAAGCAGAACTTGTAGAATCTAGTCAGAACAGGTCAAATTGTGACTTTATATGTATGAAGAGATTTAAATTATGAGTTGTTACATACTAGACTTTATGCAACAGTATGCGGGCTACAGTTTATGGACAACTGGACCCATATTCACAAAACATCGTAAACCTAGTTTTACACGTAAACATAAATCTACGACTGAAGAGCTATTCACGAAACAACGAAAACGTAAGTTACGTGTAAAGTTGGACGTAAATATAAGAGTGCCTCCGGTTACAACTAACGCTGCATGTAAGTCATGTACATATAATAAATCAAGCATGATCGCCGTTATTTACTATTATTTACGGAAACTGGCAGCATTTCCAATAATTGAAGCAGTTTGCGATGGCAAACGCCAACGGATTTAACATATTTTTGTTGGTGATCGAACGGATGTTTTCGACTCGGCCAATTTCTCCTGAGTTATCTTTTCCTTTTTAAGAAATATCCTCAAGTTTGTACCAAAACGCAGATCCTCATCAATACCAAAATGTCATGTTGTGCCGTTCGCGATGTTATTGTTAGCAGACAACAAACGAAATTGCATTTTGCGCATTTGTTATTTACCCGATAGCCATCGTTTCTAATGTGGGTTTTTTTTTATTTCTTCAGTGAGAGTGTTAAATTGTAGATTTACGTCCAACTAATTTACGTTTACATTTACGACCGTCTTTGAGAGTAAGGTGCTTCTTGCACGTAAACGTAAATCTACGGCAGACGTAAGTGCTAGTCGTAGACGTAAATTTACACCTTTTTGTGAATATGGGTCCTGGCATTTTAATACTAAGCTGGTAACTAAATACTGGAATATGCAGTGTAAAAAATTACAATTTTTATAATAATGATTACAGAACTGACCATTGATAAAACAGGACTTATAAAATTATAGTCAAAACATGTGAAATCTTTACTTTATATTTATGGAAAGATTTAAGATATGATTTTTGGCATGGTCTGTAACTAGTGTAAGCAACAGTTCCCTGGTTCCAGTTTATGGACAAGTGACAATTTAAAAATAAGCTTAGTACTTAAAAATATTTTACACATTTCTCAAATTATTTTAATACCCAGCATTTTCAGCAAACATAATTATGACTAGCCTACAGTGTTGATCTGCTTTCATGCAAGGTAATTATTAACTGGGGTGTGATACCTCTTAACACATTTACACATATTTCGTCAGCCAGAAGTGATGTTTCAGTTAAGTAGTGTATACTGGCTGTTTTGAAATTTTACAGTTGTCTGTTCTATCGTATTTCTAAAACAAAACAAAAATCCTTTCTTGGAGTTTATCATAAAATGTAATATTTAGTTTTATTTTCAGTGCTTGGTTTGGTAGCTGTTTTTTGCCTTTTTGCCAATGTCAGTGGTTACAGTAAGACAGTAGGATAATAGTATTTAAATATATATTGATATAGATAGGTTGCTTCAGGTATTTCAGTTTAGAAAATGATGTAACGAGGTATATTGAGTTGGCTATGATTTCACTATGAAATTTAGGAAATACAAGTTTATTGCATAAAGTATTTCATGACAATAGAAAAATACCACCAAAAAAAACAAGTTGTAAGCAATGAATAGTTGGTGCCTAAGTAAGTAAGTTGACTGGGTATGGGTAATTTTTGGCATGCTTTCATCAGAAAACTCTTCAAGCAAGCCTGTCTGATTTTCCCCAACAAGTTCTATCTACAACAGAATTGTGTTGAATGAAAACAACACGTATAAGCTTACATTTGTGAAGAACTGCTATGATTAAAATGAATGCCTACCTTGCATCTGATGCCAAGTGAAAATTGTTTATTAATTTTATACTTTGCCTAACGGAATTTAAAGTCCCTGCATGCATATTCCAAGTAAATACATTTTTATATGAAATGTCCTGAAATTGGGTTATTTCCCACAAATTAATGTACATAATACATGTATATCTTAAGTGCACAGTTCTGTGTAACTACAATACTACGATAATACTGGGTATAGAAGACATTCCTTCTTAATTATTAGTTTGAACAATACCTTGTATGTCTTAGGTATTGTTCTTAGCACATGAACACAGTTATCAAACATATTACATTTACATTATTGTAACCAAGATAAAATAATTGCATGAAATAATTACTAAATTCATATATAATGTGGACGTAACTTAAAAAAATTAACAGTAACTGATTGTGTCACGTAAATTATAATACTAATACCTATAGTCCATCCCATCCTCGTACAAAAATGTTTTTTGTAAATAATTTTAGTTTGGTTTGACGTAAGAAGAAAAGTAAAAGTGTTTTACAAATGACAAAAAATACTATTTTTGTGACCAATTTAGAAAACAGTTGGCTCAGAAATGAATAACTTGTAGTAAATTCCATAGCATGAAAAAGGCGTTACCTGTGGGACGGACTATAGCTCTGTGCGATTGATGTATGTATTGATTTCTGTATTCTGTATTCTGTTTCAGTTTTTTTATTTTTTATATTCATTATGATATCCACTGTCTCTGGCATGTGTCTTCAAGTCACAGAATGTGTAACTTTAATACTAGAGATTTACCATCATACCTATTTTCAAGTTTGCTATTGGTAGATAATTACTTTGTTGAATGACAGAGGCTCCTTTTATCATGAGTGCCGAGAATAGAACACATGAATATGTAATGATTCCTCAGTATGGTTTTGAATGTTTTTACAATGGGTTTCTTTCTAATGCATTGGAATGGAATGAATGATTGGGTTATTTTCAGAATAAAACCATGGAGAAAATAT
The DNA here is from genome assembly GCF_016097555.1 of Gigantopelta aegis. Lineage (NCBI taxonomy): Eukaryota > Metazoa > Mollusca > Gastropoda > Neomphalida > Peltospiridae > Gigantopelta > Gigantopelta aegis. Next base: position 8,764,490 of record NC_054708.1, on the reverse strand, counting down.
TTGACAAATACCATGATTAGTATGTACTTACAAACTCAATTATCTCCAACAATCTTTTTTCTAAAATACTTTTAAAGCCTACATTCACCGGTACCATGACCGTACGCTCACCATTATTTCCAAATAACTTTCTTTTCAGCATGAAATGGAAATCAAACAAAGTACCGCTATATTTGTTTTACCAGCATTCTCTCTGTTATTTACAGTATTTAGTAATCAATGAATCACATGAAATGTGTACAACACTATATTTTAAGTTTACAAACACAACCTCTTATACAATGTTTATAGGCAATCAGTTGGGCAGTATTTATAACTAAATATCTAAAGATAAAACGAGAGAAAATTATTATATATTATTTTGTTTATTATGAGTTGTATTTTTGTATCACCGTACGCCAATTTGAATGTTGTGTTTATTAGTAATATGACCCCTTTGTGTAGTTCTAGTGTTTTAAGTGTTTTATGCAATGTGCTGCAGTTAATTACCAATTTGGGACCAAACAAATCGGTCTTAAAGGACATTTCTTGTTGAAGCCTTTTATAGCTTGATGGCACGTGTTACAGCATCGGTTTAATTACGTTGTAGATGTGATGATATGCTGCATGCTGCTATTAATTTGACGTTATGAAAAGACTGTCCATGATTGTAATTTTCCAGCACGGACACGGAAAGGTTAAGCAAATGCTAGTTTCAACAAGTTTCTGATTTAGATAGGTTGACACATTTTAGACAGGTTTCTAGCTCTGCTTTGTACACAGGTTTCCAGTTTAGACAATTGTCTGTCTTTTAGAAAATTTCCAGTTCAGACAGGTTTCCAGATTAGACAATTGTCTGTCTTTTAGAAAATTTTCAATTTAGACAATTGTCTGGTTTTTAGACAGGTTTCCAGTTTAGACAGGTTTGTGCTATTTAGAATGATTGGGGTTTTGACACAGTGTACTGTAATGTTGTTTGTTAGACTGTTGTGGAGTCTGACACTCGTAAAGAATGATCTCAGCTGTGAACCTCGGTATGTATCGGGTATTCAGTAGTCTTTGTTTATATGAAGGAATGTGTGTTGAAATCACAAGCTGTTCAGCATTTTACTGTCAACATTGATAATAGGGGGTTCCAATATTAACTATAACATGCATCACAAAGTACAATTCATCCAGTGATGTGATAACTGATATTAGTGATAACGCAGAAAAATTAAAAACATATTTGTAAAAAGAAGTGAACTATTAATTAGTTTCAGGTTCCATCTGTGTTGGGATTTTATTCCATCTGTATACACGGTGTAAGTAATGTCAGTGTATGTGACATGGGATATGCAGAAGACCAGATTCAATACAGAGTAGAGTTTTCATCCTCATTGAAAAACAATTCTCAGTTGCTTACTGTTGTTAAATAAGACTGCACTAGTGTTTGTCTTAACACAGGGCTCCATTGCAACACACAATAATGTTTTATCGGTCTCCAGGTTTTGAATGCTTGCTACATTATTATAGCATTATTATTATAGAAGTATTATATATTTCTTAAAACTACATTTGGCCATATGAAAATTTTCTTCCAATCTTTGGTCAAACAACTTTTAAAAAAAAGTCCTGTCATTTGGGTTGACACGTTACCACCACTGTATTCAACCTATGAAAACCACGATCTTAAATCTGTTAATCTTTCAGCTACACTATGATGCTTAATACATGATATAAAAATATATATTTGTTATATGTATTTGCATGAAAAATGTGTGCAGTTTAATGACATATGATATTAGTCCGTTGCGGTTATTCATACATATTAATTTGATACAGATTTTAACATTACTCTTATCACATCTTGTTATATCTTCTTAGACATGTCTGTAACTACTTTTCACTTGTCCACACAACTAAAAGAATTGTTTTCCACATCTATCCGTTACAACAAATACACATGTTAAATAATTATACAATATTAATCAAGCTTCCATTTCGTATCATGTTTATGTCCGGAATGAAATAATTTTCAGTTATCATGAGCTTTAACGAATGACAATTACAAATTATTCTACCAGGGTTATAAACTTGGTACTAAATGATAGCTAATTGAATATCCTGTTTATTACCCATAATTGATTCTAATTTGTACGAATGAACTCGTTTAGTTCACGTTATGGTAAGGTTGTAGTGTGCCAAATGATGATGTCATCATATGACATGGAAGTGTTGCATCCCACTTGATGTTCTAGTGGGATCAGCACTTTCATATAAACCAAGATATGTTTAGCCATATGGGTAGTAATAAAACGTTCAGAAAGAATCACATTTCAGTTCCAATCAGTAAAACGATTGTCAATAGTTGAACCTTCTTTATTCTTGTTTTAGTTTCTAGACAGTTTTTGTTACAGGGATTAGAGTTGTTCATGTGTGATTGGTTCAGTATTTTGTGATCTTCTGATACTCAATTGTATTGATGTTTGTGTCATAACACATCAGCTTAAGTTTAGCAGCAATCATCATGTGTCGGGACATAATTGTGTATGCAGTATTAAAAAAGAAACACGCAGTGACCAGTTTGCAGAGACATCTTTTTAGTTTTATTAGCACATTCACAGACAGGACAGCACATATCACAGCCTTTGGTGTATTTGTCATTGAGCATCCATTACAGTTACAAGGCTCTCTCTTTGGTTTATTCTTTTTATTTAAATATGAGTGAAACCCCATTAAACTGGACACCCACAGAAAGAAGAACAAAGTCTGGCTTTTAAGGGATATCTGATTTTGAGATGTTATTTTCTGTACTGATATTTAAAAAGGGACCGAAGACAGGACGTAGCCCAGTGGTAAAGCGCTTACTTGATACATGGTCATTCTAGGATCAGTCCCCTGTTGGTGGGTCCATTGGGCTATTTCTCGTTCAAGCCATTGCACTAAAACTGGTATAATCAAAGGCCATGGAATGTGCTGTCTTGTCTGTGGGAAAGTGCATGTAAAAAATTCTTTGCTACTAGTGAAAAAATGTAGTGGATTTCCTCTCTGAGATTATATGTCAAACTTATGAATATCAAATGTAGCAGATGATTAATAAATCAATGTGCTCTAATGTTGTTGTGAAACCAAACAAACTTTTAACTTTTTTGAAAGGGACCATGAATAACATTCAGCTTTGGGGGATTCCAGTTCCAGTGCGTCTGGTTTTGAGTGGTTTCACTGTATGTCTTATATAAATTGTATATTTAGAATTCTTCATCACATTAATGTTAATAAATCTATGTATTATGTGTACACTACAGCTGCCTTGTATTATTTTCTGTTTTGTGTTAATACGACACATCGACCTGACAATTAGCATGTTGGACTAGCTCATTTAATAAAACCTTGCAACAGTCAAGTCAGTGCACCATGACTGGTTCATAAAAGGCTGTGGTATGTGCTATCCTGTGTGGGATGGTGCATATAAAAGATCCCTTGCTATCAATAGAAAAATGTAGTTGGTTTTCTCTCTTAAGACTATATGTCGGAATTACCAAATGTTGGACATCCAATATAAATCAATTGAATAGAAATCAATATAAATCAATTGAATAGAAATCAATGTGCTCTAGTAGTGTTGTTGTACAAAACAATCTTTAACTTTTTTTGCAAATGTGAATACAGAAACCAAGCTAGAATGTTGCACTGTATTGAACTGTTTTTCTGTGAAAGGCAGAATGATGGTATTGTTACCAGACATTTTGTGTATACTTGTTTCTGGTGTATTTTTCTTTAATACATTATGAAGTTGTTTTGACATTAGATTTTTGCACACACAGAATTACAAAAAGACACAGATGACTGCATAAAAGTTGAGATTAATGTACAAGTATACACTAGGGTTAAAGTTCAAGGTGAAAGTGATTAATGTCATGAAGTTACGGTTAGGTGTTTGTGATTGATCATGATCGTTTTTCAATTTTCTTAGTCATATTGTATATATTGCAGAATGTTTTATTTTGCTTAATATATTACAAACATGCAGTCAACAATGATCAATTTACTTGTATAATTACTTCTTCTATCCAGTAGTGTGTTTGGTAGGGTAGGGTTGAGTTTATTTTTATTATACTTTTCTCTTCTCTTTTTTTTTCTCCCATCCATGATGTAGCACGTGTTCTGTTTTGCCATCTAAATCTTGTGATATAGTATGTTTTTATATTTCATTTTATTACATCCAAGATACTCCAATGAGCACTGTATAAATAACATATTTTATTAATTTGTTGGAGTGGATTCTGTAATTATGAAGTGGAGTTAAAGTGTCAAACAAACTTATAGTACAATCTATTATACCTCTCCCATTGTTGTTGTTGTTCTTTAATCATTTTTTTTTTTTTTTTTTTATACGCCCATGTATGATGGTTCGTATTATGGTATGGCGTTGTCCATCCGTGTTAACTTTTTCTTATCCGGACCATATCTTGCATACAGGACTTGTAAAAGTCTAGTTTTGTGTTACCAAATTGTTCATCCACACATTACATACAAGACCTCATATACTTGGCTGTAGTGGGATATGCAAAATGCATTGGGTTACCTGTTTTAGCTTATCCCATTAATAGTTTATCAACTTTTAGTTTTCGGAGCCCAGCATGTGCAACCAATGAGTTTGACATCTGAAACCATGATGATTATATTTACCAGTGTGTTTGGGTTGAAATCATGATTCTACTTACCATTGGGTTTGACGTATGAAACCAAGATGATTATATTTACCAATGAGTTGACATAAGAAATCATGATGGACTTGGCTTTGAAATTAAAATTGATGTTAAAATCAGTGTATGGCATTAACTTTTACCTAAAAGTGATTAGTTTGGTATAGTCTACATATTTTAATGGAAAAGGAATCCTTGAATGGCTTGCAAGTGTTGGAGAAATATTCGATCAACTTGGAGTAAACTTTAGTTGCACATTCCACCAATATTGTACAAAATATGCTAGTTGTTACAGAATAATATCTTTGAATCTCCTTATTTGGTCAACTCGCCAATCTCTCGACTGTCCAGTCTGGGCACTCTTACAACTCGATTCTCATCGTATACAACTTTTACGACTGTTTAGTTATGAGTCATAAGCCCATCATAAGCCGGGAATTGGGAAAATTACAATGCAATTATAGAGTTTGCCAACTTTGTGGTGACATTTGATAGTCTGAGCCTAACACTGTTTCAAGAAATGAGGCATATTGTTATTACTTGAATTAAAATAACAGTAAAGCCTGACAGACAAATTGATAAACAAAAGTTCTCTGGCCGTGTTGGTCAAGTGTTTGCATCGCAGGACTGAACCACCTCAGTGGATCCATTCAACTGATTGGAACAAAAAGAATCAGTCCAACTAGTCAAAGGTTGTGGTCTGTGGGGAATGTGCATATAAAAGATCCTTACTGCTAATGGGAGAATATAGCCGGTTTCAAATGGTTGACATCCAGTAGCCGATGATTAATTAATCAATGTGCTTGAGTGGTGTCATTAAACAAAACAAACTTTAACAAAAGTTCCCTATGAATTGCACTTGAGGTACGAATGATGTCAGAACAATTAAGGCATGCGAGGTGGATGCTCTACTACAGAGCACCACTGTTAATTCTACATAACTTGTACATAACTAGTAATAATCTAATGATTGTTAGAGTGACGTACACATTTACACTACTAAAATCATTAAGAATTGACCACGAAAACACAATATATAAGATATATTTTTTATTTAAATATCAAACTGAAAGTGAACAATAAGAAAATGTTGAGCTATTTCGCATTATCTGCAAGTGAGCTCGGATTACGATACCCCGTAAACAAGTCACAGTACAATGAATGCCATGATGATTAAATGTACAGGGGAAAAAAAAGAAAAGCACATTACATATGTAATTCTCTTAGTACTAAGGAAATTCCATGGTATTTTTAATACGCCAAAACAATGGTTGCTTTTTTTTTTTAAATAAAATTTAAATGCTTTGTATTTACACAATTTGGCTACCATACACGAGATGCCACTTTCCAGAATAATGGGCAGAATCCATTAAAGCAATGAAGTATTTGAAATAAATTGCACACTTGAAAATCCTATTAGATATCTGTAATATGAAACTGGATGTTTCACAGCTTGAATCATACCATTTAGGATAATGATGTATGGAGACTAGAGACCAGGCTACAGATTTTCAAAGCTATCGTAAACTATAGTAGGCTATGATGCCACTACAACATACATCATACTGATGTCATAGCCTATGATGGTGTTACAATATTGTAAACTATAGCAGGCTATGATGCCACTACAACATACATCATACTGATGTCATAGCCTACGATGGTGTTACAATATTGTAAACTATAGCAGGCTATGATGCCACTACAACATACATCATACTGATGTCATAGCCTACGATGGTGTTACAATATTGTAAACTATAGCAGGCTATGATGCCACTACAACATACATCATACTGATGTCATAGCCTACGATGGTTTTACAATACTGTAGCGCTAAGACAGCTTTAAAAACAGACTTGTTTATCTATCAAAAGTTTTCTTGCTTTGTCATATTCCCACGCTTCAAGCTTTCATTTACCTAATGTTTGACATCCAATAGCCAACGATTAATAAATCACTGTGCTCTAGTGGTGTCATTAAACAAAAACAAACTTTAACTTCATTTACCAAATATGAATGGAAGACGACTTGAGCATTTTTACTTGAAGCTAAATGAATGAAAAAGCTGATTTGAGAATTCACCTGTTTATGAAGTCTATATTAGGTAATTGCATTTTGTTTATCGGGGTGTGGTGGGGAAAGAGCTAGTTATACACTTTAAACACAATTCACTAAATCTTCAACACTTGTTGGGTACCAGCTTTCACTAAATAACACATTAATGTATAAAACTACATGTCTTAACTGAATCACATTAAAACACAAATGCCATGCCGATATTTAAAACCACTGCCTTTTACGAAAGGAACTGCATGGAACTAAACAGAAGGCTTTATATACACACGGCTACGATTCTATGTCCCTGTTGATCATTTCCATATCCATCTGTGAAGACATAATGACAGAAATTAATTTCGAAGGGACATGGTAAGAACGTCATAGCTGTGGGATTTCACATTTCCGTGATCCGTGAATCCATGAAAAATTGCTTGTTAAGCAATTCTAACTTTCTGTACACTGATCATGCACGGTCTGCAGATAGCATGAAGACATATTATTGTAATTATTCATGGAAAAGGGACAAAAAAAACCCCGCACATATGGAAATGTAGCTTAATATAACTTTGTATTGTTTTTGTGAATCCATGAAAAATCGCTCACAAAGCCATTCCAAATTCACATACACTGATCATGCACGGTTTGTGAATGGCATGGAAAAACATTTCAATTATTCACAGAAAAACAGACAGGAAAAACTTACGTATGGAAACGTAGCTTAATATAACTTTGTATTGTATGTGTTCTGTACACTGAATAGTAATATGGTTTGGAGAAATTAAAAGTAATTGGAGATGAAAATTAATGTCATTGTAATAAGAAAAGAGCCAATGGCTCTCTAGTGTAAACAAAATTATGCTAATTAAGAGGTAGAAGGTAATTAAAACTAAGGTTGATTATTCAGCAGCAATATGTAAGATTGAGCTAATTTCAGTTTTAATGACTGGCATAAATCAGTCACATAATTAATAAAATATTAATGGGCACAATTACCCTATTATGTCAAAATGGCCAGTATAAAAAGAGCCAAAAACCGCCCAAAATAACTTCACTCTTGCATAATATAAAAAAAAGTTGCACAAGTATAACATTTTAAGACATTTGGTCATTTGTTACTGAGTAAATGTTACACAGCTATTTTTTTTATATGAACCCAATGTATTAGAAGTTTAAAAGTCAAAAATCAACATTTCAATATTAGCTAAACAAAATTTAAATTGTAGTTCTTTTATATCGATTATGTAAAAACAACACCTACAGAAATTGCATAAATATTTTTGGATACCCCGTTATATACTACCTACTTTATTTTCACTTTATACCTACAGTTTATCTGACCTCAAGACTACTCTGAACATAAAATATCCTCTTTAATACACTTTCTTTACTGTTTTTCATGATTAAAATTATCTTATTAGCAGTTAATTAGTGGCATTAGCAATTCATGCTATTAAGAGTAATATAAATATTAGTACATTTAGTTTTGAAACCTTGTGATGCACAATTGTTTTCTGTTCCTTTCGCAATTACAAGTAGGAATATATTTCAGTAACAATATAAAACATGACATACAAAAGTATACTATACATAATATATACAATAACAATATACAACCATAGTGATATCAATTTTAAAATTTGCAAAATGAACCATGTATGTAAATTAATCAAGTATGTATAATTTTAAAGTTACCAAGATGAAGTTGGTGAGTTTGCTGATTAAAAAAAAGAAGTTTAACAGGTTGTTTTATAAATAGGTACAGTGAAACCTTTCAAGACCGGACCCTTTGTAAACCGGACATTTTACAGAATCCCTTTTTAAAAACCAGGACAGAACTTAACCTCTCTAAACTGGATCCCTCTTATTACCGGACATTTGTCTTGGTCCCAAGGGTGTCCAGTTTAGAGGGGTTACACTGTAGTATGACATTATTGAGCAATGCAAACATCTATCCAACAAGAAATTCACATGTTAGCCAGTTAACCACTATAATTGTTCAATTCTTGACTGTATGAACCAAAAGATACAAAAAACATGTTCTCTTTTTCTGTTAAAATTTATGTCCAAAACAGAAATAAATTGTAATAGAAAAAGGGTGGGTTTTTTTTTTTGTAATTCAATGTATAAAAAAAAGGTATATTTGCCAATTAAATTCATACATTAAAACACCAAAATTAAAAAGATTTGGTTCTGAATGGGGGAAAAAACAAACTAATGGATAAAAAAAAATTGAACCACTTTTCCAGCTGCATATTTTTGATTTTGATTTAATGAATATCAAACATGCCACATTTGTTTCTCAAATTCCATGATATTTACAATTAAAAACATCAAAATACATCTGACAAACTATAAATGGCCGACGTCCTGCCTCCGGTAGATACTCGGTGTATTACACCGTTTAGCATGTGAATGTTATGACACTGATAAGGCAAATTAGCTCGAGTTGTGTGTTGGTAGTCTAGAAGGCTGTCTTCTGTTCCTTCTTCACGAAGGACTGCAGCAAGTCGATGGGCAGGGGGAAGATGATGGTGGAGTTCTTCTCCGCCGATATGGTGTTCAGCGTCTGGAGGTACCGGAGCTGGAGGGCCGCAGGCGACTCTGAGAGCACGTCGGCCGCTTCCTTCAGCGCACGCGACGCCTTCTGTTCTCCCTCGGCTGCTATCACCTGCACATAACAAACAGGAGTTTAGTAATTTGAAAGTTATGTGACCAAAGTTTCAAAACGATATATGCTGTCACCTGCAGACGACAACAAAATATTTAGTAATTTGAAAGTCATATGACCTTAAGTTTCAAACGAGATGTGCTATCACCTACAGACGACAAAATATTTAGTAATTTGAAAGTTATATGACACTAGTTTCAAACGAGATATGCCATCACCTGCAGATATATTTAGTAATTTGAAAGTTATATGACCCTATTTCCAGTTGAAATATGCTATACCTGCAAGTGACAAAAAATATTTAGTAATTTGAAAGTTATATGACCTTAGTTTCAAACGAGATGTGCTAACACCTACAGACGACAACAAAATATTTAGTAATTTGAAGAAAAGGAAGGAAATGTTTTATTTAACGACGCACTCAACACATTTTATTTACGGATACATGGTGTCGGACATATGGTTAAGGACCACACAGATATTGAGAGAGGAAACCCGCTATCGCCACTTCATGGGCTACTCTTTTCAATTAGCAGCAAGGGATCTTTTATATGCACCATCCAACAGACAGGATAACACATACCATGGCCTTTGATATACCAGTCGTGGTGCACTGGCTGGAGTGAGAAATAGCTCAATGGGCACACCCTGACGGGGATCGATCCCAGACTAGTAATTTGACAGTTACATGACTATTTTTCAATGAAATATGCTATCATCTGCAGACGACAAAACATTATTTAGTAATTTGAAATTTATATCAACCTAGTTACCAATTGCAATTTGCTATCATCTGCAGATGAAAAAGTTATTTAGTAATTTGAAAATTACATGACCCTATTTCCAGTTGAAATATGCCATCACCTGCATATGATAAACTTTATTTACCAACTTACACGAGCCTAGTTTCCAATAAGATATGCTATCATCTACACACGATGTCTGGAATGTCATGTAATTTAGAAATATTTTTCTAGAGTTGGATCATAGAAAGTAGAAATTCCTTGATGACTAATTATAGCAAAATCCTTAAAGTAAAACTAAAAGAGAAAATAGAAATTCCTTGATAACTATATTATTGTAAAACAAAAATCCTTAAAGCTAAAAAAAAAGAGAGGTACTAGAAAACATCTTTAAAACGTTGAGGAATTTTTGCAATAATAAAATGCATGAACTGAGCCTGGGACTAAGAGATTTTGTACTATTTGTTACATATGTTATTATGTAGCTGTCCTATATGGATAACTCATCCCAATTGACAAACAGTTCTTGAGAAGAACTACCATACTTCATACCTTGGCTCTTGCCTCCCGGGTGGCCTCAGCTTCTGCTGCCATGGCTCTCTGGAGTTGGACCGGCAGACGCACATCCTTACTGTCGGGAGAAAGAAAAACACAAAATATTACAACTAGAATCAATTATGTGGGTCTCTGACAATTTTGTAACTATCAGATTTAAAACTGGCAGGTACAGACTTCTACCCCGAGTGAATTTTATTGGAAAAAGGTGGGTGGGGTGGGGGTCAAGGTCACTAACTTTTTTTTTATCAATATCCATTAACCAATGTCGTGGACAGACAGCCAAGATAACAGAGATGTATGTTCTAGTCAGACAGCCAAGATAACAGAGATGTATGTTCTAGTCAGATAGCCAAAATAACTAACATGTTCAGGGCAAGGGGTGGGACGTAGCCCAGTGGTAAAGCATTCGCCTGATGCATGGTCGGTCTAGGATTAATCTCTGTCGGTGGGCCCATTGGGCTATTTCTCGTTTCAGCTAGTGCATAAGAACTGGTATATCAAAGGTCATGGTATGTATTATCCTGTTTGTGGGATGGTGCATATAAAAGATCACTTGCTACTTATGGAAAAATATAGCAGGTTTCCTGCCTAAGACTATATGTCAAAATTACCAAATGTTTGACAACCAATAGCCGATGATTGTGTGCCCTAGTGGTGTCGTTAAGCAAACAAACTAACTTTTTGTTCAGGGCAGACTGCCAAAATAGCAGCGATGCTGGTTGTGTATGGCATACTTGAACCTTAATTGTAAATTAGCATGAAAATGAAGTGGGAATGAAATTAATATTATAATATTAAAACACAATTCATACTATAAGTGACTTAAGGAAAATAATTCTAGATAATTTTAAAATTTTATTTTGACAACTATAGAAGTACTTCATCACATGACAAAGGGCAATAACTCCTTCAATGGAACAAATCTGAATCAAAATGTAGATTTTTTTTTACAAACATTCTTGAAAAATAATTTACTTATTAAATGTTAAAGAAAGAAAGAAATGTTTTATTTAACGATGCACTCAACACATTTTATTTACGGTGGTTATATGGCGTCAGACATATGGCTAAGGACCACACAGATTCTAAGAGGAAACCCGCTGTCGCCACTACATGGGCTACTCTTCCGATTAGCAGCAAGGGATTTTTTATTTGCGCTTCCCACAGGCAGGATAGCACAAAACATGGCCTTTGTTGAACCAGTCATGGATCACTGGTCAGTGCAAGTGGTTTACACCTACCCATTGAGCCTTGCAGAGCACTCACTCAGGGTTTGGAGTCGGTATCTAGATTAAAAATCCAATGCCTCGACTGGGATCCGAACCCAGTACCTACCAGCCTGTAGACCGATGGCCTGCCACGACGCCACCGAGGCCGGTATATTAAATGTTAAAGACATTATATTCTTAACATGATCAATACAGATTATCAGATATGAATAGAACTATCAGTTAAAATCACATACGTTTTAGGAAATGTACATTCTGTAAATGTTAATTTTTCATATTCAACAAAAGGGTGTGACAGCACCTTTAACACATTACACAACTGAATACCAGGGTTTTAGTTGATTTATACCACTACTTAAAATATTTATCATGACCATCGTTAACACCTGAGACTATAATATGCCATACAGTGCTTATATAATATTAAGCATTTACCACAGCATACAAATTAAACTATAAGTAATTTCTATACTTAAAAAATAATATTTCAAGACAAAGCACATGCATGTTAATCAATGGCTAAATTCTACATCAAAATAATTCTCTTCACAAATTCACATTTCATTACTGGAAAAAACACTTCTAGTAAGAAAAGCTGTTTTAAATAATTCGGTTTTTTACATGCTTTTGTATGTATACAAAGTACTTGTGAAACAAACAAAAAACAAAAACAAAAAAAGAAAAAAAACTTTTTCCCATATAATTCTCCATAAGGGCTTTTAGAAGGTCATTTTGTCTTCATTAACCAATTTTTCGTCCAGCTTTCAGAATTATGATGCCAGCCATTAACTGAAATCTGCTTAAATGTTTCTATAAATTGTAATGACAACTTCCCAGCTTTTTACATATTTCATGTGCTGAATGATTTGTAATGTGGAAATCACTGATAAATTACGATTACTATAAATGTGTGAGAGACTGCATGACGAGGTGGTCTCTCTTGGGACCGCTACCAGTGTGAATAGATATACATACGTAACACGTAACCATTAAACTTTCATGAAAAAAGTCCTAATGGCTTTACAATCAATAAGGTTGAGGTTAATATGAGCTAATAATGTTCAGAATGTTCGACATTGACCAGGCAACAGAATATATGGGGTTTTCCATTGCCTGTCTTTATTTTCACATGCCAAGAAGCGCCATTAAATGCACACTGTGTGGGGTTTGACATGAGTCCTGCAACTTACTTTTTGCTCTTGAAAATTACTATATAAGGGAAGTGCTTTTCTATATATAAAAAAAAAAAAAAAAATCTAAAATCCGCAACCACCCCCCCCCCCGCCCCACCAACCTGTTTTTAAATCAAGAATGTGAGAAAACCATGCAGGCTAATTTAGTTTGGATAGGAAAGTAATTAATTTATGGTAAGCCATCCATTTATTGCATTAAGACATTAATACATGTAAGCATGTTTATAATATTTAAGAAAAATTAAACTACTAGTATTTAATCAGAACAAATACAATCTACAGGATTTGAATATTACAGTCATTTATTAATGTTCATAAATGACAGCAAACCAAGGATGTGGTTCCTTTAAGTTGTTGTTACCAAAGACGCACTGGCGTAGACAACCAGTATTGTGGGGACCAACCCATATTGGGTGGGGCAACTCACACTATACATGTATATGTATGTATGTATAGTTTTAGAATAAAGGTTTGATTGGGGGGCGGGCCCCCTTGGCCCCACCCCCTTGCTATGCCACTGCAAAGATGTCCTGTATATACTGGATGAGATGACGGTGAATGAGTGTCAAGAAGACAGAAAGTACAGCAAGCTGCTAGGTGATACTCACACTTCTACACGCTCCACCTTTACACCCCACGGGTCGGTCGCTTCGTCAAGAGACGTCTAAAGAGGATAGGGGAAAAGTTATATCAACACCATCATCGTCATGCCATTCGTAGCAATCTCAAGCCACAGTTTTGTTTTATTCTTCAACTTCTTTTAAATTATTTATTACAAAAACTTACAGAAAATAATTTTGGTTCTACAGTCGCAAAATCTATTTTACTACTTAGTTAAAGATGCAGTGTGGTAGAAATTCTGTAAATTTTGGGTGAACATTTTAATAGCAAACAGATGGCAAAAATAATTCAAATTATTTGGTAAATTATTGCTAATGGAAGCCATGTTAAATGGGTTTTAAGCTACTTCCAAGGTTAAGAAATGTCTGCTTGGATCAAGAATCATCCCCCCCCCCCCCCCCTGTAAATATATACATATTTTATTAGTCTTTATAAATTCTCTTACAAGTTTAGAATTCCTACCAGCATCTTTAAGCAAAGCAGGAAAATATCCCTGTGTACAATTACTATATATTTATCCAAAACCAAACTGTTCAGAAATATAACAGTCTGAAGAATGTTGTTCACTGTATAATTATTAATATATTGTTTTCAAATATAACAAAACAAATGGCTGGAGATTATAAACATTGTCAGCTCAACAAGACACAAAACTAAAGGGAAAGTAAAGAACTAGTTTGAAAACCAGGAGCCAATTTATAGACAATAAGGAAGAAAAGAAAACAGCTACACCAAATGATATAGTTTTATGTCAAAACCAAACACACAGACCCAGGCATGGTACTCCAACAGGTTCTTGTAAAGCAATATAACCTAGCTCAATCCCCATGCAAAAGAAATGTTAGGTTTTTCTTCAACCATTTCTCCAATTGTTTCTAAAAGCCTTGACAAAAATTGTTGATTGTCATGATAAGATCTTAGCTTAAAATTAAAAACAGTCACAGTGACTTTACAAAACAATTTTATATTCAATTTTTTTTTACTAGAATTATGTAATTGCACAATTGCAAGAAAGAAAATAACATTTTCTGCAATTTGTTTAATTTTATTGTTGATGTAGTTGAAACAGTTGTCAAAAAGACATGATGCTCCGAAACAAGTGGTTTGAAAACATTTTCAGTTTCAGAGATAAATAATATTGACAAATAATGTGGAACATTCTGATGGGTCTTGAAAAATTCCTGTAAGCTTTTCCTCAAAGAACAAGGCTAGGAAAACGTTATATATAGTTCTTCAATGTGGCCTGGCGCTTATAAAGCGTTTACAGTCTAGACTCGAGACTAATAGAGTCTGAGACAGGAACGTCTAAAAGTTGTATAACCATGGGCCCTGGAATTGTGGAAAACCACAGAAGACTTTTTGTCTGTGAATTTGTGTGGATGTACCATGCCAGGTGATCTAGCCAGCACAACGCCATGCGAGATAAGTTGCGTGTCGTCGTGGTTACCGGTACTTACATCTCAACACGCTCAACACAAATACCCCACGGCTCAGTGCACTCATCAAGAGAACTCTGTAACAGGCCAGCATTTCACCACAGTTTATAGTCAACTAACTTCGGTAATAATATCATTAACATGGCTCCTATAGTACTGCATTTCACCACAGTTTCTAGTCAACTAACTATGGTAATAGTACCATTAACATGGCTCATATCATACTGCATTTCACCAGTTTATAGTCAACTAACTACGGTAATAGTATCATTAACATGGCTCATATCATACTGCATTTCACCACAGCCTTTGATATCTCTCTAACTATAGAGCCATTTAACTAACTACTAATATCATTAACAGCACTGTACTTTAATTATTGATGGCCTTCTAAATCATCTCAAAATTACTTAATTCAGAAGTGTCACAAACAAAATTATATTCTTCTCAATTTTACTACTAATAATAATCTAATAATATTCTGTATTTCTATTCTAAACATGATAGCTGTAATTAGCTAGGATTCCTCTGTTTCAGGCACATTTCTTCAGCCAACTTGGAGGGTGTGCTTCCAAAAACACAAACTCCAATCATTAATTCAGCTGTATGACCTGGAATTATGAATCGTAATAACTGGGTTTCAGTGACTGTAACTAACACTGACATCTGATGCTGATGAACCTCCAGCCCACACCAACCAGCTACATGTACAGGAGTCTGTGTTAGAGATAGTGGTTGGAAAGGATAAACAATATCATCTCTGAAATGTCAGTGCAGGATTTTCACAAAATTAAGATGCAATGGGTAGGTAACTCTTACCAACAAGTTGGGAGGAACTACAGAGAATACCATACTACAGGAGTAGACAGTCGTTACCATTTATGAGGTTGGAGGATCTACAGAGAACACCATACTACAGGAGTAGACAGTCTATTTACGAGGTTGGAGGATCTACAGAGAACACCATACTACAGGAGTAGACAGTCATTTCCATTTACGAGCTTGGAGGATCTACAGAGAATACCATACTACAGGAGTACTATAGACAGTCATTTCCAGTTATGAGCTTGGAGGATCTACAGAGAACACCATACTACAGGAGTAGACAGTCATTACCATTTACGAGGTTGGAGGGTCTACAGAGAATACCATACTACAGGAGTAGACAGTCATTTCCATTTACGAGGTTGGAGGATCTACAGAGAACTCCATACTACAGGAGTAGACAGTCATTTCCATTTACGAGCTTGGAGGATCTACAGAGAATACCATACTACAGGAGTACTATAGACAGTCATTTTCATTTATGAGCTTGGAGGATCTACAGAGAACACCATACTACAGGAGTAGACAGTCATTACCATTTACGAGGCTGGAGGGTCTACAGAAAACACCATACTACAGGAGTAGACAGTCATTTCCAGTTACGAGGTTGGAGGATCTACAGAGAACACCATACTACAGGAGTAGACAGTCATTTCCATTTACGAGGTTGGAGGATCTACAGAGAACACCATACTACAGGAGTAGACATTTACGAGTTGTTTCAAGATATATATTAATGTGCAATTCATATTTCAGTAGGTACATGTAACAATCCGTTTCAGCAGTGTTCATTTCAGTGGATAATGTGACTATGACGTCTAGGTCATCACCATAGAGAACAATGTGTTCTCTTTATTGGATGTGTAAGAAATTTCATTAACAACCTGTAGGTAATGTCCAAAAACACAAAAATATATTCGTCTCAGTGTTAACTGTTTGTGGCAGTTAAAAACCCACAAAAAAACCCACACGTACCTGCATTAAATGGCTGATGGATTCTCTCTCGGAGAGGATCTCGGCCAGATTCTTTGTTCCCAGGACATTTCTCAAGGTCGTGGCAGACAGGAGCCGCGTGGACCGGTTCGAGTCCTCCACGTTGGTGATTGACATTGTTGCATTCTGAACGCGGTAGTACACAACAGCATCTACGGCAACAGTCACAGAATCCTTCGTCAGCACCTGGCAGATAAAAATAGCGACATACTTTTACTGTATAATCAAAGTAAGGTATCTTTAGTTAGCAACATCCCACAAACAGGATAGTACATACCACAGCCTTGTTATACCCATTGTGGACCATGCAGAGTCTGGAATGAGAAACAGCCCATTAGCCAAATGGGCCCCTTGATCTTTGACTACTTAATACATGTTTTGCATACATGTGTAGTACAAATTAAGTACACATATTACTGTAAACATTTATAGATATAATTATAGCATATTGTAGATAAGAGATGTAATTTTGTCCAATCATTTGTTCAATTAATAAAAGATATATATTTCGAGTCTGTCTTTCTGTCTCTCTCTCTCTACCATGGCCTTTTATATACCGGTCATGGCGCACTGGCTGGAACGAGCCCGCCGATGGGAATCGATCCTAGACTGACCGCGCATTTCCAAAAAACATCTTTTTAGGTCTAAGTAATGAATAGAAATAATATATAGTCTTGATAAACATTACGTAAATCGAACACAACACCCTCTTCCTCTACCCCTAGAGCATTACATAATTAGTAACACCCCCTTACATGTAACGCATATGCCAACCGCTGGCCACTGTCAAAATGTCAAGGCAAATCCTCCACCAACCCCTGGAAAGGTGTTGTACCATACATCTATGGATATAAATATGTTTTGGAGATATGAGACGACCCATCAATCAAGACAGTTAAATTTGTTCAAAATCACGTGAGAAGCTCAGCGTCTGTGCAAATCACGTAAAGTCCCAGTTTTACTGGCGTTCTGCTAAATGAAGAAAAACAAGCTGGCCATTGGGTTTGCAGTTGACCTAGATAATGTAGATAAGTGAGCACTGCAAAATTATAGCGATGTGGTGGACCTTTCATGTATCAAACAGAACTGGATTATCTATTCTAAATGCCTAAATAATAAAAATATTCCAGGGACTGCAGCTTTAAAACATAAAATGGCTTCAATATGCAGGAATGTCTGGTATATATATATCGTACCTCTTGAGGCGGTACATCAAATGACACGGTCCTCATGTCAACTTTTGTGTATTGGTCCATGCAGGGAATAATGAAGAACAAACCTGAAATAAAGAATCATGCAACCATCATTCTTAAGACAAGAGAACAGACAAGACAAGAGAACAGACAAGATAAGAGAACAGACAAGACAAGAGAACAGACAAGATAAGAGGACAGAAAAGGAATACTTGTTTAATAACACTTGAGCACATTTTATTACACAGCTCTCTAGAGACTAGCATGGTGATTTTGACATTTAATAGACCTCTTTCTCATTCCACTGCGCATGTGCCCGTTGCGGAGTTACTCGAGGACGCAAACCGCGAGATCTCGCCAAAATAGACCTATCTGCAAATTGGGGGGCAAAAGCAATGGGAGGCCACGACCATTGTTCAATTATTAACTGTTCCAA
This sequence comes from Gigantopelta aegis, assembly GCF_016097555.1. Taxonomy (NCBI): domain Eukaryota; kingdom Metazoa; phylum Mollusca; class Gastropoda; order Neomphalida; family Peltospiridae; genus Gigantopelta; species Gigantopelta aegis. The sequence continues at coordinate 8,745,867 of NC_054708.1, read as the reverse complement.
TCGCATATGTCCGGGAAATTCGTTATCCTTCCATCGATATCCAGCCAATGGATATCGGAAACGTTTGTGGGTAATCGTTTCACATAGAAAACGATTTTAATGTTACTCTAAGTATGACGGTTTGTTCGGTACATTTTGTAGGAGGGAAGCCAGTGAATGCATAAGGGACCAAAACCTTACCGGTTCTGTACAGGACGTTCCTACACAGGTCAGTCTAGTATACTTAGATATGGTGGAAAACACATTAACAGTAAAGAAAATAAATATATATTTTGTATATAAAGAAAATATATGTATATTTCGAATTATACTCAATAAAATATATAACGTGGCATGTGTAAATATATAAAAAATAGATGTAGTCAGGACAGCTATGTACAGAACGTTCCTATACAGAGCGGTTTAGTATTCTCTACTTAGATATGGTAGTAAACAGTAAATAAAATAAATAAATATATATTTTGTATATACAGAAAATATATGTATATTTCGGACAATACTCAACAGAATATATATATATATATATATATATATATATATATATATATATATATATATGAACTTTTAATGTTATTATTACTCAGTGTGTTTCAAATTTAATTATAAGTATTGTCTGTTATTACTTTTACGTTCATCTAGGTATGAACAAAAAAATCATCCGCAAACTTATGTGAGAACCAGGGGTGGGGAAAAGCCCTTTTCTGCCGGTCTGGGACCGATTCTCGATCTCTGAGACCGAAATTATTTTTTTAAAACGTGTGTTTGCCGGTCCCACTTTTGTCATTCTTGTCGGTCCGAACCACCTGTCCATTTCTATTATTGGAACAATTTCTTATCAGTCAAGTGGACCGGCCTGCCCAGACATCGGTATCTCATGCATGATTTAAAATAATAGTGGTCAGTATAGCTTGTGTTTCAGACGTCTGTGATTTTAAAGTCTGCCTAAGTATATATCGTCATTCACTGAAGTCGGACCTACAGTAGTGTCAATCCACAGCCACTAGGCTAAACATTAATTTTGTCAAAGTTGCTGAGCCAGTCAAGAGATAAAACAGACGTTAACAATAACACCATTCTTGGTGAGAGAGCCATCAAGGTATTACACTCCAATTAAAACAAAGGACCCAGAGTTTGCAACTGGTTACAATCAACACCTGTCAACACCTATGTACGGAGCTTTGTCGGGTCGAGTGTCCCTGTCGGAAGCAAGAGACTTTTGTGCAATACAAACTGCTTGAAATAGCATAAAATATACTGAAATAATCAATAAATGTATTTATTGTTGACTGTTCAATGTAGTCTATCCAATAATTATAAAGGATTTTAAAATTAACAGAAGGTTTCCACTTTCTTGTTAACAAGTGGGAGTAAGCAGAACAGCTACATGTACTGGTTATCTCAAGAGCCAGTAGAGGTCAGATTTCATCCAATCAGTGATGACGTTATTAATCTCTTTGTCTAAACATGTGCCAGCTCAGGCTGTCAAACGCTTCAACGGTGCGATCTTTTATGAATTTTCAGGACACCGTACGAATACTCGTACTTTTTATACATATATGGGATTTAAATTCATAACTTTTATTCCTTTTTTATATTATTTATTCCATTAATGTAAAATATATACAATTTGTGGGGTGTTTTTTTCCCACTGATGTGATAAAAAAAATGTTATTTTTTTATTCCTTTCTTTATCCCCCTCTCACCACCCCCCCCCCCCCCCTCCCCGTTAATGAAGACATCAAGCGGGACCGATTGACAATTTTATTTTTCCCCACCCCTGGTGAGAACGGCTTCGCTGATTCACACAATTTACGGATGATTTATTTTGTTCATACCCCGATGAACGTAAAAGAAATAACAGACACTCCTTAAATAATAATAATAATAATAATAATGATATATGAATATATATAGAGTGATGACGGCTGTGTACAGGACGTTCCTACACAGGTCCGTCTAGTATTTTATATACTTAGATATGGTGGAAAACACATTAACAGTAAAGAAAATAAATATATTTTGTATAATACCCAATGCGTTCATGTTGACACTGTATAAAAATGTGTGTATGGGTAAACAGAACGGCACCTACCTTCAACCCCCCCCCATCCCCTCAAATCCCCCCTTTTTTAAATTCCCACTTTATGGATATACATGTAACAGCATAAAATCAATTCCTTTTTTTAACTTTTCCCAATTAGATAGACACTAAGAAAAATGCAACAAAACACCTTCTGATATATATATATATATATATATATATATATAGTCAAACCTGTCCTAGCGGCCACCTGTACCCAGCGGTCACCTGCCTTAAGCGGCCACTTTTTTCCTCCCAAACGATTTATAATGTAAATGCACCTGTAATAAGCGGTCACCTGTCTAACGCGGCCAGCGGCCACCTAAATTGGATCCCAAATCGCTAAAATACCTGCATTAAGCGGCCACAGTAAAGTTTTACTATTATATAAAAGGGATTTTTAACAACAGCGATAAGGTGCAGCAAATAACTGATCTTCACACCTTCAGGAATACTAGTACCCATTCAGTCCCGACATCTCCACTGTGTATCAATTAAGGAAGTATGAATTTGACATGCATCTAATTGCCTCTGGGCAGGCTACGCTTGACATTTGTAGATTCACTTACTATAACAATACATCGCATGAAGTCGGAATTAAATAATTAAATGGAAAAAGAAAACAAAATTGTGGAGAACGGTTAATTTAATATATTCTATTTGCATTATTTCTGAAGGAGACAACATGTCAAAAGTTGATTTATAGTCCACTATGAAGCACTATTAGCAGTACAGACGGTAAAACAAGAAACAACAACAAATGTTTTAAAGACTATATATGTGGCAACCTGTACTCAGTGGCCACCTGTCTTAATCGGCCACGTTTATCTACTCCCTTGTGTGGCCGCTTAAGACAGGTTTGACTGTGTGTGTATATATATATATATATATATATATATATATGTGTGTGTGTGTGTGTGTGTGTGTGTGTATACTCTCTCTCTCTCTCTCTCTCTGTCTCTCTCTGTCTCTCTCTCTCTCTCTCTCTCAAATATATATATCGATCGATGCCATAACCTGTCGATGCCATAACCTATGGAATCAGTCAACTGTTTTGTTTATACTTTTTACGAGATAGTCTTTTAATCTGGCGTTATCAAAACCCTCGGGTACGAGTCGCAGAGACTTTGTCCAAGTTGTTGCACTGCTTTTTAAAGGGACATTCCCGAGTTTGCTGCAATTTTTAAGATGTTATCGACTAACAGACTTTTTAACGATTGTAATTACATATCAAATATATTTTTCTGCATAAAATATCAGTGGCTGTATATTAAACGTGTTTCTGATCGTTCTAATATTTGTACTATGTTAAATTTCATCTTATTTCCTAAAATATTGTTTTTTCTTATGTACGAAGTTATTTGAAGACAAAATCCAGTCTGGGCTTCTTACAAATATTAAGACGATCAGAAACACATTGAATATACAGACACTGGTATTCTAAACAAGAAAATATATTTAATATGTAAACTTAATCGTAGAAATATTTTATTAGTCGGAAACATCTTACAATGCAGCAAACTCAGGAATGTCCCTTTAATTTGAACCATTCCGCTGTAAATTTCAGCGGACCGTTTTCTACGGCCATTATACCATCTAATTCGAAATATGTACATGTTAGTTGCCAAAGTTTAAAAGTCTCCTACGAAGCTACTCAAGTCACCCATAACAACCTGTCTGTCACGCCCCCCAATTTGTAAATAGACTAGTTTCAGTCTATTTTGTCAAGGGACGTTACTCTTCGCGCGCATGCGCAATAGGAATGCGAAATACCTCTATTCATCTAGGCAGCGACATAACAGACAGGGCTAGTTTTGGGTGAGCAGAACATTTCGCCAAATTATATCTACTAAATCTTCAAAAATTGCAGAATCAGTTATTTTCTAACAAAATATCAATTAATACATGAAATTATTTCGCCAATTAAAAATAATATTTGCCATTTGTTTTTAAAAGATTTGCAATTGGCAAATTTAGCAAGTGTAAGAGCTAGTCCCAACAGGTTACTCCTGACAAAGCTGGCCTCTTTTGAATAGAAGCCACGTCCTCCAAGATGTATACACATAATAATCAATTCAATAAGGGAAAGAAAGAAAGAAATGTTTTATTTAACGACGCACTCAACACATTTTATTTACGGTTATATGGCATCAGACATACATGGTTAAGGACCACAGATACTGAGAGAGGAATGCGACTTCATGAGCTACTCTTTTCGATTAGCAGCAAGGGATCTTTTATATGCACCATCCCACAGACAGGGTAGTACATACAACAGCCTTTGATATACCAGTCGTGGTGTACTGGCTGGAACGAGAAATAGCCCAATGGGCCCACTGATGAGGATCGATCCTACACACTACCACCCGGGCTATTTCTCAAGTATAACCATAATCTGTATATGATAAACCAACTTTACAAAGTGGAGTTGGACCAATTTTGCACATTATCAAATATGTTTAATAATCATCAAATAAAAATATATATGGTGTAAGGCCATTATTGAAAACACAGGTTCAACTGAAAGGGGAGATAATTATGATGAATTTTAGTCTACATGGAGATATGATGATAAGGATTTTTAACATTTAATCAATAATGTATGAATAATTGGTATTTCATGAGTCAACCTACTGGTTATTAAGAGACATACCAGATGATAAAACATTATTTAAGTGACCATGGCCATGATGTTCAAATTTAAAATCAATTTAAAACCATTTAATGACCTAGCCAGCACATCAAAGAATTAAGAAATTAACAATTTACCAGGTCCTTTGGCTCCACCCGATAACAGTCGACCAAGTCGAAATATGACTGCTCTTTCATACTCCTGGACTACCTGTGTGAGAAAACAAAAACAATAATATTTAATGTGTTACATACAAACAGGGTGTTGATTATCATTGAAAGCAAGAGGCCGTTTGAGAAAAGCTACTATTTTTACCGAGCAGCCACCACCAAAAATCAGTTCTACCTAAATTTCACTGCTTGCCACCTACTAAAGAACCCACTGCATGTTTATGTACATGCATGTTGATAACAAACTAAAGGTGCAGTTTCAAGAAGATTTCTATTATTTAATTATTAAGGATAGATCATTCACATTACTTTTGTTCACGTGATGTGCCATCCTTTGGATGCAATTGTTAACGTAGGTCACATAAAAATTTATTAACTTGCCATGAGTGATAGGACAACGAGGTAATCACTCTTGTGATCATCATATATGACAATACTCAAATTACACACACACAATGAGCTATATACATGCCATTCAACACTTTGAAAAGCATATGTATAAAAATGTTTGAAATTTAAAAAAAAAGAAAAAAAGAAGATATATTGATACATGTTTAAGCCAAGTCTTGACATCCTTAAAATTATATACTGCATTTGCAAAATGAGTACAGCTACATCTGCAGATTTGGCAAAATATAACTGTTTTGTTGTTGTTGACATTTATTCATCCCCAGTAGTCATACTTATGTCCACCTATTTCACCTCAAAGATATAATTAATTATTATAAATTAATATACCGTATGTGATGACTGAAATCTTGAAACAGGTACTATTGATAGGAGTTTTCTCAGTTTTAATAGTCACAGTGTAAAAAATTAATGAAAGAATGAATGTTTAATGACACCCCAGCACAAAAATAGCTGTCAAAAAAAGCTAAGTACATCAATATTCACAGTGAAAGTGCGCTATTTCTCATTCCAGTCAGTGCTCTACAACTGGTGTAAGAAAGGTCATGGTATGTAATACCCTGTCTGTGGGATGGTACATATAAACAATCCCTTGCTGCTAATTGAAGACTAGCCCATGGCATGGCGTGGTCCTTAACCATATGCCTGATGCCTTACAGGTATAACCATAACTAAAATTGTGTTACGTGTGTCATTAAATAAAACAGTTCTTCCTGTAGTCTTTTTTGCAGACACTGTCATATATGTGTACAGTATATATATAACTTAATTTGCATTCCTAACAAAATATTCAGCATGGAAAGCACATGGACAATTATACAATTATTTTCATGTAAACAGCATGTTTTAATTTTATATTAAATTTTCAGATTAACCATACATGTTTAAAAAAGAGAAAAAAAAAGAGAAAAAAAGAAAGAAAACATGTCCAAAAACTATCTCAACAGGATAAGATTATCAAGCGGAAAATAAACGGAATGTGGTGGAAAATGTATTGATTCTTTACTGTTAATGTGAAAATTCTCACAACAGATAGCCTAGTTTGGGTTCGACTTGTATCATGCTCCAAAGACCACTTACTGTAAACAGCACGACTCTTGCTGTGTTGTAAAACCCACCACCAACCAGTCAGGCTACCAACGAGCCATACTGGTAACTAATATAGCTCAACACTATGATTTTTCATTAAATGTTGCTTTATCCCATCTGCTGAATCAGAGTAAATATGCCCAGCGATTCCGATATTAATGGCAGCAACAAGAGGTTGTAACATGATCCTGACTGAATTGCACAAATATAGGTTATCTTTATTGTATTGCTAACAGTGGCTGATGTTACAGTCTGTAGACTGTAATGGAGAATTTCGTCAATAAATTTGAATGCACTAATTAGGCCTGTGAAAAGCTATCTAATGAGGCATGAATGTATGCATCCCCAGAAAAAACCCAAACAATGGATCCATCTATGCCGATCAATTCTATGACCCATCGCAAGCATTCTACCATTGAGCTACATCTCTTTGTGACATACAGGACAGCACATACCACAATCACTAATATAAATATTTTAGGCCTGTAACAAAGCTATCTAATGAGGTACATGTATGAATCCCTAGGAAAAACAAGACTAGAGGTAAAAAATCACCAAATGTACGACATCCAATAGCTGATGATTAATAAATCAATGTGCGCTAGTGGTGATGTTAAAGAAAACAAATGTCTATTTCACGGTGTCTAGCAGGTAACTGTGAACGCACACTGCCCTTGGCTTCTAGTTATCACTGAGACAAACTGTAGAGACTGCAACCTCGGAGTGTTACACAGACCTCTCCATCTGGAGATACCACAAGAACCACAACCTCGGAGTGTTACACAGACCTCTCCATCTGGAGATACCACAAGAACCACAACCTCGGAGTGTTACACAGACCTCTCCATCTGGAGATACCACAAGAACCACAACCTCGGAGTGTTACACAGACCTCTCCATCTGGAGATACCACAAGAACCACAACCTCGGAGTGTTACACAGACCTCTCCATCGGGAGATACCACAAGAACCACAACCTCGGAGTGTTACACAGACCTCTCCATCTGGAGATACCACAAGAACCACAACCTCGGAGTGTTACACAGACCTCTCCATCTGGAGATACCACAAGAACCATTGTTCTCCTGATGATAATAACAGTCAAGAAGGAGCGGAATATAACCCAGTGGTAAGGCGCTCACATGGACAGTTTAGGATCGATCCCAATCGGTGGGCCCAATAGGTTATTTTTCATCCCAGCCAGTGCACCACGACTGGTATATCAAAGGCTGTGATATGTGCTATTCTGCCTGTGGGAAAGTGTGTACATAAAAAGATCCCTTGCTGCATTAGATAAAATGTAGCAGGTTTCCTCTGATGACTACATGTCAGAAGTACCAAATATTTGACATCCAATAGCCGATGATTAATTAATCAATGTTGTGTTGTTGTTAAACAATAGAAACTTTTTTAATTCCAGTTAAGAAATCTCAAATAAGAACTGTTTCACACATTCAAACAAGCATTCTTAGAGTAAAAAGTGTGTTTGTTTGGTTTAACAACATCAGTAGAGCACATTGATTTATTAATCATCGGCTATTGGATGTCAAACATATGGACATTTTGAGTCTTAGAGAGGAAACACACTACATTTTGCCATTAGTAACAGGGTATCTTTTTGTGCACCATCCCACAGACAGGATAGCACAAACCACGACCTTTGATATACCAGTTGTGGTGTACTGGCTTTAATAAGAAATAGCCCAATGGGGATCAATACTAGATCGACCGTGCATCAAGTGAACGCTTTACCACTGGGCTATATCCCGCCCTTCTGAGAGTATGTACTGCTGAAGCAATATGTCCTCTACTAGGCCAACAGATGTTTGAATCTTCTGAGAGTGCGTACTGCTGAAGCAATATGTCCTCTACTAGGCCAAAATATGTCCTCTACTAGGCCAACACATGTTTGAATCTTCTGAGAGTGCGTACTGCTGAAGCAATATGTCCTCTACTAGGCCAACACATGTTTGAATCTTCTGAGAGTGCGTACTGCTGAAGCAATATGTCCTCTACTAGGCCAACACATGTTTGAATCTTCTGAGAGTGCGTACTGCTGAAGCAATATGTCCTCTACTAGGCCAACACATGTTTGAATCTTCTGAGAGTGCGTACTGCTGAAGCAATATGTCCTCTACTAGGCCAACACATGTTTGAATCTTCTGAGAGTGCGTACTGCTGAAGCAATATGTCCTCTACTAGGCCAACACATGTTTGAATCTTCTGAGAGTGCGTACTGCTGAAGCAATATGTCCTCTACTAGGCCAACACATGTTTGAATCTTCTGAGAGTGCGTACTGCTGAAGCAATATGTCCTCTACTAGGCCAACACATGTTTGAATCTTCTGAGAGTGCGTACTGCTGAAGCAATATGTCCTCTACTAGGCCAACACATGTTTGAATCTTCTGAGAGTGCGTACTGCTGAAGCAATATGTCCTCTACTAGGCCAACACATGTTTGAATCTTCTGAGAGTGCGTACTGCTGAAGCAATATGTCCTCTACTAGGCCAACACATGTTTGAATCTTCTGAGAGTGCGTACTGCTGAAGCAATATGTCCTCTACTAGGCCAACACATGTTTGAATCTTCTGAGAGTGCGTACTGCTGAAGCAATATGTCCTCTACTAGGCCAACACATGTTTGAATCTTCTAAGTTCAAGGACCATAACTCTGTGAGAAATTAGTAAATCGCCATACACACAATTTCAGCTCACTATCTGGAGGCACTGTGAAGAAAAGGTCCGGAAAACTAATTTTCATATCTCCTATTTTCAAGGGACATAACTCTGCCAAAATTGGGTAAATCACCATAAAAGTTAAACTTGATTAAAGCTACATAAAGCTACATGTATATCTTGGGGCATTAGGGACTAAATGTCTGGAAAACTGTATGTGGGACAGACGGACAGACAGACAGACAGACAGGTAGGATAGTGACAAAACCTATAGCACCTGCAGTTGGACTGGTAGGGGATTGAAAAAATAATCACTACAACAACACATACTAAATATTAGCATGCTATTTTCTTATGGAAAGGGTTGTTACATGGCTATACAGTTAAACATATTAAAGTTTGTTTTGTTAAACAACACCACTACAAGGTTTGTGCCAATAGGGTACAACAGGTAAAATTATGTACCCTAAAAGATTTCTTGGAAATGAATGGATATATATTTTTAATTTTTCGATAGATGATAATAAAAGAATTGCTGTTTAAAATTTGTCAGAGCACATGAACTACAGTGTCCAGTATGAAACCCATAACTACCTATACATGTTGTCCGTTCCATCCTCCTACAAAAATGTCTTTTGTAAATAATTTCAGTTTTATTTGATGTAAGGAGAAAAGGAAAAGTGTTTTGGAAATAACAAAAACCAAACCTATTTTTGCATGCAATTTAGAAAACAATCAGCTCAGAAATAAATAACTTGTAGTAAATTCCATAGCATGTAAAAAAAACAAATGCTTTCCCTGTGGGACGGACTAGTAGAGGCATTTATGGTCTGTTAAATGTTATTACATACCCTCAAATTATTTTTTGGCAGAAAGCCTAGTGACTATTTCTCGCCCCAGCCTGTGCACCATGATTGGTATATCAAAGGCTGTTATCCTGTCTGTGGGATGGTGCATTTAAAAGATCCCTTGCTGCTAATCGAAAAGAGTAGCCCATAAAGTGGCGACAGCAGGTTTCCTCCCTCAATATCTGTGTGGTCATTAACCATATGTCCGACGCCATATAACCATAAATAAAATGTGTTGAGTGCGTTGTTAAATAAAACATTTCCATCCATCTATACCCACTGAGCTAGATCCTGCCTGTTCACTATGTACATACAATAAGTTTAGTCTCTGAGATTTGTACATCTGTTTTCAGTTTATTTGTAGCCATAATAATGATCTAACCTGTGTTTATTGTAACATCATTTCCCCAGTCTTACAGAACAGGCTGGGTAAAAAAGAGAGAGAGATGAGAGAGATGAGAGAGAGAGAGAGAGAGTGTTCAAAACTTTACATTAACGAAAACCTCAACCAACAGTATAAACTGCCCACTGACTGCACACAATGGTTTATAGAACATATGGTTAAACTGGGAAGCTTTCCAAGACACACAGGTAAATTAAGCTACAGGATTACAAACATTTATTATTTATGGACATTTTGTATTCTTTATCGATTCCCCCCCCCCTCCCCCCCCCCCCTCCCAATGTTTTAAATATGAAATAATAATTTTTACAAAAATTAAGAATCAAAATTTAAATTTAAGCTACATGATTACAAACATTTTATTTTCTGGACATTTTGTATACTCCACACCCCTCCAATTTAAAAATAATAAAAATAATAAAAACAATTTTTGAAGAACCAAAATACAATCTGCTAAATACATATACTTTAAGCATTCATATTTTATATGAGATAAATCACATTGGAATGCTAAACTGCCTAATTGAAATAATTAATTACTAATTTGCAGGAACTATATACAGTTGAATCTCGTTGGCTCGAACCCCGTCGGTGCTCGAGAAAGTGTTCAACCCAACCATTCAGTCAACATCAGCTATTTCCGTAACATCAGTTAGAAAGTTGAAGTACTGAATTAGATACATATTATTTTGGTAACTGCAAACTTAAAAATTTCATCAATGTGTTATATAGCAAAATATCTTAGTGAAAGAATTTATTAGAAATTACGCCGATTGTGTGATGCAGAAGCCCTTGACGGTATTAATTAAATGTGTGGTTGCTGAAGTGATGACAGCTGATTAACTTGCCCATTGTTTCATTTAAAATTGGTCTTGTAGACGTGTTCAAAGTAACACTTCACGCCATTTTGTGCACTAACTGTTTGATTGGTTTCACTAGCTGTACTTGAAAGATCGTTACCGAAAGCCGCTTAACAAACAACATGACAAGTATGGCAAAGAAAGGATTGCATAGCTATTGTTGCGATTCTCCAATTCATCTATAGCTCGTTCCGCCTAAATAATTAATCCGGAAGTTGTAATTTATACTAAGTGTGCAAGTCAATCAATCAATAAAATATTTACATGCTCCTATACCACGAAGGTTTCGAGCATGTCTATCCCAGGTTCGGCCACTGGATGCCAGTAGTCCAACCTGGGACAGAACAATTACTGGGGCAATTTTGACATTTAAACAAACAGGGAAAAAGGACTTTACAATAAATAATTTTGTGCATTATTTTCCCAAACAATATTTAATATACAGCAAACAACTAACAATTTGTAACGCAAATTTAGATCGGGCAGTCCTAAATATAAATATATTTTAAAATGATTTTTTAAATATACTCTTCAAAAGAAGAAACGCAAAACCACATTGTCGTAACATTTGGAGAATTGATTTAATTATTGAATGGTGAGTCCGATAATTACCAAATGTTGCAGGATTGTTCACAATTCACTCTAGTCCATTGTGAGTAAGTGATAGGACACACCACCAAGGTCAAGGTCATCTGGAGTCAATACCGGGTGTGGCCTCCGCGTGTGTTGACAACTGCCTGGCACCGCCTGCCCATTGAAGCAACCAGAGTACGGATGACGTCCCGGGGGATGGTGGCCCACTCGGCCTGCAAGGCTGCTGCCAGCTCGGGCAGGGTCTGGGGCTGTGGTTGTCGCTGTCGGAGGCGTCGGTCCAACTCGTCCCATAGATGCTCAATTGGGTTCAAATCCGGTGATATCGATGGCCAAGGAAGGACATTAATGTTGTTGTTCTGTAGGAAAGCCGTTGTGAGACGTGCTGTGTGAGGCCTGGCGTTGTCATGTTGGAACACTGCGTTGGCGTTGGCCATAACTGGAACGATGTGTGGCCGGAGGATCTGGTCAATGTAGCCCTGTGCATTCAGGTTGCCCTGCACGTGGACCAGGTCAGTTCTGCCAGTGTGTGAGATGGCTGCCCACACCACGACACTACCCCCACTGAATCTGTCCACTTCCTGCACGCAGTTTGCCGCATAACGTTCACCACGACGCCTATACACGCGACATCTTCCATCATGACGTCGGAGCAGAAATCGGGACTCGTCACTGAACCACACCTGTCTCCATCGCAGTTGAGGCCATTGTCGATGAATCTGGCACCACTGCAGTCGGAGTCGACGGTGTTGTGGTGTTAAGATGACACCTCGAACTGGACGTCTGGCACGAATTCCTACCTCATGTAGGCGGTTCCGTACGGTCTGGTCGGATATCCTGCGCAAACCTGGTATTGCTGCGGCTGTGGAGGTGGCAGTAGTCAATCGTTCCCGAAGGTGGCGTACCCGGATGTAGCGGTCCTGCCCGGGGGTAGTGACCCGTGGTCGACCGGATCTAGGGAGGTCACGTGTTGATCCATGTTGCTGGTAACGGTCCCACAGTCTGGAGATGGTGCTTGGGGACACATGGAATGCCCTGGCAACGGCCGTTCTGGATTCGCATGCGTCTAGTCGGCCGGTGGCATTGTTTCTCTGCGGTTCACTGAGATGTGGCATGTCCTGGATTGTCAACTGTCGGCCAGATACAGAGGCCAGGCAAGCGAACACCCTGCACTTTTATACTGTCGGTGTTCATGTTGCACGTGCAGACAACGCACGTGCAGTGGTGACATGGTTTGCACGTGGCTGCGTTTTTGCGAATATTCACATTTTGGAACTTTATTGTACAGTAGCTGCGTTTTATCGAATGTAACCGTGGGAATGTGTTTGGGACATGCAATGACCTTATATTCACAAAGCATGAACCGGTAGGAAACATAAAATCGGAGTTATAACCCATTTGTACCCTTTTGCGTTTCTTTTTTTTGAAGAGTATATATTAATTAGCCCTCAAAATAGGGGTGGCAGGTGACTAAGAGGTTAGGCTTCAGCCACAAAAAGGTTTTTTTAATAGGGAAATATGTTTTACTTAGGGGCACCCATCGTATTGGGGACTTCGGTGTGGCCGAAACCGGGGAAGGCTCCGGGGGGGGGGGGGGGGGGGGGAGTCTCTCGGACAAACCTAACACCCCTTACGGCCAAAACCGCCTACGCCTACCGCCCTAACCATCTTCCGGTGGAGTATCCCCCACCCACCCAGCACCCCCCCCGGCCAACCCAATCGTCGTGCCCTCCAGTCTCGGTGCCCCCATCCTTAGGGGCACCCATCGTATTGGGGACTTCGGTGTGGCCGAAACCGGGGAAGGTTCCGGGGGGGGGGGGGGGGGGCAGTCCCCCGGACAAACCTAACAACTCTTACGACCAAAACCGCCTACGCCTACCGCCCTAACCATCTTCCGGTGGAGTATCCCCCACCCACCCAGCACCCCCCCGGCCAACCCAACCGTTGTGCCCTCCAGTCTCGGTGCCCCCATAAAAAATTAGGCCCAAGGGCCAACGATTCTACCAGAGAAGGAAAAATAAAAAATAATAAATAATAATAATAATAAATAAAAAAAATTAAAAAAAGTATTTAAACAGGGAAAGTTAAGCGTCTGGTGAGTCTGGCAATATAAAAACGTATCCTGGCGATTCCAAGTCCAGGGGCGCCTCTCCATAATCCTGGAGAAACAGAACGTTATGCCATTCATCAGACGCTGGCACCACTTTAATTTAGAAACCTAAGTGTGCAAGTGCAGCAATTGTTGATTCTTTTCGGTGGATTTCCATTTGATATTTGATGGATCACCAGTTCGAGGGAAATATAGCTAATAACACAGACAGGACCGATAATTTAGTTTGAGCGAAGGCGTATAGTCGACCCTGGACATGTTCGACCCATCATCAGTTAATATAAGTGTTTACCGAACAAAGAACTCAGGACTTCGTTTTTGGTTCGAGCGTTGCGGTGTGTACGACCCTTCTGAGGTCGAGCCAACGAGATTCTACTGTAATTACACCAAGCACCCTTAATTTCTTAATACTGAAAAAAAGTTAACAAGGTATACAAAAGTTTTACATTTCATGATGTCAAAAAAACCCAGTGTGTGCCAGAAAATATCTTTGTAATTGTGACGTGAATTTCTGAGACAGTGAACACATGATGTTTACATTAGTCAGTATGAAGTGTTATTGTCCGACCATCAATAATATCCTGGAATGGCTCTCGTGAAAAACATCATTAGCAGACGGAATATATCCATTGTTCATTTTCAGTTATTTACCGATAATAATGAGAAGATGCTTGGTTACACACACTGTAAGAAATCAATTAGTCAATCAGCATGATTAAAGCTTTATCTAATTCTGTATGACGATGATGTTGATGTTATAACTTTTTGTGGGGTGGGATCTATAGCTTAGTCAGTAGAGTGCTCGTCTGAGGTGCTCACGTCTCAGGATGGAATCACCTCAGTGGACCCATTCTCTGATAGGGTTTTCCCCCCCAAGTCACAACCAGTACACCAAGATTGGTACATCAAAGGCTGTGGTATGTGCTATCCTGTCTGTGGGAAAATGCATATAAAAGATCCCTTGCTAATAATGGGAAAATATAGGTTTCGTCTCTAAGACAAAATGTTAGAATTAGCAAATGTTTGACATCCAATACTGGCCGATGATTAATAATAAATCAATGTGCTCTCGTGGTGTTATTAAACAAAACAAACTTCTTTCTTTTTTTAATTTTGGTCCAAGCACATGGAATGAACAATTTACTAAAGACATCCCAGCAGGTTCAAGCACAAAATCCTGCCCCTATGCTGAAATGAGAAAATTAACTACAAGAAATATCTACCAAGATCATTTTAAGTTTGTTTTGTTTAACGACACCACTAGAGCACATTGATTATTAATCACTGGCTATTGGATGTCAAACATATGGTCATTTTGACAGTCATAGAGAGGAAACCCACTACATTTTTCCATTAATAGCAAGGGATCTTTTATATGCACCATCCCGCAGACAGGATAGCACATACCACAGCCTTTGATATACCAGTCATGGTGCACTTGCTGTGACGAGAAATAGCCCAATGGGCCCACTGACGGAAATCAATACCAAACGGACCACGCATCAAGTGAGAGCATTACCACTGGGTTACATCCCGCCCCTCATTTAAAGATACATGGGTCAACTTGCAAAATTGCATGATGGTCATTCTTAAAATATTCTGGCACATGTACTACACAACGAAATCTGACAGCAAGACACTGTTTATGAGCTTCTTTCTATAGCTTTCTCAGGACAAGGAATACACCAGATATGCAGAAAGGAATTCTATTCATAAGCGAAAGACTGTACGAATCAATGAAACATACATGTGTATTGTACAATGTTTTCAAAGAACCATGTACGGTGTATCTTTTACCTCAGTCTAGCTTCAAGTATGACAGGGCAAAGTTCTAAGATAATAGATATACAATGTATCTAACATATGTAAACCTAAAGTGTGATATATAGTTACATATTATACACAAATATGCAAGATTAAAAGGTGACATGACATTTCTGAATGTCCTTAAGTTTGCATAACCTGAATATTTCCAACTACCTCTACCACTACTACTACTACTACCCTTAACACTAACCATAACCCTAACCCTAAACAGGTTTTGTTAAATTATACCCATCATTAATAAATTATTTTCTTTACTATATACATGTAATTTAAAAAACAAACAAAAAATTTAAGTAAAGGCATACATTGTATCAGTCTACAAATGTATGCACAGTAAACTTATTTTTAATTTTTTAATGGAACCTAATGCTTATTTAAAAACATCCTTGATATCTTTTAAGGCTGCCATATACAGTGTACATGTGGGGGGGGGGGGGGTCTCTCTCCCACAAACAAACACTGATAATATTAAAAATATGCATGCCCGTGATAGACATGCTTGCCCTTACAAACACTGGCAATATTAAAAATATGTAAGCCTGTTATAGACATGATTGCCCTTACAAACACTGGCAATATTAAAAATATGTACGCCCATGACAGACATGCTTCCCTTACAAACACTGGCAATATTAAAAATGTGTAAGCCCGTGACAGACATGCTTCCCTTACAAACACTGGCAATATTAAAAATGTGTAAGCCCGTGACAGACATGCTTCCCTTACAAACACTGGCAATATTACAAATATGTACACCCATTTTAGACATGATTGCCCTTACAAACACTGGCAATATTACAAATATTTAAGCCTGAGATAGACATGCTTGCCCTTACAAACACTGGCAATATTAAAAATATGTATGCCTGTTATAGACATACTTGCCCTAACAAACACTGGCAATATTACAAATATGTACACCTGTTATAGACATGCTTGCCCTAACAAACACTGGCAATATTACAAATATGTAAGCCTGTTATAGACATGCTTGCCCTTACAAACACTGGCAATATTACAAATATGTACGCCCGTTATAGACATGATTGCCCTTACAAACACTGGCAATATTACAAATATGTAAGCCCGTTATAGACATGATTGCCCTTACAAACACTGGCAATATTAAAAATCTGTATGCCCGTTATAGACATGATTGCCCTTACAAACACTGGCAATATTAAAAATATGTAAGCCCGTTATAGACATGATTGCCCTTACAAACACTGGCAATATTACAAATATGTAAGCCCGTTATAGACATGATTGCCCTTACAAACACTGGCAATATTACAAATATGTAAGCCTGTTATAGACATGCTTGCCCTTACAAACACTGGCAATATTACAAATATGTACGCCCGTTATAGACATGATTGCCCTTACAAACACTGGCAATATTACAAATATGTAAGCCCGTTATAGACATGATTGCCCTTACAAACACTGGCAATATTAAAAATCTGTATGCCCGTTATAGACATGATTGCCCTTACAAACACTGGCAATATTACAAATACTTAAGCCCGTGATAGACATGCTTGCCCTTACAAACACTGGCAATATTACAAATATGTAAGCCTGTTATAGATATGCTTGCCCTAACAAACACTGGCAATATTACAAATATGTAAGCCTGTTATAGACATGCTTGCCCTTACAAACACTGGCAATATTACAAATATGTAAGCCCGTTATAGACATGATTGCCCTTACAAACACTGGCAATATTACAAATACTTAAGCCCGTGATAGACATGCTTGCCCTTACAAACACTGGCAATATTACAAATATGTAAGCCTGTTATAGACATGATTGCCCTTATAAACACTGGCAATATTACAAATATGTACGCCCGTTATAAACATGATTGCCTTTACAAACACTGGCAATATTACAAATATGTACGCCCGTTATAGACATGATTGCCCTTACAAACACTGGCAATATTACAAATATTTAAGCCCGTGATAGACATGCTTGCCCTTACAAACACTGGCAATATTACAAATATGTAAGCCTGTTATAGACATGCTTGTCCTTACAAACACTGGCAATATTACAAATATGTACGCCCGTTATAGACATGATTGCCCTTACAAACACTGGCAATATTACAAATATGTACGCCCGTTATAGACATGATTGCCCTTACAAACACTGGCAATATTACAAATATTTAAGCCCGTGATAGACATGATTGTCCTTACAAACACTGGCAATATTACAAATATGTATGCCCGTTATAGACATGATTGCCCTTACAAACACTGGCAATATTACAAATATGTACGCCCGTTATAGACATGATTGCCCTTACAAACACTGGCAATATTACAAATATGTACGCCCGTTATAGACATGATTGCCCTTACAAACACTGGCAATATTACAAATATGTAAGCCTGTTATAGACATGATTGCCCTTACAAACACTGGCAATATTACAAATATGTACGCCCGTTATAGACATGCTTGCCCTTACAGTGAATACACAGCCACATTAAAAAACAGAATCAGATTCAGAGCCAGCATAATATCAATAATTAATCATTATGTTTTCCATGCACCTGTCATTTTCCAATTTCATTTACATATTACATTTCTGTAATCTAGGCAGATTTAGTGAAATGACATGTAGCTGTATGTATCTGACTCCCCGCTGAAAGTCTCATGTAACAAAATTGTGTATCACATGTAGAACATCTCTCCTGAATCATACTTCCCAGCCTCTTGAGAAACACCTTTCTTTATTAATATATGTAACATATCTATATCCATTACAAAATCAACTGGCAAGTTTACAAATCAACTGGTATGCTGTTGGAGATAAAATTGTGATGTGACTATTTCTTGCAGATAGGCAGTTGACAATTTCCACTGACAAGCAAGATCATATATACATGTATTTATATTAAAACTGTGATTCTACTTTATTTTGCATTGATCAATAAACCGTTCTTATCTTTGTTTGACAGCCAACAGCCATGTGTATTTTTGTGCTGGGGAATCGTTAACATTCATTCCTTCTTCCATCCAGTAAAATCTACTATAGGATAGGGATGTCAAAATGTAGCTTTAATCAGGTACCACAAGTATTTTGGTGTGACAGACAGTCTGACCTAAAGTCTGTCTATTGTACAACACCCATCTGTAGGATGACCTAATGTCTGTCTATTGTACCATACCCATCTGTAGTATGACCTAATGTCTGTCTATTGTACAACACCCATCTGTAGGATGACCTAATGTCTGTCTATTGTACAACACCCATCTGTAGGATGACCTAATCTTTATCTATTGTACAACACCCATCTGTAGGATGACCTAATGTCTGTCTATTGTACAACACCCATATGTAGGATGACCTAATGTCTGTCTATTGTACAACCATCTGCAGGATAGCCTAATGTCTGTCTATTGTACAACCATATGTAGGATGACCTAATGTCTGTCCAATGTACAACACCCATCTGTAGGATGACCTAATGTCTGTATACTGTACAACACCCATCTGTAGGATGACTTAATGTCTCTTTATTGTACAAGACCCATCTGTAGGATGACCTAATGTCTGTCTATCATACAATACCCATCTGTAGGATGACCTAATGTATATCTATTGTACAACACCCATCTGTAGGATTGCCTAATGTCTGTCTTTTGTACAACACCCATCTGTAGGATGGCCTAATGTCTGTCTATTGTACAACACCCATCTGTAGGATGACCTAATGTCTGTCTATTGTACAACACCCAACTGTAGGATGGCCTAATGTCTGACTATTATACAACACCCATCTGTAGGATGACCTAAAGTTTGTCTATTGTACAACACCCCACTGAAGGATGACCTAATGTCTGTCTTATTGTACAACCATCTGCAGGATAGCCTAATGTCTGTCTATTGTACAACCATCTGTAGGATGACCTAATGTCTGTCCAATGTACAACACCCATCTGTAGGATGACCTAATGTCTGTATACTGTACAACAACCATCTGTAGGATGAACTAATGTCTGTCTATTGTACAACAACCATCTGTAGGATGACCTAATGTCTGTCCATTGTACAACCATCTGTGGGATGGCCTAATATCTGTCCGTTGTACAACAACCATCTGTAGGATGGCCTAATGTCCGTCTGTTGTACAACACCCATCTGTAGGATGACCTAATGTCTGTCTATTGTACAACACCCATCTGTAGGATGACCTAATGTCTGTCTATTGTACAACACCCAACTGTAGGATGACCTAATGTCTGTTTATTGTACAACACCCATCTGTAGGATGACCTAATGTATGCATATTGCACACAACCATCTGTGGGATAACCTAATATAAAGTCTATTCAATGTATAACACCAATCTATAGGATTACAAAATTTGGCTACTTTATCTACAAACTACAACATACATATGTAGGATAATCAAAACTGTGGCCAATGCATGTATAAATCCCATTTGCAGGATGACCTAAAGTGTAGCCATTGAACATACATCATGGTGACCCATCTGTAGGATATAACTTATAGTGTGCCCTTTGCATATAACACCCATGTGTATAATAACTGAAAGTCTGCTCATTTATACAATGCATCTGTAAGATGACCTAATATGATATAACTTTCAATTCAAAGCAATATGCAAACCAAGAAAAAAAAGTAAAGTTTGTTTTATTTAACGACGGCAAACCAAGAAACACATCACAACAATATTACATTTTATTGCATGTATTTCAGGATTTTTGAACAACCAAATGGGGAGACCACTCTTTCCTTTTGATACTTTGTAAATCGTGACTTGAGACAAAGAGTTGTTAAATGATATACAGCGTTACCTTATTACTGGTGTGAAATGATGGAAAGTCTCGGGAGGCTTGATGCCTCAACAATTCACTGCTACATCTATCAGAGTGAGAATAAGCAGGACAGATTGTTCGCTGGCCCTGTGATTCAAACTGACACACTGTGTTGTACAAATCAGGAATCGATTCCAGCAACACTCAACCGAAAACAGAAATAATAATTTTCTGTAATGGACTGTCAAACCCAGATCGACATGGGACTGATAAAAAGGGCTGCTTTTGACACAAAGCTATAGATAAAACTATTACAATCAAGTCTCGGCGTAGAAAATCAGTCGGCTTTGGAGATAATTTCTAGATGACGCAGATTGCTGATTTGTTCTTCGAGTGAATTGTGCTGAATATCTTTCAATTCATGGTCATATATTTAGTGTTATGGTCACATATGCACTGGAGTAATATTTTTCTGAACACTGAAATGAATTCCAATAGATTGTGGACTTTTTATGTTTTAAATAATAAAAACAATTACATGTCTTAATGGTACTGTTTGCATAAGAGTTCACTCCTGGGTGTGATACCTATTACAATCACATGACTGATCAACAAAAAACAAATATATAATTGCTTTTATCTGTATCAAAAGGAAAGCTATAAATTAACATTTAGCTTGATAATGAATTAAAAAAAGTTTGTTTTATTTAACGATACCTCTAGAGCACATTGATTTTTATCTTATCATCGGCTATTGGACGTCAAACATATGGTAATTCTGACATATTTCTTTAGAGAAAACCCAATGCCGCCATATAGGCTACTCTTTCCGATAAGCAGCAATGGTCTTTTATATGCATTTTCCCACAGACAGGACAGCACATACCACGGCCTTTGATGAACCAGTTGTAGACCACTGGTTGGAACGGAATATAGCCCAAACTGCAAATGGGTCTACTGAGAAGGATCGATCAGATTTGATAATGAATAAATGCTAAAACTTCTATTAAAACATGTTATTAAATTAAATACCCAAACTAACTGTAACACAGGGAACATTTTTGTTCAGTATCGTGATTTGTAATAACACAAGTTTCAGAGATCATGACACAATTTTAAAACATTAACCAGTAGTTGCTAATCAATTTTCAATTGGCCAGATATGTCCCTAATCAAAATTTTAAAAACTAAATGTTCCCTGTAATATTCTTCTCTTTTTACAGACCTGTCAACCTTTCGTCAAGAGAAAGCAGGAGGTGTGTGTTGAAAAAGCAGGAGATTTTGTCAAAAAACAGGAGATTTTTTAACTGCACACGATTTAACGCAACTTTTTAAAAAGTACTACAATAAGTTATATGAACACTACATACATGTAATGTCATGTATACTTGTCAACCTTAGTTATTGGCATTAAAAAAAAAAATATATATATATATATATATATATATATATACATGTATATATATATATATATATATAATTTTTTTTTAAATACTCACATTGCAAAATGAACTTTTTAAAAACAAAACATTTGGAACATCACTGTATTATATAACCGCTATGATATTCCAAGAAAGTGAAAATAGAATGGCAACATCGAAACGAAAGAAAGATTCTTGAAGTATTCACAAAACGACATTTAACAAAAATTGTTTTTGTATTTTGTTTCATCTTTATATTATAAAAGTTTGATTTTATTTAGAAGTATTATAGTAAAATCCTGCACATTTTTTGTATTGGGAATGAGCCTAAACAAAATGCGTCGTTATTATTGCGTCGATGTGTTCGCCGCATTTTTCGCATTAATTATTTGCTCGCATTAATTTCATGATTTACAGTATATATATATATATATTAAATTTTGTTTTAATTATTTTTAAATATTATTATAATTTAATACATATTTTTAAAAATAACTCTTTTATCCAAAAATCTTAACACTAACATTTAAACATTAATTAGAGTCGAGTTGGGTAATTCCGTACAGGTTTGGATGGAAGTTTGTGTACAGCACACTGCAGACAGATGGCATGCCTGAACAATACTAATATTCAGTGATCTCCCTTTTGTGATGTGTAAAATGTTGAATGTTTTGAGTATGCTCTGTTTCAAAATTGTTTACAAACGGTTTACCGTCTAATGTTGGAAGCGGGTAATGTCGTACACCAGGCGGGTAATTTCGTACATCATATTGAGTAAGATCGTAGTTGGGTAGCTATGAATAAAATCTCACCAGGTCGATATATATTTGGAATGCATTTGATAATGACAGATGTATGGTTTCAGGCTCAGATCCAGGATTTTTTTTTGGCAGGAGGATTGGCTATATACATGGCAAAAGCTTGCACATTAGAACTTTAATAACGGGCCTAATAACATGGTTTTCGGTCTTTTGGGAGTTGTTGTGGTTCCTTTCGGGTATTGTAGATATGGAAGGTATGTGTGGTGTTGGGAGTTCCTGCTGGTAATGCAATTGTAGGGTATACGTGGGTCAAGCTTTGTCATAGTAAAGGAATAAAAAAAAAAAAAACATTGTCTGCAGACAGTAATTCGTTTAGTTTATTTTTGATTTTTGTTGTTGTTGTTTTCTGTTTTTACTAGGACAGGCTTTGATTTGTTTGTAATTTGAGGTTGTTCGATTGGAAGAGGGTTCCTAAATTTACATATGCTTTCTATAGCTGTGGTGCTCGAAGGGAACTGAACATTGCAGCCTTGGAACGACCGAGGACTGTTGTTGGGCCCTTTAAAATAAATGGAAAAACAAAAACAAAAACGTTTTGTCGGGAGTCCAGACCCCCTCTAAACCCTGGTTCCGCACCTTGGTATAGTTTAATAAATAAGACTACAATTGGCTTTAACAGTAGTATATTTACTACACGGAGAGAAACAGTTTAACTAAAAAAAAAAAAATTATTCTAAAAAAAACCCACATATTAACAGATAGGCTATTCACCTATGTGAGCATAATTTTGGTTTTTGGGTATCTGTACGGAATTTTCCGCAGCTGTAAAGGTGTCATAAAATGATGGAGGCGAACTCCGTACACTTTTTATGTGTAAAATTTGTTTGTTTTTATAACAACAATTGAACATGTATAACATTTATTAACTTCAAAAATATTATTAATGTTTAATATCATAATACTCGATATTCACGATTTATTCAGGATACGTGTATTACACATAATAACCGGTGTAGTGGATATCAACTTTGGTGCCTTTCTTGTCAAGGGTGGGTTGTTCAGCTGTGTCGCGGGAAGAACGATCAGCCAATCAGTGTGCAACACCTCCAGCTAATTGTAAATATGGATATAAATAGCTGGAAATGCCCCGGAAATTATTTTAAAATTACGTAACAATATACTGGGTAATGAAAACACAAAGTCGTAGAATGTATAACGTGTTTCATTTGGGTGTACGGAGTTGGCCGACCGTACGGAATTACCCGACTCGACTCTAGTACATTTACGGTATTACACTTACAGGTTGCATCATCGTTATTTGTGTTTCGTAAAAAGTAGACCCAAGACAAATTTATATAGGCCTAAATCTTATAAATTAATATTCAGTTTTTACTACAATAAGGTACAGTGGTGTGGTACTTATTTAAAATCACCATAACCATGCAATAAACATTGTATTTCCACTAATCATTTCTACTAATCATACGTAAAAGCTCATTACTGACATTGTGTGAAATATACTGGAATTATACCTATTTTCATGAGTAACGTTATGTCAAACACAATATTTATTAATCGTAGGAAAATAATCCCTTGATTACATGTACTCGTTACTAATATTTTACTGCACAAACCTACAAATCTAATTGATACAAGTATTGTTTATACAGCTAATTGGTCTTTCTGTTGTCTTGCTTTGACATGTGATTTTGACATTGTGTGTATTGATGCATGCGTTCACTGTCTACTCTAGCACTTCCAGCCATAGAACTTTGCGTTATGTAATCCAGTGGAAAGACATTTTACAGTCCAAGGTGTTATTAGGACTAAATTGGATAGTTTTATATATGGCAACACTGAATGTCAATACACAGCCACAGTAGCTTGAATTTTTTTTATGCTTAGAAAATAACGATTTCCCGCGGGAGACTTGATCAAATACCTGGAGTCTCCCGCGGAATCTGTACTTGGTGATGCCACGACCAGAAGCGGTCAGGCCCTTTATAAGGGCCCTATGGGCAACCTAGGGAGACACCACAGCATCGTAGAGGTCTAAAATTAACAAGCTACTCTCGATTCACTAATATCAAAACCTATATTAGCTCGGCCATTTACCTTTCGACCGACCGTTCAAAATTGCGCACCCTTTTCTCTTTGGCATTTAACTGCTCCATTCAAATTCCATAGCACCACCACCACCCCCACCCGCCTGCTACCGATTTGATCGGGCTGCTGGTGCTCCCTTGCACCTGCCAGTGCAGGCGGTCTCTCCTCTTCCCTCCCCACACCTTTCTTGTCTTGTGCCCACAACAAGCGTGCGCTACAACAGCTTGTTCGGAATGTGCACATAAAACCCTATGACCTGACCTGACCTGCGGAATCCGGGAGGGATGACAGGTCTGTTTTTATCATTGTCAATAATAATTTTTAAAAATGTTTCATAGTTTACCATCAGTTTGTATACATGTAGATTAAACTGTATTTTTAACTGAGAGATGATGGCAAATGCTGAAACAGCTAAAGTAATTTTGCACCTGAATTGGTATTAGTAATTTATTAATAAAATAATAAGCAGTACACCACATATACTTTAATTTGGCTGTTCCATCAGTTGCCATTACCCTTGTATCAAAGCAGATATTTAACTTATTATTTACAGGAAGAAAAATCATGCAAATTATCTATTCTGAATGCTTAAACAAGTATAATATTCTAGAGACAGTTAATTGAAAAGTAGGTGTCAGTACGTGGAGGCTGTTCTGTTTAAATCGTAACCATGCTTTGTGCATCTGGGCCTGACTTTTTAATCACATTATCACATGATTTATATAAAAGTCAACATTCAGATACAATTACACTGATTCACGGTCAGGCTTTCTGCCAGAAAATAATTAAATGGTATGTAATAAAAAGAAAACCGATCATACATGCCCCATGACATCTAGGTGGTTATGAGTTTGACATCTTTTGAAATTGGATGCTGCATTTCATGTACAATGACACATTTTAAACAGCTACTAGCTCTTTTACTATAATCTTTCTATAAATCATTAAACCGTATTCATTAATTACCAAGATTTTTGAGTAAATAAATTTTACCCTTCGTATCTTCTTGCAGAAACCCCGATGACATAGAGATTATTACCGGTATATGAGCTTGTGTGTCGTACTGATTAAATTATAAAATGAGACTATGGCTAATACATGAATCCTGACATGAGTTTTGTAAAATTATGCAGTATGATTCATATGCAAATGTAATAATTACTTTATTATCCATATATTCCATAATATAATGTTTTATGAATAGCCCTAGAAGGACCGTATCAAAACATTTTAAACATAACCAGAAGAAGACGATGACAAAACATCATTTTGGTTAGCGATTATACAGAGCCAAGATTGAGGAAGCTAGTCACACTATGTTACGACATTACTTCCCAAAATGACATCATTCATTGTGCATGTGAAATCATGACACACGTGTGTCATGTTGGTCATTTCTGCCTCTATTATATCTTGAACTATGACACACGTGTCATATTGGTCATATGTGCCTCTATATCTTGAACTATGACACACGCGTGTCATATTGGTCATATGTGCCTCTATATCTTGAACTATGACACGCGCGTGTCATATTGGTCATATGTGCCTCTATATCTTGAACTATGACACACGTGTGTCATATTGGTTATATCTGCCTCTATATCTTGAACTATGACACGTGTGTCATATTGGTTATATCTGCCTCTATATCTTGAACTATGACACACGCGTGTCATACTGGTTATATGTGCCTCTATATCTTGAACTTGACACGCGTGTCATATTGGTTATATCTGCCTCTATATCTTGAACTATGACACACGTGTGAAATATTGGTTATATCTGCCTCTATATCTTGAACTATGACACGTGTGTCATATTGGTTATATGTGCCTCTATATCTTGAACTATGACACACACGTGTCATATTGGTTATATCTGCCTCTATATCTTGAACTATGACACACGTGTCATACTGGTTATATGTGCCTCTATATCTTGAACTATGACACGTGTGTGTCATATTGGTCATATCTGCCTCTATGTCTTGAACTATGACACACGCGTGTCATACTGGTTATATCTGCCTCTATGTCTTGAACTATGACACATGTGTGTCATATTGGTCATATCTGCCTCTATGTTTTGAACTATGACATATACGTGTGTCATATCGGTTATATGTGCCTCTATATCTTGAACTATGTGGATAATACAGTGATTTACAAACCTTCATACAAAGACATAGTGAGAAGGGCAGCGTGAGGCCGATCATGATGATGGACAGTGCGTACAGGATGTATCCACAGCACCCGATGTTGCTGCCATTGTCTCGCTGAGAACCTACAAGTACACACATGAAAATCTCATAAACGACTCATAATGAATAAACTATCAAGGAATAGATGGATATTTAGTGACATCCCAGCACACATATAATTAATAATAATAATAATAATACACATACGAAAGAAATGTTTTATTTAACTACGCACTCAACACACTTTATTTAGTTATATGGCGTCAAACATATAATACACATATGAGGAATTGTTATTCTTGTTATATTATTCTGATAAGTGACCACATTAGATTTACACAAACTGGAATGCTACAAATGGGTCAGTCTAGGATCGATCCCTGTCACCCTATTGAGCTATTTCTCATTCCAGCCATGCAGTGCACACTGACTGGTATATCAAATGTTGTGGTATGTGCTGTCCTATCTGTGGGATGATGCATATAAAAGATCCCTTGCTACTAATGGAAAAATGTAGCGGGTTTCCTCTCTAAGACTATATGTCAAAATTACCACATCTGACATCCAATAGCTAATGATTAATAAATGAATGTGCTCTAGTGGTGTCATCAACCTCTGCAATTAACAAAATGTCCAGGCAAAAAACACATGCCACTGAACAAAAATTGAATATAGTCCAAGGTAAAAAGTGTCATGGAGAATTAAAAACTCCACGGCATTACTGATTGCTGTGGACAATTGCAGGGGTTGTGTCATTAAACAAAACCAATTTTAACCCTTCTTTTTTCGACTTTAGCTACAAAATGTACACTGAAAACACAAAAGACTTTATAAATGCAGGATGGATTGTTTGATGCCGTGAATCATATCTCCTCAGGGTTTGTTACAGAAAATGATCATAATTGTCCCTACTAGGTGGTTATGGGTTTGAAATTGTTTGAAAATGGATATTACATGCACTTAAAAACATTTTAAAAAGCAGGGTTTTTACAATCATTTATTTAAAAATTATAAAAATATATACATAAGAGTTTAGAGTTAGTAATTTTTACTTTGCGTATATCCTCTGGCATACTAAGTATACCATTCAATTTCAATGCATCAAACAATCCATACTATACAGAAACAGACAACAGACAATTAATACACATTGTATACATGTATATACTTGAAGAACTTTTAAGTGCAGATTTACTTTGATCAAACCCACATGTACAGCCAGGGGGATGAATGTTTACATGATGTTTATAATGGTCCTGATCCAAGAAGAGTTTTCTTTATTAAATCAACAATCTTGTCCAGAAGACAGCATTGAAAACTAGCTGACATTACAATGGTGAAGACGCCTGCATGCAAGTACCACTGTTATTGATTAACAACATCACAGTTCATTCATTCATTCATAACCGGCCTTGGTGGCGTCCTGGTAGGCCATCGGTCTACAGGCTGGTAGGTACTGGGTTCAGATCCCAGTCAAGGCATGGGATTTTTAATCCAGATACCGACTCCAACCCCTGAGTGAGTGCTCCGCAAGGCTCAATGGGTAGGTGTAAACCACTTGCACCGACCAGTGATCCATAACTGGTTCAACAAAGGCCATGGTTTGTGCTATTCTGCCTGTGGGAAGCGCAAATAAAAGATCCCTTGCTGCTAATCGGAAGAGTAGCCCATGTAGTGGCTACAGCGGGTTTCCTCTCAAAATCTGTGTGGTCCTTAACCATATGTCTGACACCATATAACCGAAAATAAAATGTGTTGAGTGCGTCGTTAAATAAAACATTTCTTTCTTTCATTCATTCATCATCGGTTATTGGATGTCAAACATTTGGTTATTCTGACTATTGCTCTAGGTGAAGATTATTTATAAAGAATCAACACCTGTGAAACAATGCAATTTGAACTCTTTGTGTGTTCAGGTCAGGGATTTGAACTCACTACTGACAGAATTTGTACACTAGTGTAAACAAGTACATTTGTGTAAAATGCTTTGGTTCACAAGGCCAGACATCTGCATTATCAAATAAACAAGTTATTTAACCACTAAAGCACAATGATTTATTAATCATCTGTATTCTGTCAAACATAATATTATTAAGAGTCTTAGTTTTCCATTAATACCAGGGGATTTTTTATATGCACTGTTCTAAAGGCAGGACAGCACATACCTCAGCCTTTGATATACCAGTCATGGAGCACTGTTTGGGATGAGAAAATATCCAATCAATGAATGGTCCACCAAATAGTTATGTTTTAAAATGAGTTTGTGGATTAACTCTATAATATTTCATTTCTTCTTTTATCTGCTGTATTTTCATGAATATGTACCTGTCTCACTTTCCTGATTTAAACCATAATATATAATGTATGCAACAAGCATTTATCAAACAAAATGATGTATTTTCATGAGCATGTACCTGCCTCACTTTCTTGATTTAAACTATATAATGCATTCAACAAGCATTTATCAAACAAAATGATGTATTTTCATGAACATGTACCTTCCTCACTTTCCTGATTTCATCTATAATGCATTCAACAAGTATTAGTTATCATCAAACAAACTGAATAAAGGACACCGCCAGTCAGTGTACATAAGGTCAATTAGTAATTGGTTGATGGGAAAAACTACTTAATATGCGACTTGCTATACATCAATATGACATGAGCTGTTGCCATAGTTTCCGTGTATCTTTTTGTTTCCATTAACTGTACGCTACGAAAATGTAAGCTTTAACAAAAATTAATGACACTAGGTTTCTTAATGTCATCTACAAAGCTGATACAAATGGAAATGCATACAGATATGGAATTCTCATCCATGATTTTATTCACTTATGCCACATACATGTATGTACAATTCTGTAACGTTATACAGGTATATATATATGTATACATTAATAGACGTTATTATAAAGCAAGAAAGACATAAAAAGGTTAAGGATATGCATTAAGGCCCTTTTTCTCATCTGTGGTTCAAGTATATTACCAGGGTTTCTGCCAGAAGGTACGATTGGCAAAAATATGTATCATAAAATCCTGAATGTTAATGGATACATTTTTTTTTTTATTTGGAAAATCACAGTAAGAGTCAAAATGTTTGAAAGTACATGAAATTCAGTGTCCAATTTCAAAAGATATACAGTCAAATCCGCTTATTTGGATGTGCCTCGTGCAACAAAAATATATTCAAATAAGCGGCATATTCAATAAACCGAAGGTACAATTTCGACATACGATATACCCAATTAAGACCTCTTGTTGATTTATGCAAACCCTAATTACGATTCTCCCAATTTGGGCCTCATGACATGTGGAATTTTCGTCAGAAACCGTTAAGTATTTTGTGTTAATAAAATACCGATTCCAAGTTCCATATTGTGACTCTGTTATCATTATCAAGTTTGTCTATAAACTTGATAAATACAAGAGGCAACAGTTAATGCCGTTTGTACGCCTAAAAGTAGAAGTGACTAAACATTTAATGACCCAGATAAAACCACCGGAAGCTCAATTAGACTGGCCACAGTCAAATAATTAAAAGGCCGTTATTAACTTCTTAATAATTAAACGGCCGTTATTAACTTCTTTGTACATTTGTAAATCAAATGCAACAAGACCCCACCCCCACCACCCAATATAATCTTGAATAAGTAGTCATTTCCATGTTCTGTATTTTACCAGGACGTCTATTTGACTATTATCTGTGTGCATTTGTACACTGATTTGACAGGTAAACTAGACTGGCCAAAGTCAAATAAGTGAAAGGCCGTTATTCAATGTAACAGAAGGAAAAACACAAAAACAAACGCATATTCAATTTGAAACAAGTAGTAACATACATGTATTTATTTATTTATGTAATTTAAGAAATGATGACATGTCATTCAAATACAGCAATTTACAACAAAATTAATAAATAAAAACATACTGTAGGCCGTAGGGCAACAAAACACAATTTAATAGCAACAATATATCAAATCGTCATTGAGCTATTCTTCAAAATAATTAAATAAAACCAAACAAATTAATAGCAACACTATATCAGTCATTAAGTTCAATTAAATCATGGGATCCAGTTTATGAATTCAGTGATCTTTCGTTGCCGTTGGTTTGTGGCTGCTACCTTGTCAAACTGATCTTCTAAGTTATACAAAAGGCTGAAGTCGTCGCAGCTGTTTTCTTCAAAGTACCTACGGATTCGTTGAAAATGGGATCTTACTTCGCTTGCCATTACTGGGATGATATAGTCGTCGTCATCATCTTCACTGTCATCAGATACGTCGGGGGTTGGAGTTGGATGCGGTACTATTGCCAAACAGATCTCTTCATCGGTTGGTAAACTGTGGCATTCCAGCTTATCGTCATGGTTGACAAAGGTGTTGAACTAGACATAACCACCTAATAATTATGATCCTTTAACTTATATTTTTATTATGTACCCTCAAATTATTTTCTGGTAGAAAGCTGATTATAGTGGAAAGTTAAGTGTCAGTAAATATATTTTATAATATATAAGTGCATTTCACCAAATAATGCCATTATAGTACTGAACACAACCAAATTTTCACTGTTGTGACATCAAATACTATATCTGTGATTAATAACTGAATGCAAAAAAACCCCAATCCTTGGTGTTTATATTTGTGGCACCAATAAATGGTCCTGATAAAATTAACAAAAATAATGGGAAAATGCCCTGCAACATACTCAACATACTGTTTTATTCAGTAAAATTATATAAATGAGTACCGTACATGCTACGGGGGGGGGGGGGGGGGGGGGGGGGGGGGGGGGGGGGGTGTGTTAATGGAATAAAACAGTTTTAATAATAACAGTACCAGTAATAAATATTACCATACCAAAGTTATAAAAACAAAAAGGTAGACATGCATGGCACATTTCAGCTTTGACAAAATGGTCAAAATGTACTAATTAATAAGTCTACTTCTTAAAATATAAAGCACAAATTATCTATGCATTTAATTATTTTATAATAAAACATCTACAAAAAGTATAGAAGAAAAGATATACAGATCAATCCATGCTCAAGTGTATGTTCACTACTTAGAAAGTGGTTGGCAGTATGTCATACTGTTACACTGCCTATATGGCCAGTCTATAATATTCCTCAAGGTGGCAGCATAATGCAGGGTTCACTATACAGAGGGTAGGTCACTATTTTTAAAGAAAGGCTAAATTAAGGCTTTATAACAGCTACATACTTTCATAACAATTTTTAAAAATTGCATATTTAATTAAATAGCGATTAAATTACAGACACATTCGCTATTTAGTAGACACATGCAGCCATTGTTGTAGCCGTTAATAATTAACGCCACCTAGTGACTGGTCAGTGCATTAGTTCTGTGACATCATGCAGAGACCTGGTCACAGCCAGTCAAAGACTATGGCCAGTATAGTTTGGTACCTCATGTTTTTCTGACGTTTGATTTGATACTTCAAAAAGGCACAGTGGCAACATAAACACCAACTGGTATTCCAGGCTATAGCTTTGAGTGTGTAGAAAAATTTGCCAAATTATCTATTAAACTCCAAATATTGCAGAAACCCACCATTATTTTCAACAAAACATCAACCATTATATGAAAATCTTTCACCAAATTGAAACAAAATATTCACCAGTTGTGTTTAAAATTGCGAATTTGTCGAGTGGCAGAGCTAGCTACTTATACTGGCTGTCTCACTATGTACACTACCATCATCTGTAACACACACACTGGGTTTTCTTCGGACCAACTGGGATTTATCATCTCCTTGTTACTCACAAGTTTACTTGTTTGGGGTTTTTCTAGTTTTTATCTCAGCAGCTGAAAAGACAGGCTCAAACTGAATTGACTGCAGTATATATATGATATCACCCACAAACGGTCTTTTTATTGAAAATTCACCACAATCGCTGTTGCTTGAAAAATTGGTCTCGGAATCTTTATTTTTGATCAGTGACTTCATTGTTGTGCTATGTACACTGCCGGTTAAGTAATCGGGTTAAGTGATTGTATTCTGGCAGTCATGGATTACCTCAAGTGCTGTGAACATCGCTAGTACAATATGCACATGCTCAGGTTACACATTAGATGTGTAATCACCATTACATATGACTGGGTATGGTTGGAAAATAACTATTAAGCTATTAAAGATTTCAAATGACAGCTTTGATATCCTTTGCTTCCAGGATCAACAAAACAACTGTCTTCCTCTTGTTTGAATTGGATTTTGTTTTAAAACTATTCATATAGCAAAATAAAGAGCAGGCAAAAGTAATGTCAATAGCATTTCATTGCCTTACTGTACATATACACTGTAACATGCAGGAGCCATTCAAATATTATATAACACTCAAGGGGTGTGTGTGTAGGTCCAAACATATGTGTTGGGGGGGGGGGGGGGTGTTTAACAGTGTTATGTAACACAATGGTTTTTTTTATTACAAAAGTCTTTTCTTTCTTTGTTTTATTCAAAAACGCTCTATCACAGCCACAGTGGTTAACGTAGTTATAACTAAGCATATATCACACAATAAGGATTATAAATCAAGTTGTAAATGCGTATATACCTGTACCTGTAGATCTGCGCTTCCCCAAATCGCAAAACAGAATATTAAAAGTATATTATACACATTGCATGACTTATTTGTGAATATTTAGGGGGGGGGGGGGGGGTCTCTCCAAGTGTTACGTAATATTTTGGGGGGTATAAGATTGTGTTATAGAACGGTACAGGGGGAGGGAAGATGTCTAATTTTGACCAAAAAAGTTATTATGTAATATTTGAATAGTCCCACAAACAAACTGGATCAATAAAAATTAATCAAGAGAATTTAATTTTAAACTCCAGGAGAAGACAACATTCTGTGCTATGGGCGAGTATTGACATTTTATTTATATACTGACCAATGTTTTCTCCACAAATTTCACATAAAAATAGAACATGTTCAAAACACTAATCCTTTTCTTAATTTTATATGTCAAGACAAACTGAAATAAATGACAAAATCATTGAAGGAAGGAAATGTTTTAATTTTAACGACGCACTCAACACATTTTATTTATGGTTATATGGCGTCAGACATATTATTAAGGATCACACTCATTTCGATTAGCAGCAAGAGATCTTTTATATGCAACAACCCACAGACAGGATAGTACATACCCCAGCCTTTGTTACACTAGTTGTGAAGCACTGGCTGGAACGAAAATGATTGAAGGCTACATGGCAAAAGATATATATACATTTTAACTTAAATTAGTTCAATCGCAGGATATTCATTACCATTCAAAGTAGCAGGCTGTCTTAGTAAAGTAGGCAGCCATATTTATCCGCTGAATGCAGTGAGGTATATAACCATAAACATGAAAAGTAGGCAGTCATATTTATCTGCTGAATGCAGTGAGGTATATAACCATAAACATGAAAAGTAGGCAGCCATTTTTATCTGCTGAATGCAGTGAGGTATATATGACCATAAACATGAAAAGTAGGCAGCCATATTTATCTGCTGAATGCAGCAAGGTATATAACCATAAACATGAAAAGTAGGCAGTCATATTTATCTGCTGAATGCAGCGAGGTATATGACCATAAACATGAAAAGTAGGCAGCCATATTTATCTGCTGAATGCAGTGAGGTATATGACCATAAACATGAAAAGTAGGCAGCCATATTTATTTGCTGAATGCAGGGAGGTACACGTGATGTATATATCAATAAACATGAAAAGTAGGCAGCATTGGTAGCAGCCATAGCTGCCAAAAATTGCAACCTGTCTACTATTAATGAACACTGAAATGACATATATACAAACCAGTATCAATAAGAGAATCAAATTTAGGTTGTCTCGAATCTGTTGAAGTTGTATGTTCTGTGTGTGTACATGGTGACGAGTCTTCGTACTGAACGTCCAGGCTATCAAGATTATTGTGGTACTCCTCCATCTGATGTCTTTCCCCTCTCCCCCGATATTCTTCATCCCCGCCCTGATACATCACACCCCCCTGTTGGAAGGCAGGGTAGCTGACATGAGCCCTTTGTCCAGAATGCACGTGTTTCTCCAAATCCATTGAGTATGGTAACAAAATGTATGCAGCTGATAGGTGTTCAAAGAAATCAGAACGTTCTAACAGATCTATTGATACACTTACGTGAAGTATGTCACAGTATTACTCAGTAAACACTTTTGTTTATTTGTGTATGTGGTGGCCTCACAATGTCAACACATTGTGATGGACATGTGGTTGTTCATGTATGTCAATAACATCTAAATATGTTAACTCAAAAATACAGCTTCATCTTGAAAGGAAAATCTATCTGGTTCAGAGGTAAAAATGATAACACTTTTTGTATTATATGTCCGCTGAATAAACCAGATTTAAAGTTACAGTCCATTGAGCATATATGCATTTAAAAAAAGGTTATCTGAAAAGCTCTTTTCTATACTACTTATTATATAGTCAGGTGACCAGTGTTAAGCTGTTGTCGAAGGCTATACTGGTATATGAAAAGGTTATTTCTAGACAACTGGGTGCTAATACAGGTGATTTTTACTACACAAGATGGTTTTAGAGAACTGTACAAATTTGGATTTTAACAGATGGCAACTTTTAAGGTGGTTGCTTATTAGAGGTGGTCCTTGGGCATGTTTCACTGTACCTGGGTGGTTAAGTCAGGTATTACTATACCTGGTCGTTAAGCCACCTGTGGCAAAGTAGAACAAATTCTGAATAACAAAAAAAAAGGTCAAGGACACTGTGCGTTTACATGTAGGCCTCGGTGACATATATAAATCACGAGATAAAATTCCTCATCAAGTATGTATAAATCCACACATATAAGCATGTCTACAGCAGGTCCGTAGCCAGGATTTTGAGAGGGGGGTGTCGTTTAGGCTTATGGTGAGGCATGAAATGCCTCACATGAGGGCGTGAACCGAGTAAAGAAGTCGCTTGATGCACAGTCAGTCTTGGATCAGTCCCCAATCGGTGGACCCATTAGGCCATTTCTCGTTTCTGGCCAGGCTGTGCCATGTGCTATCCTGTCTGTGGGATGGTGCATATAAAACATCCCTTGCTATAATGGAAAATGTAAAAATTACCAAATGTGTGACATCCAGTAGCTGATAATTAATAAATCAATGTGCTCTAGTGGTGTCATTAAACAAAACAAACTCTTAACTTTTAACTTTCTGCCAGTCAGTTTGTTTGCACAAGACTTGTGATAATCAACACCTTAGTTTCATGCAATTAGATCGATCCTGATACAGCATCGTAACAATAAACACAGTAATCTTACCCCAGGGAACATCAACGTTTTGCTCACTTAATTCAGTCAGGTGTGGTGAAATTCTATGGCAGAGCAGAAATTGTGTATACCCATGTTAAAAGTTTGTTTTGTTTAACGACACCACTGGAGCACATTGATTAATTAATCATTGGCTATTGGATGTCAAATATTTGGTAATTCTGACTCATAGTCATCAGAGGAAACCCGCTACATTTTTCCTAATGAAGCAAGGGATCTTTTATATGCACTTTCCCACAGACAGGAAAGCACATACTATGGCCTTTGTCCAGTTGTGATGCACTGGTTGGAACGAGAAAAATCTAATCAGATCCATGGTGGTTCGATCCTGCGATACAAGCACCTCAATTAAGCAAGCACTCAATCAACTGAGCAAAATCCCCTCCACCCACCCCCATTCCCAACAGAAAAAGAAGTTGAAAGTTTGAAGAAGCTGCCAGATCAGGAAGATTGGATGGGCAAAGGAAATGTTTTATTTAACGGAAGGAAATGTTTTATTTAACGATGCACTCAACA
This sequence comes from Gigantopelta aegis, assembly GCF_016097555.1. Taxonomy (NCBI): domain Eukaryota; kingdom Metazoa; phylum Mollusca; class Gastropoda; order Neomphalida; family Peltospiridae; genus Gigantopelta; species Gigantopelta aegis. Next base: position 8,709,046 of record NC_054708.1, on the reverse strand, counting down.
CATTTTATTTACGGTTATATGGCGTCAGACATATTGTTAACCACACAGATATTGAGAGAGGAAACCCGCTGTTGCCACTTCATGGGCTACTCTTTTCAATTAGCAGCAAGGGATCTTTTATATGCACCATCCCATAGACAGTATTCCAATGACGTCACTTTGCATCTCCTTACAATAACCATAAACTGGGTACATGACGTTTTCTTTTTGGAAAAATTCCAATGTAAAATTGCTATTGAATTTTTTTTATTTTTTTTTTTAACATTACTAATGCACCTGGATGTGTTTGAACAAAATCTTGTGATTAAAAAATTGTACCTTTTACGAAATATGGATTTCTAGTGAAATTACGGTAAGATATGCTATATTTATTGTGTACGAAGCCAAAACAAGGGTGCGAAAAGTGACTGTCGTCGACTTTTGCAACAATGCCATCGCATGCACCGTCTCCTCACGTAGAAAACTTGAATGAACTGTCAACCGGATTATTCAGTGGAGTGATGGTTTATGGAGGCACATTTAATATAAACTTAAACTTTTCAGCAAGAATAATTCCATGAACATCAATAAAAGAAAACACACCGATGACGACTCAGACACTGAGTGAACAATTCTTGACATTTTTCTTCCTTGATAAAACTGGCACGCTGAAGGTTTTCTGATGTATTACGAGCAAATTAAATATTATATTGTTCGTGAATTTTAGCTATTACATTGTTTTTAAAAGGCATTTCAAACAATATCATTAAAATTATAGGTAACTTTTCACTCGTTCTTTTCTTATTTCTGTTTATTGTTTAAATAGAACTATATTCCTACGTGTAATAATTGGTGGTCCTTCGGTCCGCGTAGTAGCTGACCTAGTTGTGTAAATTTAGAAATCCCCGTCATTAGCTAGCACTAGCAGTGTTAATTATTATTTGGAAAAAAAAATCCAATTTAGGATACATGTAATAAATACAAAACTACATGTATGTGGTTTTCTGATTTCTGTATTCCACTCGTGTATTTCCTGCCGGCAACCCCTCTGCCTGCGGCATCGGGGTTTCCTGCAGGAAATACACTCGTGGAATACAGAAATCCACATATATGTAGTTTTGTCCACACATATATATATATATATATATATATATATATATATATATATATATATATATATATATATATATATATATAGAGAGAGAGAGAGAGAGAGAGAGAGAGAGAGAGAGAGAGAGAGAGAGAGAGAGAGAGAGAGAGAGAGACACACACACACACACACACACACACACACACACACACACAGAGTATCCACCGAGTCTATGTTAATCGGTATTTGTCGAGGCTGTGCCGAGACAAATACCAATTAACTAGATGAGGTTGATATTTTACATATTAAAAACACGAGTAGCGAATTCTATTTATCCTATAACACTTCTAAAAGAACATTCTAATTACTTTTTTAGTAAATCACAGTACTAAAGTCGCAGCCATCGATAATATGACATCATCACGTTTAGCACAGATTAGTTTGACATCATGCATTTTAAACAAAAATTTGAAAACATTATGCTCAGGTACACGGGTCTTGTTGGCTTGTAAGCAAATTACCCATCCACAGCAACAAATTACCTAGAGACCTTGCAGATTTGCATACCATTATTAACCGGGTTAATAAAGTAAATTATCACATGGGTTTATGACATGGATATCATGGGTAAGTTATAGGATAAATATATATACACACAGACGCACACAAATTACTGTTTCAAATGTTTTAATTTAGATAATCATGTAACACTATTACCTGGAGGGATCTGGACAGAGATCTTTCCTAGAACTTGTGGCGTTCCATTCTAGTGCCATATAAAATATGTAGACTCATTTTTCTTTATTACAATTGCTATGACAGGATCTCACTATTTTTAATAATTTTACCCATAAATCACAAGCTATAGTATTTGTAATTTTACCCATAAATCACAAGCTATAGTATTTGTAATTTTACCCATAAATCACAAGCTACAGTATTTGTAATTTTACCCATAAATCACAAGCTACAGTATTTGTAATTTTACCCATAAATCACAAGCTATAGTATTTGTAATTTTACCCATAAATCACAAGCTATAGTATTTGTAATTTTCATTATGAATTTGTTGACAAATTAAGGGCAGAACATGGCCCAGTGGTAAAGCATTCGCTAGATGCACAGTTGGTCTGGGATCGATCCCTGTCGATGGGCCTGTTGGGCTATTTCTTGCTTCATCCAGTGCACCAGGACTGGTATATCAAAGGCAGTGGTATGTGCTATCCTGTCTGTGGAATGGTGCATATAAAAGATCCCTTTCTACTAATTTAATAGAAATATGTAGTGGATTTCCTTTCTAAGATTATATGTCGAATTTACAAAATGTTTGACATCGAATAGCTGATGATTAATAAATCAATGTGCTCTAGTGGCGTTGTTAAACAAAACAACACTTTAAAACTATATATATATTTGTTGACAAACTGATCATAAACTTGCAAAGAAATGTGTAAGTTTGATTTTTAAAGATTGTAAAATGGTATATATACTCGATAAATATTGACTATTATTTCAATACATGTCGCAATTTGTTAATCTTTGAATAATGTTTTAATTAATTAGAATATATACTTTCTGTATTTTACTAATAATCTGGGGGAAAAACTAATTGTTTAGGGACTGCATGGAGGTCGTTTAACGTAATAAATAAGACATGCATGTCTAAATCTATAGTAACACAAAGATAAAATTATCACAGATATATTACATACAATAAATGCCATGACCACCATGGCTGCTATCATTCTGTATGTAACTTTGCTGATAATGGTTTTGTTTTTTAAACATAGTGAAGTGGGAGTTTTTTCTTTAAGAAACATTAATTTATGCTTTATATATTCCTGAAAATATTCCTTATTTCTGCTTTAAAGAGCCATTTGGTTTTTGTCCAATACAGAATCAATGTCAGGGAATTTGTATGTAGATAAAATATAATGTACATGTAATGTTTCTCTTTTCTGCAAAATAATGACTGTGAAATTCCTTATCTTTGTGGTCTTAAATTTAATGGTTTTCCCATTTTGCTATAAAACACATTTAGTTGGGTACTTACATGTAAATTCATGGATTGAAAAGGTATAGCGTTATAAATTTGTATTAGGCTAATGCCTGTCCACCAATCCATAAACCACCATGTAATATAAGGAATAAACATCGTTTAAAACAAATTCGCATTATACAGTAAAACCCGTCTAAACTTGATCATGCCGGGGACGTAATATTTATCTGATTTTGACAGGATCCGGTGTTTACAAGGGTTGCATTTCTGAGCTAGCTCTGGCACCCGCCAAATTCACAAATTGCGAATTTCAAAAACAACTGGCGAATTTTATTTTTATTTGGCGAAATAATTTCATAATATAATTGATATTTTGATACAAAAGAACTGGCTTTCTACAATTTTTGAAGTTTAATAGATAATTTGGCGAAATTTTCTGATGACCTAGAGCTAGCCCTGCTTTTTAAAATTGTGAAAATTCGGGACCATAAAATTTGTCCATTTATGTTTGTTTGTTCCGATTCCGGGTTTAAACAGCTAGGTTTCATTGTGTATGTATGTAGAGAATACTACATGACTGGCCGTTAAATACCATCTATCTTAAAACAAGCTGATTAAAAAAACGTATCTAACAAATGGAAGTGAGTTGTATACATTTTTAAATAAAGGTTATACGGTAAATGGTATCTAACGGACACCAATGTTGTATTCTATTTCTTACATATCCTGAAAAAACATTTTAAAAATAAATTTAAATACCTTTTCCAATGAAAAACCTATTTATACGGACAGCCCTTGCGCTTATAGTTAAATTGTGCATCACAGACGAGTCCATTTCAGTTTATCTTTTACGTCATGAGCGATCGATTCGACCGTTTTGTTTTTTCATTGGATGGTTCATATGTCTTTAAAATGTTAACACACGTATGAATGTGTTAACAAGTATGTGTTATCAAAAATAACGAATGTTCTCACCAAAGGGTGTGTAAAAAATTATGTAATATATCTTTGTGTTCTTAAATTTGCTGACTGCATGCACCAGTGCACAAATTATACGAGAATTAGACCACCATGCATAAAAGTAATTTCACAGTACTGCATGCATGGTGCCGAGAATCTGTGGCAAGTTCAGCATGTATCAATCATTATTTACTAAACTTTAGTTTGCACAAACAAATCAAATTTAAAAAAACATAGTATGTATGGGTTTGAATTATTCTATGTTTCGAGGCAGGGCTCAGGGTCAGAGTTGGGTGGGGGGGGGGGAGGGTGGTAGAGTGGTTAAGGAAGTCTTGTTGATCTTCCCATGTTTATACATGCTAGGGTCAGGGTCAGAGTGGGGTGGGGGGTGGGGGTGGGGGAGGGTGGTAGTGGTTAAGGAAGTCTTGTTGATCTTCCCATGTTTATACATGCTATTATTATTGTTGAAAAACCTGCACACAAAATAACAAACTATTTTTAAAATGCATGCAGAGTAATTATTATTTTAAGACTTTAAACATCTAAAACCATGCCAGTTCATTAATTTCCTATGTAATATTTAATGCATGGCAAGAATTAATTTTATCATCAAAACAAGACTACACACTCAAACTATCATTAATGCAGTGAACTGTTGTTTACACAAAAACCAACTACTTACCTTTTTCGGTGACAATAATTTCATTTGGCATTTTTGCAGCTGCACAAAGAAAAGGATTCTATGAACTTTCGGATATAACGCAATTTTCCTGACTTATCTTCAGTACTGTTTCAGTCTAGGTAACAAAATCAACAGTTGACCATCACCCGATATGAGAAAAGAGAACTGCTGAAACACCTTGTATTGGAAAAAAACAACAAATAACCTGTACACTGTACACTGTACACCCTGGTTGGAAAACAAATGTGTTGCTTAATGAAAATGACACACAATAGCCTGAGCTTCTTGACTGTATTGAAATGAAGTCGTGGGTTGAGTGGCTGTTAGTTAGTGTCTTCAGCTTGATGAATCCAGCTTGATCAACAAAGCCACCCAGCTTGTCAATGTCGTCTGCAGGTGAAAATCACATACGTACATGCAGCTACAGGTAGGTCTGCAGCACAAAAGGCAATAAGCCCATTTCACAGGTAAATCTTGTACAAAAGATTATCTTCTCATCTGGCCAAATCAATACAAATACAATTATGCCACAGCAGAGAATGATCGATAAAATAGTACGTCCAGATCTTAAGATGAATTATGTATCAGTTTATAATTAAATACACATTCAAGGTAACTGGGTAAAAATAACACCAAAAACAAATCCAACAACATAATACCCATTGGCCAACCCGTAAAAAAAACCTCACATTAAAAACAGTAATATATGTGTAGCATTTGTTTTCCTCAATAAGAATTAAGTAAAATATCATAACATAGGACATAGTGGTTCTCAATTTGTTTTATATATTCTCATTTAACTTTTCAGATAAATGAAATTATATAATAAATCAAATATTAAACATTTAATAAATGTGACTATGGTATACAATATTTAAATTAACATAGCAAAAAAAAAAATGTCTGTAATATATATATATATTTTTTAACACTTGGCACCTACCTGTACTATTTCAATGTTGGTTTAATTCACCAATCACTAATTAACATAATCTCTCTAAACTGGACTGGTACTTGGTCCCGTGGGTGGCTAGTTCAGACGGGTTTCACTGTATATCAATCTTCTGTGAGTTTCTATATGTCCAATTTCATCTTATATAACCAGCTATATATATATATCAGCTTGGTGGCTAATCACTTCATTAACTGGCCGCGGATCACTGCAGACTACACGTATGTACTTATGTACATATTGTATATTAAAGTCATTGACCGTAGCCGGGCTAGCTCTGGCGAATTTTATTTTAACTTGGCGAAATAATTTTATATAAAAATTGATATTTTGTTACAAAAATATCTTGGTCTATGCAATTTCTGAAGCTTAAAATAATTCAATTTTCTATTGACCCATGCAGAGCTACATATACTTGTAACTGCTTAGTGTCTGAGATATGAATACAAGAGCAGGGTAGTCAGAAATTGGCCAGATTTGACAAAATGTAGAATTTAAACAAAATGTTTAAGTAATATGTTGGTTAATGGTTCACAACACAAGGATTTCCTTTAATGTACACAGGCTCGTAGCCAATGGAGGGTCGTTGGGGTCGGTCGACACCCCCCCCCCCCAAACCGGTGGCAACTCGGGCATTTTGCGCCCTCGTGTCAGGCACTTTGTGCCTCACCATAAGCCTAAATGACACCCCCTTCTCAAAATCCTGGCTACGGGTCTGTACAGCAATTTTTAATCCATGAAAAATAGGTCAATTGACCTACAATGTAATTATGGTATACAACACACCACCAAAGTTTGTTTTGTTTACTGAAACCACTAAAGCACATTGATTTATTAATTATCGGCTGATTATACATTTGGTAAATTTTGACATGTAGTCTTACAGAGGAAACCTGGTACATTTTTCCATTAGTAGCAAAGAATATTTTATATGCACCATTCCACAGCCAGGATAGCACATACCAAGGTCTTTGATATACTGGTCATGGTGCACTAGCTGGAATGAGAAATAACCCGTTGGGCCGACCAGCAGGGATCGATCCTAAACCGACCACAATTCAAGCGAGTGCTTTACCACTGGGCTATGTCCCTGGTCGTCCCACCCACACTAATGTACATATACATGCATTCAGGTTATTTCAAGTGGTCTTTATAGACATGTGGTTGTCATACAAGAGTCCTAAGGACTACACCATGTTAAAGTTTGTTGAGTTTAACAACACCACTAGAGCACATTGATTAATTAATCATGGACTATTGGATGTCAAACATTTCGTAATTCTGACATGTAGTCATCAGAGGAAACCTGCTACATTTTCCTTAATGCAGCAAGGGATTTTTTATATGCACTTTCCCACAGACAGAAAAGTACATACCACAGCCTTCGACTAGTTGTGATGCACTGGTTGGAACGAGAAAATAACACAATTAGTTGCATAGATCCAGCGAGGTGGTTCGATCCTGCGATGCAAACCCCTCAAGCGAGCACTCAACCAACTGAGCTAAATCCCGTCCCCATCACCATGATCAACTAGACACTGTGGTACGTGGAACATTAACAACTGTTTACTCAATGGGCTAAATCCTGCCCCCATCACCATGATCAACTAGACACTGTGGTACGTGGAACATTAACAACTGTTTACTCAATCCCATCACCATGATCAACTAGACACTGTGGTACGTGGAACATTAACAACTGTTTACTCAATGGGCTAAATCCCGCCCCCATCACCATGATCAACTAGACACTGTGGTACGTGGAACATTAACAACTGTTTACTCAATGGGCTAAATCCCATCACCATGATCAACTAGACACTGTGGTACGTGGAACATTAACAACTGTTTACTCAATGGGCTAAATCCTGTCCCCATCACCATGATCAACTAGACACTGTGGTACGTGGAACATTAACAACTGTTTACTCAATGGGCTAAATCCCGCCCCCATCACCATGATCAACTAGACACTGTAGTACGTGGAACATTAACAACTGTTTACTCAATGGGCTAAATCCCGTCCCCATCACCATGATCAACTAGACACTGTGGTATGTGGAACATTAACAACTGTTTACTCAATGGGCTAAATCCCACCCCCATCACCATGATCAACTAGACACTGTGGTACGTGGAACATTAACAACTGTTTACTTAATGGGCTAAATCCCATCACCATGATCAACTAGACACTGTGGTACGTGGAACATTAACAACTGTTTACTCAATGGGCTAAATCCCGCCCCCATCACCATGATCAACTAGACACTGTGGTATGTGGAACATTAACAACTGTTTACTCAATGGGCTAAATCCCATCACCATGATCAACTAGACACTGTGGTATGTGGAACATTAACAACTGTTTACTCAATGGGCTAAATCCCGCCCCCATCACCATGATCAACTAGACACTGTGGTACGTGGAACATTAACAACTGTTTACTTAATGGGCTAAATCCCATCACCATGATCAACTAGACACTGTGGTACGTGGAACATTAACAACTGTTTACTCAATGGGCTAAATCCCGTCCCCATCACCATGATCAACTAGACACTGTGGTATGTGGAACATTAACAACTGTTTACTCAATGGGCTGAATCCCATCCCCATCACCATGATCAACTAGACACTGTGGTACGTGGAACATTAACAACTGTTTACTCAATGGGCTAAATCCCACCCCCATCACCATGATCAACTAGACACTGTGGTACGTGGAACATTAACAACTGTTTACTCAATGGGCTAAATCCCGCCCCCATCACCATGATCAACTAGACACTGTGGTACGTGGAACATTAACAACTGTTTACTCAATGGGCTAAATCCCATCACCATGATCAACTAGACACTGTGGTACGTGGAACATTAACAACTGTTTACTCAATGGGCTAAATCCCGCCCCCATCACCATGATCAACTAGACACTGTGGTACGTGGAACATTAACAACTGTTTACTCAATGGGCTAAATCCCGCCCCCATCACCATGATCAACTAGACACTGTGGTACGTGGAACATTAACAACTGTTTACTCAATGGGCTAAATCCCGCCCCCATCACCATGATCAACTAGACACTGTGGTACGTGGAACATTAACAACTGTTTACTCAATGGGCTAAATCCCGCCCCCATCACCATGATCAACTAGACACTGTGGTACATGGAACATTAACTGTTTACTCAATGGGCTAAATCCCGCCCCCATCACCATGATCAACTAGACACTGTGGTACGTGGAACATTAACAACTGTTTACTTAATGGGCTAAATCCCATCACCATGATCAACTAGACACTGTGGTACGTGGAACATTAACAACTGTTTACTTAATGGGCCACACATATATAAATATATACATATCATTGTAGTCATCACTGCCACCGATAAGACATTTTGTTTAAAACGTGTTTTGTTCTCAAGTGTTTCAGGGACATACTGCTAACATGCACATTCTCAGATCTGCCAATATCACAAAGTAAAACACTGAATAAATGAAAATATACAGTATGCAATAACTGAAGATTTAAAAAAAAGAATAACAAATATTCTGCTGACCATCTACATGTATATCAAAGAAAAAAGAAGTAATTACTGATAGTGTTATTTAGATGATATAATATACAATGTAGTTCAGCCAACTAGCATATGATATGCATTAGTTTCTGAACATATTTCATGTTAAATAAGTGGTTACCAAGCAACCGATGATTGCTGAAATATGCTTTACATGCACTCATGAATTCACTGAAAGGAAACAAACTTGAACTCATTAAGAAACAAGCTAAGCAGGAGTGCCTGACTGGTGTGTTGTTGGTCACAGGATCGAACCTCTGTGGTGAATGCACTCATTAGGTTATTTCCCATTGCTACCAGAGCTCCATGACTGCATGACGTAACAAATATTTCATTTCATTTCAACATATTTTCGCACTTATATCCAATTAAGGGTCAAGCACGCTGTCCTGGGTACATATGTCAGCTATGTTGACTGTCTGTCTGGACAGTGGGTTAGTTGTTAGTGGTTAGTGAGAGAGAAGAGGGTGTAGTGGTCTTACACCTACCCACTGAGTCAATAAAACTCACTCTGGGTGGGAGCGGTACTGGGCTGCGAACCCTGTACCTACTCCTTTTGCTCGATGGCATAACCACAACACCACCAGGCTGGTGTGTAACAAATAAGTGATGCTCATGAAAAGTCCTTCACAAGAAGCAACCTAATTAACTCTTGAATAAATGTCACAAATATAACTGACACCTAAACAAAATAATTACCACTTAATCACTGTATTCAGGGGTCATTAGCATGTGTGCAACTGCTCAATGTAGACCTGTTCATAATTAACAGACAAAAACATGACTTCCCTCCATGCAGCACGTTATTTTAAGCATGCATGCATGCATAATTGACGGGCGGGATTTAGCTGTCAGATGAGCACTGGCTTGAGGTGCTTGCATCGCAGGATCGAACCACCTCAGTGGATCCATTAAACTGACTGGGGTTTTTCCCCGTTCCAACCAGTACACCACATCTGGTCAAAGGCCGTGGTGTGTGCTTTTCCTGTCTGTGGGATAGTGCATATAAAAGATCTCTCGCTGCATTAGATAAAATGTAGCAGGTTTCCTCTGATGACTATGTATCAGAATTACCAAATGTTTGACACCCAATAGCCAATAATTAATTAATGTACTTTAGTGGTGTCGTTACAAAACAAACTTTTTTTTAAGCATAACTGACAAACCTACAAGAAATGTGTAATGTGATACAGTGAAAACCCTGTAAAAAGAAACCTTCAGTAAACCGGAATTCCTTCAAAACTGGAAAACTGGAAAATTTGGACAATCCTGTGTACTTTTTAAATAGGCTTTTACTTGGCCATCTAATGAAGGCTTTTCAATACAGATTAGAATATCTAATGGAAGGCAGATGGGCCCCTAATGGAAAAGCAGAACTGTGTACTTGGTCTCATGGGCCATCTAATGGAAGGCTTTCTGGTATCATATCAGAGGGTCTCATGGGCCACGCTTTTAGCCCAGTGGTAATGGAAGCAGATCCCCCTAAAAGCAGACTGTTTACTTGGTACTCATGGGCCATCTAATGGAAGGCTTTCTGTATCAGACTTGGGGGCCATCTAATGGAAGGCTTTCGTAGCCCAGTGGGGTAGTGGTAAAGCAGATCCCCCTAAAAGCAAAGCAGCCACTGTTTACTTGGTATCATGGGCCATCTAATGGAAGGCTTTCTGTATCAGAGGGGTGGGACGTAGCCCAGTGGTAAAGCAGATCCCCCTAAAAGCAGACTGTTTACTTGGTACCATGGGCCATCTAATGGAAGGCTTTCTGTATCAGAGGGGTGGGACGTAGCCCAAGGGTAAAGCACTTGGTCTCATGGGCCCCTAAAAGCAGACTGTTTACTTGGTCTCATGGGCCATCTAATGGAAGGCTTTTACTTGGTATCATGGGCCATCTAATGGAAGGCTTTCTGTATCAGATGGGTGGGACGTAGCCCAGTGGTAAAGCAGATCCCCCTAAAAGCAGACTGTTTACTTGGTACCATGGGCCATCTAATGGAAGGCTTTCTGTATCAGAGGGGTGGGACGTAGCCCAGTGGTAAAGCAGATCCCCCTAAAAGCAGACTGTGTACTTGGTACCATGGGCCATCTAATGGAAGGCTTTCTGTATCAGAGGGGTGGGACGTAGCCCAGTGGTAAAGCAGATCCCCCTAAAAGCAGACTGTGTACTTGGTCTCATGGGCCATCTAATGGAAGGCTTTCTGTATCAGAGGGGTGGGACGTAGCCCAGTGGTAAAGCAGATCCCCCTAAAAGCAGACTGTTTACTTGGTCTCATGGGCCATCTAATGGAAGGCTTTCTGTATCAGATGGGTGGGACGTAGCCCAGTGGTAAAGCAGATCCCCCTAAAAGCAGACTGTTTACTTGGTACCATGGGCCATCTAATGGAAGGCTTTCTGTATCAGAGGGGTGGGACGTAGCCCAGTGGTAAAGCAGATCCCCCTAAAAGCAGACTGTTTACTTGGTACCATGGGCCATCTAATGGAAGGCTTTCTGTATCAGAGGGGTGGGACGTAGCCCAAGGGTAAAGCAGATCCCCCTAAAAGCAGACTGTTTACTTGGTACCATGGGCCATCTAATGGAAGGCTTTCTGTATCAGAGGGGTGGGACGTAGCCCAGTGGTAAAGCAGATCCCCCTAAAAGCAGACTGTTTACTTGGTACCATGGGCCATCTAATGGAAGGCTTTCTGTATCAGATGGGTGGGACGTAGCCCAGTGGTAAAGCAGATCCCCCTAAAAGCAGACTGTTTACTTGGTCTCATGGGCCATCTAATGGAAGGCTTTCTGCATCAGATGGGTGGGATGTAGCCCAGTGGTAAAGCAGATCCCCCTAAAAGCAGACTGTTTACTTGGTCTCATGGGCCATCTAATGGAAGGCTTTCTGCATCAGATGGGTGGGACGTAGCCCAGTGGTAAAGCAGATCCCCCTAAAAGCAGACTGTTTACTTGGTCTCATGGGCCATCTAATGGAAGGCTTTCTGCATCAGATGGGTGGGACGTAGCCCAGTGGTAAAGCAGATCCCCCTAAAAGCAGACTGTTTACTTGGTCTCATGGGCCATCTAATGGAAGGCTTTCTGCATCAGATGGGTGGGACGTAGCCCAGTGGTAAAGCAGATCCCCCTAAAAGCAGACTGTTTACTTGGTATCATGGGCCATCTAATGGAAGGCTTTCTGCATCAGATGGGTGGGACGTAGCCCAGTGGTAAAGCAGATCCCCCTAAAAGCAGACTGTTTACTTGGTCTCATGGGCCATCTAATGGAAGGCTTTCTGCATCAGATGGGTGGGACGTAGCCCAGTGGTAAAGCAGATCCCCCTAAAAGCAGACTGTTTACTTGGTCTCATGGGCCATCTAATGGAAGGCTTTCTGCATCAGATGGGTGGGACGTAGCCCAGTGGTAAAGCAGATCCCCCTAAAAGCAGACTGTTTACTTGGTCTCATGGGCCATCTAATGGAAGGCTTTCTGCATCAGATGGGTGGGACGTAGCCCAGTGGTAAAGCAGATCCCCCTAAAAGCAGACTGTTTACTTGGTCTCATGGGCCATCTAATGGAAGGCTTTCTGCATCAGATGGGTGGGACGTAGCCCAGTGGTAAAGCAGATCCCCTAAAAGCAGACTGTTTACTTGGTCTCATGGGCCATCTAATGGAAGGCTTTCTGCATCAGATGGGTGGGATGTAGCCCAGTGGTAAAGCAGATCCCCTAAAAGCAGACTGTTTACTTGGTCTCATGGGCCATCTAATGGAAGGCTTTCTGCATCAGATGGGTGGGACGTAGCCCAGTGGTAAAGCAGATCCCCCTAAAAGCAGACTGTTTACTTGGTCTCATGGGCCATCTAATGGAAGGCTTTCTGCATCAGATGGGTGGGACGTAGCCCAGTGGTAAAGCAGATCCCCCTAAAAGCAGACTGTTTACTTGGTCTCATGGGCCATCTAATGGAAGGCTTTCTGCATCAGATGGGTGGGACGTAGCCCAGTGGTAAAGCAGATCCCCTAAAAGCAGACTGTTTACTTGGTCTCATGGGCCATCTAATGGAAGGCTTTCTGCATCAGAGGGGTGGGATGTAGCCCAAGGGTAAAGCATTCGCTTGATGCACGATTGGTCCAGGATCAGTCCCTGTTGGTGGATCCATTTTGCTATTTCTCGTTCCAGCCAGTGCTCCACAACTGGTGTAAAAAAGGCCATGGTATGTACTATCCAGTCTGGGATGGTGCATATAAAAGATCCTTTGCTGCTAATCAAAAAGAATAACCCATGAAGTGGTGACAGTGGGTTTCCTCTCTCAATTTCTGTGTGGTCCGTAACCATATGTCTAACGCCATATAACCGAAAATAAAATGTGTTGACGTGTGTCGTTAAATAATTATTTTTTTTTTTTCTGCGTCAGTGTACAGAGAGTAAAATTACAAACCCTAAAATCATTGAAATTAATGGATATACAAATATTGTATTTTTATTTCTTTTGACAGATTATATATTAATTAAGAGAACTGCTTTCTAAAATTTTACAAAGCACATGCAATTTAGTGTCAAGTTTCGAAACATTTCAAATCTATAACCATCTAGTTAAGGAATTTGTCCCATAACTTACCCATGATATCCATGTCATAAACCCGTGTAATAATGGTACGCAAATTTGCAAGGTCTCTAGGTAATGTGTTGCTGTAGATAGGTACTTTGCTTACAAAGTTTGTTTTGTTTAACAACACCACTAGAGCACATTGATATATTAATCATCGGTTATTGGATGTCAAACATTTGGTAATGCTGACTCATAGTCAATTAACAGAGGAAACCCACTACATTTCCTTAATGCAGAAAGGGATCGTTTATATGCACTTTCCCAGACAGGAAAGCACATACCATGGCCTTTGACCAGTTGTGGTGCACTGGTTGGAACAAGTAAAAATCCAATCAGTTGAACAAATCCACTGAGGTGATTCGATCCTGCGATGCAAGCACCTCAAGCGAGCACTCAACCGACTGAGCTAAATCCCTACACCCTTTGCTTACAAGCCAACAAGACCTGTATACCTGAGCATAACGTTTTCAAAGATTTAGTTTATATGCGTGACATTTAACCAATTTGTGCTTATTGTTATGACATCATATTACTGATTAGAACTGATTTACTGAAAATTTAACTCAAATGTTATTTTAAAAGTGTTATAGAATAAATAGAATTCGCTACTCATGTTTTTTAATATGAAAAATATCAACCTCGTCTAGTTAATCAGTATTTGTTAAGGCTCTAACATAGACTCAGTTGATATTTTCCATATTAAAAAATACTGGTGACAAATCCTCTATTTATGATCTGTTTAACTTTTATTACATACAGGCAACATTTTGTTTTTAAACTTTTGATTAGCAACTACTGTTTTAATGTTTTAAATTTGTGTAGTGATATCGGGAACTTGCGTAGCGAATCGCGGCACGGCCATACTGAACAAAATGTTCCCTAATATACTCTCGAATTATTTTCTGGCAGACAGCCTGATGGCTGGGTGTCCAGTTTCGAGGGGTTTCACTGTATGTACACAGAACAGCCATATATATATAACATGAGAAGGCAATATTAACAAATCAATACTAGTATCAAACTGATGCATATCTGGCTATACAGAACCCATTGACAACAGACATCAGTTGATGGTCAAACAAATGTGATGTTTACCCCAACCACACACTGTAACAAATGAACAAACCATCAAAAAGACTTTAATATTTGCTACGTTAAGCTGCACGCCAGCAAACTGATGAAACAAATCAATTCAATCAATCTCTATATTCGTGGACCGTGAAATACGATCCCTGTCCGACGTCCTACCTAACATGGGCAGGGTCTAGCTCAGTCGGTAGAGTGCTCGCCTCAGGTGCTTCAATGGCCGCAGGATCGAACCTCCTTGGTGAATCCATTCTCTGATTGGGGTTTTCCCCCATGTCAATTGGTGCCCCGGCCACAAATAGTACAATCAAAGGCTGTGGTATGTGCTGTCCTGTCAGTGGGGAATTTGCATATAAAAGATTCCTTGCTGCTAATGGAAAAATGTAGCGGGTTTCCCCTGAAAATTACCAAATGTCCGACATCCAATATCTGATGATTAATAAATAAATGTGCTCTAGTGGTGTCATTAAACAAGAAAATTTAGATGGGGTGTGGTCACCGTACATTGGACATTGCCTCCAAAATATTACCACTGCGTAGATATAGCCAGCCCTCATCAGCCAAGCTTATACAGTGAAACCTCTCAAAACCGGACCCTCTATAAACCAGAATTCTCTCAAAACCAGACATTTTTCATGGTCCCTTTTTAAATATCTGTGCAGAAAAAATCTCTCTAAACGGGATACCTCTTAAAACTGGACATTTTACTTGGTCCCGAGGGTGTCCGGTTTAGAGGGGTTTCACTGTATATACACAGCTGCCATGTAGGTAGCCACTTCAAGTTAGTTAAGTGACAAAGGTGGCAGCGTATTTAGATTGTATTTTTGGAATTCATCTTTGTAATATTTAGCATGAAGTGTGTATGATAGTTGACTGGACCTGAACACAAAAAGATCCCTGTGAAGTGTGACATAGGTAAGTACAAAGAAGGTGGTAGGCAATACAAATCAAATTATGCTTTCAACACATTTTAATTATATATGGTTACTAGTATATGGCATCAGACATTAAAGAGGAAACCTGATGTTGCCATGCCATGGGCTACTCTTTTTGATTAGTAGCAAGATATAATTTATATGCACCATCCCACAAACAGAATTTCACATACCACAGACTTTGTTACATCAACTGAAACGAGAAATAGCCCAATTAAAGGGTCCACCAATGCAGACTGATCCTAGATCAACAGTTCATAAAGTGAGCACAGTACTATATACTTAGCCATACATCCCACCCTTAGAGAGAGAGAGAGAGAGAGAGAGAGAGAGAGAGAGAGAGAGAGAGAGAGAGAGAGAGAGAGAGAGAGAGAGAGAGAGAGAGAGAGAGAGAGAGAGAGAGAGAGACAGACAGACAGACAGACAGAGACAGAGACAGAAAGAGAGAAAAAGACAGAGAGACAGAGACAGAGAGACATGCAGAGATAGACAGAGACCGAGAAAGCTCCAGAGGAAATATACCAATGAAACTTGTCAAAGCAACTGTTTTATCATTATTTTGGGCATGTATCAATCCAGCTTAATAAATGGTCACAGTAAGAAATGTTTGTTTACACCAGCTAACCCATGACTTAATTCATGCGAGTAATGTTGTGTGTAGCAGCTAGAGCACCTGACTTAATTCAAGCAAGTAATCCATAGGAGGTGGCCAAGGCCAACCTATACATCTCAGACACATATACAGGTCTTTACGGAACACTGATCACATTCACTGTGATGCATGGGTGGATTGAAAATATCCCTTTGTGGTATACATCTAGGTATTTGGTCTTTTATCAAATCAACACAGAAAACTATTTTTGCCAAGTTTGTATGTTGATTCATATTGTATAGACTATAGATTTGGTAAAACGATTGGCACCATTGTGGACAATACAAAGCCATCAAAACAAGACATAGCAGTGAGAAATATGAAATTCCATACCTGACCGATGCACTGATAAACAGCTTTGCTCCCAGAAATATATCTTAAATGTAATGTCAATCTTTTTACATTTCCATGCATAAGAAGCAAAATTTAAATTTAAAACTATGACATTCATCAGTATGTACAGCTGTATATATAACAAAATGTCTCTTTTGTTTAACAACACCACTAGAGCACATCAATTAATTATTCATTGGCTATTGGATGTTAAACATTTGGCAATTCTTATATTCGTATAAACAAAGGAGCAAGCCATCCATCATTTGAACAATGTGTACTTTATTATCCACATGGTTCAAAATAACAGAGTTAATAATAATCATACGAAGCACACATGTAATAGCAAGTAATCACATATTTTTAGGAAGTGACGTCATAATATGACATTGTTTCCCCAGTCTTAATTAGCTCTGTGTACATGAAATTTGTAATTAAATTTTAGATTTCATTAGTGAAATAGCATTCATTTAACTTGATTATGTTTTATCACTGGTTGGTCTGAAAATGATGTCATTTTGTCGGCTCCTTCTAGTTATGTTTGAAATGTTTTGACACAATCTTATTATTCATAAAAAATTATAATATGAATAATAAAGGATTATTACACTCACACGTGAGTCGTACTGATTTTACAAAACTTGTGTCATGATTCGTTGTGGCAAAACAAGAATCCTGACACTTGTTTTGTAAAATTAGTACGACACACATGTAAGCTTGCTTAATATCTCTATCTACATTATATGCACCAACGTACCCGGGCATATGCAGAATGCAGGCCCTAATTGAAATATAAATGTTTTATACTGACTGTCACTGTGAACATGTCCTACATTTAGACAGTTTGTGACATTATATACTACTTAAAAGAATTTAAGGGTCAGACGATATTTTCGACATTATTTTCTGAATGTCAATTATATTAGCTAGACCATAATGTCACGCATGGTATTGTTCCATTTTGACGAAAGTGGGTCTAAGCAACCCATAAATGAATTAAAATCCACTGTCATTGACACTGTCGACTAGTTCTAATGGCGAAAACATGCTTACATTTGCACGTAAATTAGGGCGAAAGCGAAAGGTCTGCTAAGTGCCCATAACTTGCTTTTTCACAAAGGGCTTCATTTGCACGCTTTGCACGTGTATTCCATGTTCCCAATGCTGAATTTCCGTATAATTGGAGCTTGCGTTCGTGTACGGTGCACACTCCAAATTCGACAATGGTACAACTTCAACTGACTATCGAAGATCGAGGAAGGGCTATTGCTTGGCTTCAGGATGGCAATACGCAAAGAAATGTTGCTCTGAGACTTGGTGTCAGTCAGAATGTCGTTGGCCGACTGTGGCAACGGTAACAAGCAACGAATTCTGTTCGAAATCGTCCACGTTCGGGAAGACCCCGAAGCGCTACAAATAGAGAGGACCGCTACATCACCAATATGGCTCTACGTCAATGCACAACCACTGCACGCCGATTACGTGACAATCTGCGGTCTGCGACTGGAAATCGAGTGTCTGATCAAACCATACGCAATCGTCTGAGAGCCAATAATCTACGCTGCCGTCGCCAGGCTGTTCGACCACCACTCCTACTACGTCACAGAACGGCCAGACGTCACTGGTGCACGCTTCATCTGCGGTGGCAACGTGTTCAGTGGGGTCGAGTGATGTTCACTGATGAGTCCAGGTTTAGTCTCCAGTTCAACGACGGTCGGGTTCGTGTCTACAGACGTCCTGGGGAGCGCTTCGCTGATGTTAACGTTAGACAACGTCACCGGTTCGGTGGTGGCAGCGTCATGGTGTGGGACGGCATCTCTATCAACCACAGGACCCCCCTCTATGTGGTGGATGGCAATCTGAATGGAATCCACTATCTGAATGAGATTATCCGGCCGTTGGTTCTCCCAGGCCTTCAGCAGATTGGCGGCGGGGTAGTTCTGCAGGATGACAATGCCAGACCCCACCGCGCCAGGGTGGTAACGGACTTTCTCAGACAACAAGGTATCGCCAGGATGGATTGGCCAGCATATTCGCCTGACTTGGCCCCAATAGAGCATGCCTGGGATGAATTAGGCAGGAGAGTTCGGGATAACCATGCCCCTCCGGCCAATCTTCATGATCTGGGTCAACTTCTTATGGCAGAGTGGCAGGCCATTCCCCAAGAGTTCTTCAGACGTCTGATCAACAGCATGAGGCAACGATGTGTCGAGTGTATTTGCGCCAGGGGTGGATTCACACACTATTAAACTAATGTTCTAATGTGTAAAATCCATGTTTGACAACCTTCAACTTTGACAGCATGTCATGTGACTTTCTTGTATACAGTGACGTTTATTTGTGGGTTTTTTGTAAATATGGAACAATAAATTAAATTTTTGGTGTAGTTTACATCATCAATCTAATACACTCTGAAACTTATTTGGTTATAAATGTTTGACCCTTAAATTCTTTTGAGTAGTATATAAAGGAAAATACACCTGTCATATTTTATGATGAAATATATCAATTAAAAAGTTCCCCGCTATAATGTATTATATGTATGTAGGATGGATACATTCACTGTAACATGTCGCAATACATTCCACAACCACATCCTGGTGAATATTAAGCAATAATGATTCAACAGGAACTTTCCATAGTGACTTAAACTTGTTCAAACAACACTTAAGGTTTTTTCCTATCATTACAAAATTTCTACTCCAACATGGAGGTGTGTAACTAAAGATTATCTCAAAAAAACACACACCAAAAAAACAAACAAACAAAACAAAACAAAACCCGGTCACAATAAAAACATTTAGGAGTAAAAAATGAGGTTCACCTTCACAATAGCTAGGGTCTAATACCTGGGTTTGGGAGTAATGCAACAGCTAGGCCTCAAATTTGGCATTTGGCCAGAAGGCAGGGTAACAAATTAAGATAAAGTTGAACAAATGTCTCAATATAATACAACAGCATCCATTCACAATAATTAAGTGTGAATTGTTTTATGTTTTTTGTAATAAAACAACTTCAAGGATTCACGTTTGTGTATGTTGACCAAGATGCAAGTATCTCAATATAATACAACAGCATCCATTCAGAATAATTAAGTGTGAATTGTTTTGTTTCTGTAATAAAACAACTTCCAGGATTCACATTTGAGTATGCAAAAAAAGTAAAGTTTGTTTTATTTAACGACGCCACTAGAGCACATTGATTTTTTATCTTATCATCGGCTATTGGACGTCAAACATATGGTCATTCTGACACCGTTTTTTACAGGAAACCCGTTGTCACCACATAGGCTACTCTTTTACATCAGGCAACAAGGGATCATTTATTTGCGCTTCCCACAGGCAGGATAGCACAAACCATGGCCTTTGCTGAACCAGTTATGGCTCACTGGTCGGTGCAAGTGGTTTACACCTACCCATTGAGCCTTGCGGAGCACTCACTTAGGGTTTGGAGTCGGTATCTGGATTAAAAATCCCATGCCTCGACTGGGATGCGATCCTAGTACCTACCAGCCTGTAGAATGATGGCTTAACCACGACACCACCGAGGCCGGTATGTGAGTATGCATGCTGAGCAAGTTACAAATGTCTTAATATAACACAACACCATCCATTCAGAATAATAGCATTGCCACTCGCCAAATTCACCAACTGCAAATTTTAATATAATTCTAATTTCGTGAAAAACAAAATGCATGCAATGATTTATATTTTGTTGGAAAACAACTGAATTTTTGCCATTTTTTAACTTTACTAAATAACAGCCCTACCAATTACTAACACTGGAAATAAGGCACATTGGCTGTTCATTTCATTTCAACTTATTTTCGTTCTTAAATATCCAATTAAGGTTCAAGCACGCTGTCTTGGGCACATACCTCAGCTATCTGGGCTGTCTGTCTAGGACAGTGGGTTAGCTGTTAGTTGGTTAGTGGTTAGTGAGAGAGAAGAGTGTGTAGTGGCCTTACACCTACCCATTGAGCCCTTAAGAACTTGCTCTGGGTTGGAGCCGGTGCCGAGCTGCGAACCCTGTTCCTACCAGCCTGTAGTCAGATGGCTAACCACTGAGCCACCAAGACCGGTCACACATTGGCTGTGAGACTTTGTTTAATTGTTAGGACATTGGTGCATATAACTAGGGCATTACGGTAATTTACCACTTGCCGCACGTCATTAATTTTGAGCCTTGCATGGTACAAATTTTATGGTTCCAAGACTTAAATTATGACAATGTTCAAGTTGCAATAGTTTTATGTATTATTTAAACTTTTATATCACTCATTTATCATTTAAACTATTGTATCTTTTATTTATTACTTAAAAGCTTTTTTAATATCATTTCACCTTCATATCTTTTATTTATTAAATATTTAAGTTTTAATAAAGAAAACATTCACTCTCTTTGCAGATTTAGAAGTGACTTCAAGTGTCTGCCAAAAGGTACATGTACCAAACAGTTATGTTCCCAAAAGCACAACTGTACATTTAACTTGATTAAAGTTAGTTTGTTTTGTTTAACGGCACAACTAGAGCACATTGATATATTAATCATAGCTATTGGATGTCAAACATTTGAAGTTTTGACATATGGTCTCAGAGAAGACACCCGCTATATTTTTCCATAAAATAGGAATCTTTTATATGCACCATCCCACAAACAGGATAGCACATACCACAACCTTTGATATACCAGTCATGGAACGAGAAATAGCACAAAGGGCCCACCAACGGGGATCGATCCTAAACTGCCCACACATCAAACAAGAGCTTTGCCACTGGGCTATGTCCCGCCCTTTAACTAATTATTAATCAATCTCTGCTGCTGGAACTTCATGATCAATGACGAAATGTTGTCCAATTCCAAACAGAAGTGGTCATGCATACACTGAACAGGTTTGTTCATCACTTCACCACACATGTATACATACATGTACATACACCATCACCTATCGGCAAAGCTATACACATCATGTGACATGTGCAACTGAAATTCAATAGCAATTAATTAACCGCTAGCAGCATTATAAACCACCAAGTTGCAAGTGCATGAATTGCACAAAATAACTGTTATTCAAATGAGAAATTAACAGGGACGATATAAAATTTGCATAGAACAATTTAAAGAATAAAGGTACGTTGAGTGAGCGAGTACTGTAAGCAAACAGCAATATTTGGAAACACACTGTGCAGCAGAGGCTGCCTATTGTATAGTAATAGTCCTACCGTCTCGAGGGAATCGTCAATCAATACACCATTACAAACCATTGATTTTCCATCATCGTGCCAGACCTGTGTTTAGCAACATTACCACTTACAACATGGGGTGTAATATCGTCACATATCACCCACCTTGATGGCAATATGGTTCACATCGCCTATAGGGCCAGTACATACTGGGTGCGTATTCCACGCACAGTGGGTCCAAGTCAGTGTTAAGTGCACATCTAGAGCTAGACCCTGTGGGTTGGGGTAAACAGGGGTTTAATTAGACACATATGTCAGGAAAACTTTTGTTCACTATCACGTCACGATTCGCTATGCAACTTTCAAATCGCTACTCATTAAACAGTAGTTGCTAATCAATTTTCAATTGACTAGAAATATTGTTAACCAAAAGGTACCCTGCATACATATATATATATATATATATATATATATATATATATATATATATACATACATACACACACACACACACACACACACACACACACACACACACACACACACACACATATATATATATATATATATATATATATATATATATATATATATATATATATATATATATATATATAAATAATCTTTTAAGTTCAAAACCTGGAGGAGTTCTAAAAGTAAGTTAAATGTCACAATTAATTATGGTTAAAAACTTATCACCAAGAGCTGTTCTAAAACTGATCACAAGGGCTGTGGAAAGGACATAGACTATAATAGACACCATATGCCCCCACCCCC
This sequence comes from Gigantopelta aegis, assembly GCF_016097555.1. Classification (NCBI taxonomy): domain Eukaryota; kingdom Metazoa; phylum Mollusca; class Gastropoda; order Neomphalida; family Peltospiridae; genus Gigantopelta; species Gigantopelta aegis. Next base: position 8,686,258 of record NC_054708.1, on the reverse strand, counting down.
TCTGCACATTTTCCTGTTATTGTGCTCAGAATGCTGAAAATTATGCCGTATTTGAATATATATGTGTATACTCATGCAGCTGTTACAAAATTATTCATAGTCATTGTTCAACCGAAAACGTGAATGTTTCACTGAATAATGTTTTGAGCGAGATGAATTATATTATGTGTATGTGTCAAATGACGATTCTCTTATGTGTCAAATGATGATTCTGATATGTGTCAAATGACGATTCTATTATGTGTCAAATGACAGTTCTGTCGTGTCAAAATGACGATTCTATTATGTGTCAAATGACAGTTCTGTTATGTGCCAAAATGATGATTCTATTATGTGTCAAATGACAGTTCTGTTAATGTCAGTAAAAATTAATAATAATGTAGAAATTAATTTTTAACGACACCCCAGCACAAAAATACACATGGTTATTGAGCATCAAACAAAGGTACAAAATGCTACAATGTGACAGTTTGTCAAATAAATCTTAAAATCTCAGCTACATGCAGCTATGTATTTAGACAATTGAGTTGTTACGAGTTTTAGTTTCAGACTGCAGAATGTACTGCTCTCACCTTAAATTTCCCACTTTTAATTATTTCCAAATGAATAAGTCTGCTCCTCTCAAAAACTTGCTTTTTAATGTTTCAATTTATACATGAATGACATATCCTGAACAAGCCTCTGGATTACACAAAAATTATTATTTCTGGCAGTATTGTAATTTATATAGTCAGTGATAAAAATAACAGACTATTTCACTAGCCCTCCAAACAAGAAAAAAAAAAAAATAATAAACATTCTACATATTCATCAATATTTAAATTTTCACTTGTCCAAAAAACACTTACAATTGCTTGAAATAAAACAATTTGTAAATTGTTTTTACTTGTCCACCGGATAACCACCGAGATGCATTTTGCTTGTCCGAGCAGATATTCATTTGTCTGGACAAACAAACATGTGGTTTATTTAAGGTACATCAAAGCCCATCAAGTGATCAATTGCTCCCATAACTTGGATTATAAGGAGCCATTTAAGATATTACCACACACAATTTAATCTTTTTCTAGTACTTTGTTTTTTTTAATCACACGCAACGTAGCAAGGCTTGAAATATTGAGATTGCAAAAAGCAAAAAGCAGTCCATTTTTTTTAGATGTAGCAGGTGGAATAGAAATTCAGCTGCTACAAAACCATAAAAAATCATAGGTTACTTTCTCAAGAGGCTATCAGGTCTTGTGTACATGTACGATTATCTCAGAGATTTACTTTTTCACAAACTAGTCTATTTTAAACCCACCCGTCACCATGTGCTGTCATACTTCCAACAGGCGACCATATTTTACTTCCTGTTTCAAGCTCAAAATGACTCTCTTTAAACTAGTCTCAGGGGAATGAGGAGGATTGAGCCAAAGTGATCGCTTCTTTTAAGTGATGACATCTGCTACATGTACATGTATGTCACCAATGGGCAGACAGTGTGTCATTAAATAAAACATTTCCAATGGGTAGACAGGGAACATTTTGTTAAGTATCATGCCGTGATTCGATATGCAAGTTTCAGAGATAGCTACACAATTTTAAAACATTAAACAGTAATTTCAATTGACTAGAAATATCACTAATCAAGATTTTTTTTAACAAAATATTTCCTCGTAGACTTTTGATTCCATCCATTGTAATATTACCACTATATAGGCTTTCTGCCAGAAAATAATTAGAGGCTATATAATTTTTTTTAAACCAGATCATAAGTGCTCCTACTAGGTGGTTATGGGTTTGAAATCTTTAGAAATAGGACGTTTCACTTAAAGTACTTTTACAAAGTTTAATTAGCAGTTTTCTTACCATAAACTTTCTAAAAATTATTAAAATATATCTATTAATTTCTCAGATTTTAGGGTACATACGTAATTTTACCCTTTCCCTTCGTACTCTCTGGCAGAAACTGCACTACATGTCACTTGTGTGGCCCCCATACCCCTCCCCCCCACAACCACCCCCCCCCACAACCACCACCAATCACTGTTTATAATTTCCTGTCGCACAATAACCCGACTCATACTCATAGGTAGTATTTCTGACTTAAGACAATAGGTACAACCGTAACACAAAACTAGGATTCACACACAGACTACACGCTCACTGCATCAGTACACAGGGTGCATTGACTAATAATAACAATGCACCCGCCCCCATTTAATGGCCCAGCACGTACTCTAATAAGGAACCGGACAAAAGAATACCGTTCCGAGTACACAACTGCAATGCACCCGGGGGAAGCTGAACAAAAGAATATCGGCCTTCCCCACCCAAACCCCCAATACTTGCTGCTGGTAATAACTTGGTACTTGGTGATGCCTCGACCAGAAGCGGTCAGGCCCTTATAAGGGCCTTATGGGCAACATAGGGAGACACCACAGCATCGTAAAGGTCTAAAATTAACGAGCTACTCTCGATTCACTAATATCAAAACCTATATTAGCTCGGCCATTTACCTTTCGACCGACCATTCACAATTGCGCCAAATTCCCTCAATCAAAATCTCTTCGGCATTTAACTGCTCCATTCAAATTCCATAGCACCACCACCACCCCCACCCACCTGCTGCCGACTGATCGGGCTGCTGGTGCTCCCTTGCACCTGCCAGTGCAGGCGGTCCCTCCTCTTCCATCCCCCCACCTTTCCTGTCATGGACGGAGGAGCCAGCCAAGGCCGGCTCTTGTGCCCATGACAGGCGTGCGCTACAACAGCTTGTTCTGAATGTGCACGTAAAACTCTATGACATGACATGACATAATGCTACATACATGTATATAATTGTTTAGTATACAGACCCATATAACTAGTCTGGAGTGGGAGGCAGCTATCTCAATCACCCCACCAAAAAATACACTCTTTCAGTTTGAAAAACGTGCTTTGTTTTCATGCAGGAGGCACCGAAATAAGTCGCGAACACTTGTTTCAGGGTACCAGGAGATTACCATGCCAAGAATGTCAAGAACAGAACTCTTTCTCCAGAAAATGTTAAGAAAAACCCCACTACCATCTAAATGTTTATGAAAGTATCAGTGTTTGTGAAGGAATGTTAAGGGTAATGGTAAACTTCATAAATGTTTCATATCGGTAACCTATATAGAAAGCCCATAATTTATGATACTTGCATGTACATGGACTAGCTGTACCATGCAGGCACTATAATATGTGTATTTTGACGACAATTTGACACGGTCCTACATACCAGAGCTCTGCTAAGCAGCCCATATGATTTCAAATTTCATGGGAAACACTTTTTCGGTTCTGTGCCTTTGTGATCATGGGAACCCATCGGAAACTGTTTTTAAACACATAATTATATATATATTATTTTTGTTGAATAGTCGTACTCCATATAATAATCATGGGAAATTAAATTTCGGTTCCATGATTGTACCAATAGAATACCAGAAACGATTATTTCCATGAAATGTGAGGGCCTGCTAAGCATACTGTATATAGCACACATGAGTCTTTTTTCTAATCTACCCTCAGTTATTGTAGGTTTGGTACAAATATTCAACAAATATAATCCACCACAAAATTAAGTTAAACTTCTGTCAAATCATATATAGCATGTCACAGCCTTAATATACCAATACCAGTGATGAAGGAACGGCTGGAACGGGAGAAAAACAAATGTGTTTATATTAATAGTTCATCATATATCTCAAACGAATGTTCTACTAATGAATGAATGAATGAAAAAACGAAGGAAATGTTTTATTTAACGACGCATTCAACACATTTCATTTAAGGTTATATGGCATCAGACATATGGTTATGGACCACACAGATATTGAGAGAGGAAACCTGCTGTCGCCACTTCATGGGCTACTCTTTACGATTGGCAGCAATTGGATCTTTTATATGCACCATCCCACAGACAGGATAGCACATACCAGGCCTTTGATATACCAGTCGTGGTAGAATGAAAGAACGAATGAAAATTTTTATAGAAAGGTAATGACACCTCATGTAACAAACACATTGGTCATTGGGTGTCAAAAAAAGACTGACAAGTATTTTTGTGCTGGGGTGTCATGAAACATTCATGAATTTACCAATAAATAATATGCATGCCATTATCCTTATAAAACGAATGCATCAGAGGTGATATTCATCTAGATATATGTATGTATGAATTATATGCAGCTCTACAATGGCACAACATGACCATGTTGCATACTAAAACATAATTTGGTATTACAATGACTATAAAGGCGGGACGTAACCCAGTGGTAAATTTAGCGATCACTCAATGCGAAATCGGTTTTGGATCAATCCCTGTTGGCGGGCCCATTGTTTCCTACTTGGCCCCTAACTTGATTAATCTTATGGATCAACTGGGCCCTGAATTGATATTTCAAACCCTATATATTAGTCAACCTTCACCAACAGGATATGAACCAGGGTCTCTCGGCACTACTGATGCATGGTCGGTCTGGGATCGATCCCGTCGGTGGGCCCATTGGGCTATTTCTTGCTCGTGGTATGTGTTATCCTGTCTGTGGGATAGTGCAGATAAATGATCCCATGCTGCTAATCGAAAAGATCAGTAGCCCATGAAGTGGCGACAGCGGGTTTGCTCTCAATATCTGTGTGGTCCTTAACCATATGTCCGATGCCATATAACCGTAAATAAAATGTGCTGAGTGCATCGATAAATAAAACATTTCCTTCCTTTCCTTCTTAGCACTACACCAACTTTTTTCTTTACCTACTACCAGCGGTACTCTAAGCACTCATACAAAAACATGGTGGGGACTGTCCTAATATAAACCTTAGTGATTATAAAAAATGTATTAAAAATGGCCACTAGATTAGTGAGTTATATTTATAAATGGCAATTGACAACATCATTTCGTTGATAATGAAAACACCTGATTTTATTAAAATTTCTGTTCAGTAGAAGATATTACAGCTTTAAAATGAACACATGATTGATTCATGACCACAATAGGGCGAGACCATTGATAAATCATTTTATGATCTTCTAAACTACACTACTCAGTAACTGCTTGCCATTCAGAATTACGTGCCCTTTCTTTACTGTAATATTATCTTCCGTTTTATATTGTGTCTTACAATAATTATCAAAATCAAATTTACGGGAAGTATGCGTAACCATGATAACCTAGGCCAGGGTCTACTCGGCTGCTGTGTATAATCATGAAACGGCAGTCATCTGGTTTTTAAAAATATGTTCCAGTACCGACATCACTCCACGCAACGGAATATTATGACAATACTACCTACCTGATTCCATTTCAACTCTGTAAAATTCTTGGTCTGGCTTACTGGTTGCCATCGAATGAAAAACGAACTACTATTTATAAAAGATCAAAACGAACGACTGTGTAACTTTCACCACTCAGCGCCGATGTTTTTACGTTGTAAAGTGGGTCACAATCACGAGACCTATTCCGTATTCGATTGCTCAATACTCGGCACAGCTAGATGGGTTTCCCAATAGTATCGCTCAAGTATCAGCACGTCATGCTATATTCCAGATAAAATAAATATATGCATTTATAACGTAATAAATGTTATATGGTAAAAATGTCGGATTTTAAATCATTTATTGTTTATTAGTATCTGCCACTTTGCAGATACCCCACAGTGACGTCATTGACAGGTACCCCTACATGACCTTTCGGATGAAAATAGTACACTGAATATTCATGAAGTGTAAATATATTTCTGTTAGAGTAGTTGCCCTTGTTTATATTTTGTTATGAATAGTGTTGGTCCAAATTTGTGTAAGTTGAATGAACGAAGCATTACATATTTTGACTACTGTATCTAAGGTAAGCAAAGGAACGTGTTTATCAAAGAGACGTGACACGATTTTCACATACCACGCGCATATTGACAAACAATTAACTGATTCAGTTACACCAATGAAGCCACCGCTGCAAGATATTTCAACTCTTAACGAAACATAACATTTATTAATACCCTTTGCACTTAGCATTGACATTTTAAATTTTTTAGGTGCCGCCAGCTGTTTATATGTTTACGATTACTATCGACCACTGTAGTTGGTGCATGTTAAGGAGACATCAGTCAACATTATTATGTCCAACAGAGTGTCTCCGCAGCCAGACATAAACTTACTTATTGACAATCAGAAGGCGGGCAGCATAGAGGAGTACACTCACCAAACCGACACTAGTTATAGGGGTGCCCTAGAGAACGACAGAAATCAAACACCAGTAATCGAAATGGATCAAAGACCTTCGACGGCGAAATCAAATAGTGCAGACTTTGTCTTTGGAGGTAGGTGTGTTTGGTTTGGGTTTTTTTCCGTTACTGGTTTTATAAAAAAAATGAGTGTCCGCAGTTGCACCCGCCGCCCTCCATTTAAAGAAAGAATCACTTAAAATATTATACTTTTTAAGATACAGGTACCATAGTGCCCCATCCCAGGGACGGCGGAGCATGGGGGGGGGGCTCTACCCCCCACCCCAATAATTCTGAATCAAAAACATTGTTAGTAACTTTTAAAGCAGAGATGAAGTGCACTTGTAGAATGCAGGAAATGGCATTTCAGGACATCAAGTTTTCAAATTTTTACGGGAGAGCATACCCTCGAACCCCTAGAAACTTTTCTTTGCTTCTTAATCACACACACACACACACACACACACACACACACACACACGATGTCTACTTGCTTCCGCCGTGCCTGCGTCGAATCCATCTTATCTAGGGGCCCTTCAGTAATCTTGTCACTCTCTGTGATGGAATGGATCACGCTATATAAAACGTTCGTTATAGGCCTATTACGGGGAGGGGTCAATCTGTTTTTCTACATCCGACCCAGTACCGCCATTCTCCTTTTGTGTGTGTGTGTGTGTGTGGCAAAGTGCACTCTACCAGCAGTGTATACGCTAGGGGCGGATCTAAGTTGTTTTTGTTTTTTTTGTTTTTTTGACAATGGAGTAAATTTAATAAGTTATATATAGGCTGTCAAAATGTAGCAGTTGTTATAACACCAACAAAACATACACAGACAAAATATCAAGCACACTTGTGACTGTTATAATATTGTACTGGGTACATCCAGCAAGTAAAGGCCATGTTTTGGTGCGGGGTGAGGTAGACTCGTTCTTTCAATTTAGCAGCTGAAGGAGAGCACTCTACCCCTCCCTCTTGGGTCCGCCACTGCACGAGGTTGGAGAAACAAGGATTGAGAGGTGGATGTGGACAACAAAAGTATATCAAAACAGTGAAACAAACATGATATAAAGGTGAACAAATATAATAAATACATAAAAGCGTATTTACTACACAATAAAATAAACAAGCAAGAAAAAATGAAATTTAGCACAAAAATAAATATATTATTATAAGAAACTAAAAGTTAAAATAATAACAACATAAAAGTTTATTCTTATAAAAAATATAATTATGTAATAAAGTTGAAGATAAGCGGAGCTGATAGATCGGTTCGATCCTGTGATGCGAGCGCTCAGCCGACAGCTAAATCCCGCTCCGAGATTAAATTCAAAGGAGGAAAAGAAAAGTGAAAGGAAGTAGGGGCCTACTGGAATGAAAAATAATGACCTTTTTGTCACTCACTCATATTTAGTACCAATAATTGATGACCACCCGACCTATCCAATAAATATAACAAAAATGAACATATAAAAAAAAAAAAAAATAAAAATAAATAAAAATCCAGCAAAATGTTTGGTATTTTGCAGTCTAAATACCCACTAGCCAGTTGTATTCTAGATCGAATATTAATATTGCTATCGTTTTCTGTTCATTTTGCCTAAGGTAGCTGCCTGCGTGATTTTCTCCCATGAATGATTTCTTATCACCTTATGATAAAAGTGGACTGCACCAATGATTAATAGTAGTATAAGGGCCTCCTTATACTACTATTAATAACCGGTCTGGGATAACTCACTCACTCACACACATACACACACAAAGTAAATACACAAATAAAGGAACAAAAAACAACACTCACCCACCCAAAAAAAATAATCATAAACAAAGTAAGCTGGAATATCAGGTGCGTATCGATATGACCATGAGCTCAGAAGGGAGATTTACATAGATTCGCGGCAGTAGTCGTGACCTAGTCAAAATATAATTGTCACTCGACCTTGTGCAAAAATCCATTTAGATTATATGATTTTTATTTTACCATAAAACTATTTGCAGAATCATGAATAGTTTTTAGTTTATCTTTTCAATCTAATTTAAGGCTCGTTAGGCCAATGCCCATAGGTTTCATTTTGCCTGTGGGTCTTTAACATTGTTGCCTTATAGGCATAAGATATTAGAGGTGCGATAATTTTAATTATTTCTGGGGTCCGGATTTTGTGGAGGAGAACAGCTACGGAGAATTGGTTAGACCAGACGAATTAGTAGTAGCATAGCAAGGAATGTGTACGAGCATACATACAGAGAGAGAGAGAGAGAGAGAGAGAGAGAGAGAGAGAGAGAGAGAGAGAGGGGGGGGGGGGGAGAGGGGGAGAGACAGAGGGAGGGAGAGACAGAGAGAGAGAGAGACACAGAGAGAGACAGAGAGAGAGAGAGAGAGAGGTCATGGTGTCAACAAATAGTGCCTCTGTTGAGAGAGACGGGGGAGACAATTTGTCATGTTATATAATTTCTTACCATATAGCCATGACAAATGGTATGACACTTGAAAAATCAACTTACCATTGGAAGCTTCAATGTATGCATTTTCGTTCTTCGTCGCCATTTGCCTGACTGGTATGGTATGTGCAGTTAAACGTTACCTACTTGGAAACCGTAGGTTCACAGATCGTGATGTGTTGTGTCTATGGCGAATTACTGTAGTGGATGTGGCGACAGATGCATAAAGAACATAATAGCACATAATCTATAGTTAAACCGGCAAATAACGCGCTTCCGAGAATTGAAATATGCGTGTAAACCATTTATGGATTACGCAAAAACAAATTCAGATAACCCATTTCTTTTTTACAGAACCCGACATGACCATATGTAATTAATGTCATAAATGTAATGCGCCAACGAAAAATGTGTTTAGCAAAATAGGACTTAATCGATCGAAATTATTGTTCTCTCAATTGTCTTAGGCCTGGATAAGGCGTTAAAGGGACATTCCTGAGTTTGCTGCATTGTAAGATGTTTCCGACTAATAAAAAAGTTCTACGATTAAACGTACATATTAAATATATTTTCTTGTTTAGAATATCAGTGTCTTTATATTCAATGTGTTTCTGGTCGTCAAAAAGTCTGTTAGTCGATAACACCTTAAAAATTGCAGCAAACTCAGGAATGTCCCTTTAAAAGTAGCCTACAACACATTTAAAACATATCCAATTTGTTGTTTCTTGTAAGATCCATTTAGTATTGTACATATTTCAGTAACCTGTTTATCGTACATGTTCTACTACTGGGAGGTGGAATTAAGAAGGTCGTGCCAAAGAGATGGGAAGGGCATTAAATAAATAAACAACAATTGATTTCAAACCACTGGCGTAGCCAGGGCGTCTTTGGTGGCATACCCCCCCCCCCCCCCCCCCCAAACACACACACACCTAATTACACTTCTTTTTATCCACTACCTTTTTTATTTGCCTGTCGCCCCAGAACATGATTCATAGACATTGCCCCAATATAAAATCCTAGCTATACCAACAAATAAAACATGCATTCGAATGAATTGCGGGCACTTGTTCAAGGTCAAAGCTGTTACAGGTAGTTGTCGCAAACACAAAACTAATGGCGATTGTCCACTACGAAGGACAAGGCTGTAACGGAAATCAGTATTCCGTTCTGGATTTGTCCAGGGATTGCGGGCTAGCGTGCCGGCCCAAATGCATTTGTTCAGTGATTCTGGAAAAGACTACAAATACCATTATTAAAATGGCAAAATGAGCGCATTCATATTGCAAGCATGTTCAAGCGATATATGTTACATAATCGAAACGACAGAAATATTAGCATTTTCAAATCACATCTCTGCACAGGGTACAGAGATACTGTGAAAAGGATGCTTTAAAGGCATATTGTCACAGATCACTGACCTATTTAATAGTCAAACAAAGTATTACCTGAACAAAAATCATTTGATTTGTCCCTAAATGTACTTTATTCAACCATGTTCATAACCACCATGCTCCATTTATTAATGATATTTTGTAAAAATAATTTAATTATGGCAATGGTCCATAATTCAGAAACTAAAATTGCAGAGAGGGTTGACATGGATTTCACTCCATCATGGTTCAGTTAAGGTAATGCAATAGCTAGATTTGGTTTCCAACAATTAATGTAATTTTTAGTTATTATCCATTTTTAGAGAAATACGGTCCTTAAATCCGTGACAGTATGCCTTTAAAGCTCCCAATTCAAAGTGTTTCGGAAATAGGAGGCAACTCTGGCAAGTAAGAAAAAATCTGAATATAGTCCAAGGCAAAAAAAATGCTGTGGAGAATTTAAAACTCCACGGCATTGCCGATTGCCGTGGGCAATTTCAATGGTTGGGAGGACTGTCAGTTCCCAGGACGATACATCGTTCCCACATCGTCTGTATGAGGACTGCCAGGACCATACATCGTTCCCACATCGTCTGTATGAGGACTGCCAGGACCATACATCGCTCCCACATCGTCTGTATGAGGACTGCCAGGACGATACATCGTTCCCACATCGTCTGTATGAGGACAATACATCGTTCCCACATCGTCTGTATGAGGACTGCCAGGACCATACATCGTTCCCACATCGTCTGTATGAGGACTGCCAGGACCATACATCGTTCCCACATCATCTGTATGAGGCCTGCCGGTCCCCATGACGATACATCGTTCCCACATCGTCTATATGAGGACTGCCAGTCCCCATGACGATACATCGTTCCCACATCGTCTATACGAGGGCTGCCAGTTCCCAGGACGATACATCGTTCCCACATCGTTTATATGAGGACTGCCAGTCCCCATGACGATACATCGTTCCCACATCGTCTATACGAGGACTGCCAGTCCCCATGACGATACATCGTTCCCACATCGTCTGTATGAGGCCTGCCAGTTCCCAGGACGATACATTGTTCCCACATCGTCTATATGAGGACTGCCAGTTCCCAGGACAATACATCGTTCCCACGTCGTCTATATGATGACTGCCAGGACGATACATCGTTCCCACATCGTCTATATGAGGACTGCTAGTTTCCAGGACAATACATCGGTCCCACATCGTCTATAGGAGGACTGTCAGTTCCAAGGTCTATACTAATGCCACACGTTAACAAAACTCGTCATCTACACCAGCCTGTAAATACTAATGCCACACGTTAACAAAACTCGTCATCTACAGCAGCCTGTAAATACTAATTCCACACGTTAACAAAACTCGTCATCTACAGCAACCTGTAAGTACTAATGCCACACGTTAACAAAACTCGTCATCTACATCAGCCTGTAAATACTAATTCCACACGTTAATAAAACTCGTCATTTACAGCAACCTGTAAATACTAATTCCACACGTTAATAAAACTCGTCATCTACATTATCCTGTCACAACTAAAGGATTTGTAAGCGATGATGCGAGATAGTGGAGGCCATTAAAAAACCCAAAAAAAATCCCTCAAACAAACCCGAGCTGTATAAACCACGTCCATATATTTAAAATGTTACATTTTATTATTCTACAAGATGCCAAATGAAAAACCAATATATTATTTTAAATGATTGGTTAACAATATTTTGAAAGATGAACGCTTAAATTCACATAGCTTGTATATTGTTTCACCAAATCGTACAAAATAACAAAATTATTTCATGGTTTTCACACATCTCTTATTTCCTTTATTATTATTATTATTATTTGTAATGTATTAATATTAAAAACTAAACAAATTACAGATGCCTGATTATCAATTAATCCCATTTAACAACGTGGGCCGTATTTATAAAGCCTGTTTACGTGTTTATACGCGTTTAACTACATACATTTACTACGCTTTATAAAACATCTGCGTTTAACTACGTACATTTACTATGCTTTATAAAACATCTGCGTTTCATTAAAACAGGATTCGGCCTATGAGTTCGAACCATGTGTCAGAAAAGTATACTGTTTTATTTTGTCGCTTTTGTGTGAGGAATGTGAATATGAATAATAATAATAAATCGATTGTGTTGCAAACACTAGGTACTTTACTTTCATTGTTACGGAAACGGTTTGTTGGAACTAGATGTTGGATAGTAAAACCGGTAATGTGTCGATCAAAAGATTGAATCTATTATCGGAAAACGTGTGACAACACAATGTTTGTTGGAAAGTCCATTTTGATTGAAATGTCAACGTAATACCCATCACAAAACGAAGCGTGCATTTATAGTCCTGGATAAATAATAAAAAGTTATGTTTTGTCTTTCTGTTGATTGTGTAATTATTTGTTTGGTAGATCCAGCAATTTTTTGTTTGTGTAATGTTTTCGATTTCCCATTGTTTGTCAGCAGTATACGAAGACACCAGCGTTTCGTTGACATAGTTTATGCCAAAATACAGATTAGGCTTTTATACCATTTGTTTTTGAAAATAAGTTTGGCTTACGTGGTCTTCTTACCTACCCACCGGCCTCGGTGGCGTCGTGGCAGGCCATCGGTCTACAGGCTGGTAGGTACTGGGTTCGGATCCCAGTCGAGGCATGGGATTTTTAATCCAGATACCGACTCCAAACCCTGAGTGAGTGCTCCGCAAGGCTCAATGGGTAGGTGTAAACCACTTTCACCGACCAGTGATCCATAACTGGTTCAACAAAGGCCATGGTTTGTGCTATCCTGCCTGTGGGAAGCGCAAATAAAAGACCCCTTGCTGCCTGTCTTAAAAGAGTAGCCTATGTGGCGACAGCGGGTTTCCTCTCAAAATCTATGTGGTCCTTAACCATATGTCTGACGCCATATAACCGTAATTAAAATGTGTTGAGTGCGTCGTTAAATAAAACATTTCTTTCTTTCTTTCTTTCTTACCTACCCGAACAACAGTAGCTGTGGTATTTGTGGTAGAGATATCGATTGGCCACTCAACAGCGTAGACCCGAATGCCAAAGTTATACCGACCAATGAAATTAACAATAATGAAACAGATTGTTCTGTAGCCCAAATAAGTTTTAATTTTTAAAAACGTGTAAAATTGTTGTGGGGTTGGGGTTTTTTTTTTTTTTGTTTTTTTTTTTTTTTGGGGGGGGGTGTCTTGTTGGTTTTTGTTTTGTTTTGGGGTTTTTTGTTTCGTTTGTTTGGGGTTTTTTTGGGTTTTTTTTTTTTTTTTGGGGGGGGGGGGGGGTGGGTTTGAGACAGAATACCACACTCGTGTGCTTTATATACTGTTTATCTTACATATCGTTGTTTCAAAATGTATCCACATCGCTGTCAGTGGCGGGATCTAGCCCAATGCTAAAGCGCCCGCTTGATGCGAGGTCGGTTTGGGATCGATCCTCGTCGGCGGACCCATTGAGCTATTTCTCGTTCCAGCCAGTGCACCACGACTGGTTTACCAAAGGCCGTGATATGTGCTATCCTGTCTGTGAGATGGTGCATATAAAAGACTCCTTTCAACTAATGGAAAATCAATTGCAAACACCCGGGGTAGGCCGAACAAAAGAATACCGGCCGCCCCCACCCCAATAAACCAAAATACTCGCTGCTGGAATGTACTTGGTGTCACTGAGGAGCAAACTGAAGACCAAATCAACACCTGCGCTTCTACCACCCCGGAACAACTGCCTTGCCTACCAGTGTCTACACAATTGCACGAGTCTCCTCTGGGCTGTCATGCCACGACCTGAGTAGGTCAGGTCCTTCTAAGGACCCCATGGACAGCCTAGAGAGACAACCAGCAACATGAAGGTCTATAAATAACGAGCTACTCTCGAACCACTAACGAGTTACACTCGAATTCCAAAATCTATACTAGCTCATTTTACCTTTCGACCGACCGTTCAAAATTGCGCCTAATCACTCAACAAAACTGCGCACCTTTTCTCTTTTGATAAATCGCTCCACTCAAAATTCCATAGCCCCCAAAACCCATCCGCCTGCTACCGATTCAATCGGACTGCTGGTGCTCCCTTGCACCTGCCAGTGCAGACGGTCCCTTCTCCTCCCCCCCCCCCCCCCCCCACCTTTCCTGTCTTGGACAGAGAGGCCGGCAACTGTGCCCACGACAGGCGTGCGCTACAACAGCTTGCTCTGAACGTGCACGTAAAACCCTTTGACCTTGACCTTGAATGGAAAATGTAGCGGGTTTCCTCTCTAAGACTATATGTCAAAATTATCAAATGTTTGACATCCAATAGCCGATGATTAATAAAGCAATGTGCTCTAGTATTGTTGTTAAAGAAAACAAAATTTTAATCTCTTTCGCTGGCCACTCATGTACGGTTCTCTGTTTGTCAAACTGGCTTGTCAACGACTTCTGTTGAGATTACTTTCCAGAACTGTTGAAGCTGCAACCTCAAGTAGAGTTCTATTTTTAGACATTTAGATCAACCACATTAGTTTTCTCCCCGTGACAAGTCATCCTTCAGTATCTTTCAGGAGAGTTGTAAACTAGTCACGTGAAAGGTCTTTGATGATATTATGTAGTGCCATCTGCAAATGATCACACTGATACGGTAATAAAGGTAATTCGCTTTACTGAAGCTGTATTTATACTAGCTTGCGCTATAAAGCGGCAGTCTTCTTATAGACGGAGTTACAACCAGGTAAACCACCTGATAATGAAAGAGAGAAATGTTTTATTTAACGACGCACCACTCAACACTTTTTATTTACGGTTATATGGCGTCAAACATATGGTTAAGGACCACACAGATTTTGAGAGGAAACCCGCTGTCGCCACTACATGGCTACTCTTTCTGATTAGCAGCAAGGGATCTTTTAATTGCGCTTCCCACAGGCAGGGTAGCACAAACCATGGCCTTTGTTGAACCAGTTATGGATCACTGGTCGGTGCAAGTGGTTTACACCTACCCATTGAGCCTTGCGGAGCACTCACTCGGGATTTGGAGTCGGTATCTGGATTAAAAATCCCATGCCTCGACTGGGATCCGAACCCAGTACCTACCAGCTTGTAGACCGATGGCCTAACCACGACGCCATCGAGGCCGGTCACACCTGATAATGAGTCACGGCTGCATACCTTAATTATGACACCACGACTATCATAAATACTTTTTGGAATCAGTCTTGTGCAGGGGTACGGTGATTAATATGCTAATGGCAGATTTGTAACCATGTACAGTGAAACCTATCGAAACAGGACGCTCTGTAAACCGGAATTCTCTATTAAAAAAAACCGGACGTTTTTCATGGTCCTTGTTTAAATATCTGTCCAGAAGAGAACCTCTCTAAACCGAATACCTCTTAAAACCTGACTTATTACTTGGTCCCAAGCGTGTCAGGTTTAGACGAGTTTCACTGTATGTTGAACGGCAATCTGAATATGGATTCGAATATGTGTGTGTGTGTGTGTGTGTGTGTGTGTGTGTGTGTGTGTGTGTGTGTGTGTGTGACTGTGTGTGTGTCTGTCTGTGTGTGTGTCTGTGTGTCTGTGTGTGTGTGTGTCTGTGTGTGTGTGTGTGTGTGTATGTGTGTCTCTGTGTGTGTGTGTGTCTGTGTATGTGTGTGTATGTGTGTCTGTGTGTGTGTGTGTGTGTGTATGTGTCTGTGTGTCTGTGTGTGTGTGTCTGTGTATGTGTGTCTGTGTCTGTGTCTGTGTGTGTGTGTGTGTGTCTGTGTATGCAGGCCTTTCCCCAGAATTTTTTTAAGGCGCTTACATATTTAGCATCATTATAACACAAAAATCAAGCCAAAAGAAGTGGGGTAGTGAGTTGAAAACAGTTAAGTGTTTGTCTTCAATCCATCAAATCATGTTGGGGTTGTTTTTGTGTGAGAGGAGGGGGGGGGGGGGGGGGGGGGGGGGCTTTAAAAAAAAAAAAAAAAACCCATCAATTCCCCACCCCCAACAACTTCATAATTTGCGTCATGTTGTTGTTGTTGATTTCAGCGTCGTGTTAAATGCTTGTTGTGATTTCTGCTTGTAAAATACTTAAGCTAAGAATGCTGACTTCACAGTATATTCCATTTATAAAAAAAACTACCAAAAAACCCCCAAAACGTTAATAAAATAAAATTTTACTTTAAAAAAAAAATCCAGCTAACTTATTAAATGTCATCTCACAGTTTAACAAATATATATCTAGCATTATCTAACAAATATGATTATTGTAAACTAATTCAGTGCACGTTTAACTGCAATTTGTATAAATACTGCATGCACATTTCCCGCGATCGCGATCTCAGTGCGTGCTCTCGACCATAGGTACAAAATTAACAAAAACAAAGGAAATAACGAAACTGCAGTTAGGTATTCATTGATGCAAACAACTATTGTTTTTCTACACATTTACATCAAGATTTACTCCTGTGTAATCGTATTGTTCATGTCCGCAACGATATCTCTTGACACGTGGGTGTCAGCTGACTCTGAAGCGTGACGTATATTACGCCGAGAGCTTTCCTCAGTTCAGCCAACAAACGTTTTTCCTAACGTTCGCGAACTACTTGATTGGTGTCCGTCGTGTCCATTTGGTTTAACGTGAAGCGCACAAAACAGTGTAGCGAACGTTTTGTTTCCGCTCGGTCTGGCTGAACTCAGCCCTTGGAATAGCCGACATGTCGTTCGGCCCTGAACTGGCATGTGTATTCAAATTGATATGCATTGTCGGTTTGTTTTTATTACTTTGGTTCAAAGACTTTACAAAATTAAAATAGCAAGTTACATATCTTCCAGACATTGAATCGCCGTCACATTGCTGTCATACATGTCGAATGCATGCGTTAAAATTAAATAACCATGATTATTAAAATTAGCAAACATCATAAGGCATACGCTGTATTCTGGATAACACCGTTTCTCGTTACCGGTCGCCAGATCGCTATTATGCTAATTGAATATTTGGTATTATTATGTTTGAGGTGTCGAATAGATTATGTAACCGTTTGTTCACATCAGAAGATAGAACATGACGTTACGGATCACAGCTCCATTGTTTTGTATACATGTTACAAATTAAGCCTACACGGTCCTGCAGTTAAGGCGCTTACCAGACACGAAGGCGCTTACTTGGCTGGCTAAGGGAGCACGGGCCGTGTCGGCTTATCGCTCTAGGGAAACCCCTGGTATGTGTGTGTGTCTGTCTGTCTGTCTGTCTCTGTGTGTGTGTGTCTCTGTGTGTGTGTATGTATGCGTGTGTGTGTGTGTCTGTGTGTGTGTGTGTATCTGCGTGTGTGTCTGTGTGTGCGTGCGTGCGTGTGTGTGTGTGTGTGTGTGTCCTCAAATTTAATAACTGGTTCCTCTAGTTTTAATATAAGCCCTTCTCAAGTGAATACATCGTGACTTCAAATAGGGAAGTAATCTTTAATCATGGACATCCGGTTAACCAGGCTACATGATTTCAAACGAATATAATAATTCAACACCTTGAAATTAAAGAAAATATCTATAATAATTATATTTGGACTGTTTATTACAATTAATGTAGGCCTAGTAGAGACCCACTAGAGATAATAATTTTGCCGTGGTGGAGAGAGAGAGAGAGAGAGAGAGAGAGAGAGAGAGAGAGAGAGAGAGAGAGAGAGAGAGAGGGGGGGGGGGGGAATAAATTATTAATACGCCTACAATCATTAAATTACTCTAGACTAACTAAGGAACATTATCAGACATTGTAAGTTTATTTGTACTCAGTAGTCGGTTTAATAGAAATCACTCGTATGGACCTTGGACACGTACACCCACCTTAGTTACCACCACGCCCCACCCCTGTCCCGACTCTGTCCAGTTTTAGCAAATAGTCAACGCTTACCAAATTTTGTGTAGTTTTCATCCATATTGATTTCGGTGCTTAGCTGTTGTGATCTGTTTGCAGACATCACGGGGTTTCAGTGTTCATGCAATGGTTAGTAACAGTTATGGTTTTGTTACACCAGATCAGTTCCCATTACCGATAGTGTTATATTGCAAAAGAGTATTGCATATTATAATAAAAGTGTGTTTTTCTATTAGGAACGGAATAGTAATAGTATTAACAAAAATAAACGCTGTCATATATTAATACCGATTAGAGAATCAGTTGTTTTTTAATTCGTAAATATTTGACGCTGCACCTACATCTATGACCCGGAAGTTCTTGATTTGGAGCAAGGCAACCTTAATTATGACCGTGTCAAGCACATGACTATTAATGATGATAATATATCAACAGAGGTAGTGTTTGTTAACATCATGATATTTCTGTCTACGTCTCTCTCTCTCTCTCTCTCTCTCTCTCTCTCTCTCTCTCTCTCTCTCTCTCTCTCTCTCTCTCTCTCTCTCTCTCTCTCTCTCTCTCTCTCTCTCTCTCTCATTCTCACACATTTTTATAACTGAATCCTAGCAATGCCAAATGATTAAAATTGTCCAACATTTTCCAATCGGAAATGTAAAATTATATCTTTTACTGATATCAACGCTAGGATACAATCTGATACCAAGCACACATCGAATACTCTGCCGTTCGAGATATAGAAAAAGTTTGTTTTGTTTAACGACACCACTAGAGCACATTGATTTATTAATCATCGGCTATTGAATGTCACACGTTTGGTAATTCTGACAGGTAGTCATCGGAGGAAACCCGCTACCTTTTTCGATTTTTGTTTTTGTTGTTGTTGAAAAACTCAGTCAGTTGAATAGATCCACCGAGGTGGTTCGATGCAGCGACGCAAGCACCTCAGGTGACCACTCTACCTGCTGAGGTACATCCCGCCTCCTCGAGAGCTAGACGAATATTTGGACGGTTGTAATCAAAACAAAAAAAAAAAAAGAAAGAAAGAAAGGTTTTATTTAACGACGCATTCAACACATTTTATTTACGGTTATATGGTGTCAGACATATGGTTAAGGACCACACAGATATTGAGAGAGGAAACCCGCTGTCGCCACTTCATGAGCTAATCTTTTTTTATTAGGAACAAGGAATCTTTTATATGCACCATCCCGCAGACAAGGTGGTACATACCACGGCCTTTGATATACCAATCGTGGTGCACTGGCTGCAACGAGAAATAGCCCAATGGGCCCACCGACAGGGATCGATCCCAGACCGACCGCGCATCGAGTGAGCGCTGTACCACTGGGCTACGCCCCGCCTCTGGTTGTAATCAGCACCGTCAGAGAACTCTTGTTCCCGCCAGCTACCGACCTTGGTCGGGTTGCTGGTGCTCTCTTACACCTGCCAGTGCGGGCGGTCCCCTCTGTCACCCACCCAACCCCTTCCCTGTCCTGGACAGTGGAGCCGGCAAAGACCGGCACCTGTGTCCATGGCAGGCGTGTGATACAACAGCTTGCTCTGAATGTGCACGAAAACCCTATGACCTGACCTGATAACTTTTTATACCAGTAGGCCGTCGGGAGAGGGATGTCTAGATTTATGGTGGGTGAAGTCATACTTCCCCAGAAAATGTTTTGAAAAAAGAAAGAAAATAATTTGCTTGAGCAAGGTTTCAACACCCAAACACCCCTGCCCCCGCACACGTGCCTATATTCCCGTTATAATACAACAATAATCCAATGTTTGATGTTAAATACCATTACATTGACCATTTTCGTTATCACCCCTTTCAACAATTTGTTTCCGTTAAATACGTAGGCGAAAATTACCAATGTAAAGGTATTTAACGTGAAACATAGGATTATTGTTGCCATCGAGTCAACATCGAGTCCCTGACACTTCCAGCGATGGCAGGAATATATATTGGTATCTTCCGAATGGCTTAAAACTTTTAATATTTTGCACTTCAAATCCTGATTTAAAAAAAACAAACAAAAAACAATTGCTCAAGAGATACATTTTGAAACAACGCGTAGTAATATAAGCTAAATAATGTCCAACGGCCTCTTGGTGTAGTAATTTCTGTTGGCGCTACACTAAATGATCATTTATGGACGTGTTGTTAGTGTATTTGTATGACATCCGTCGGGTACAATTAAGAATAGATACACAGGCGTACGGGCTCCCGTTTGTGTCGAGGGACAGGCTGATTTTTGCCCGAATTAAACGAAAATGCACAAATCTGGATACCAATAATTGTTTATTCATATTAGCATTACTATCAATTAGGTCGCAAATTAATAATTATGCAATTTTACATGAATTACAACTAATAACTAATAAATATAATATTGTGAGTAGGATGATGGAAATTCATGGTGAAAAGGTTTCAGGCCAACTTATTTTCCCTGAATGTCTGCATCGTTTTAGCCCGAATTTGAAGATTTGTTCCGGCACTGGTGTTTGTGGTGGTGGTGGTGGTGGTGTGTGTGTGCGTGTGCGTGTTGTGTTGTGTGTGTGTGTGTGTGTGTGTGTGTGTGTGTGTGTCCTACGCTTATTAGCAGATAGCCGTAATCGTAATCATATTCGTTGAATTGCAAAGTGTCTGTTAGCGTTTGATTGTTGTTGTATGCTATATTTTGATAATTATGTTTTGAACTTTGTGAGACTGGGCTATGCGATGTAAGGGGAATAACCACTGGGTAAAGGCGGAAAGAGTAAATTGGTCGATATTTTATGGATAACCTAGTAAGGGTGGCTATTGTGATCAGTTTTACTATTGCAATAGTATTGCGATAGTTAAGTTACTGCTGTGATAGTATTGCAATAGTATCGTGAATTCTTAAATCGCTTGATAACAGTAATATGAATAGATATTTCGCAGAACTATTTACCTCATTCTTCCAATATGTATGTATGTATGTATTGATGTATGTATGTATGTATGTATGTATTGATATATGAATATATATATATTGTATGTATGTCGTGGATGACTGTTACACACGTAGATATTAACGCACTGGCGCAGGGGATAATTAAATCCTTTCTGACTTCACAAGTTGTCCCGTGCCGTTGCTGGAACTCATCCGCAAATTGCAAACTTACCACGATACCTTCTGAGCTATTGAGGCATGCATAAAAAAAGATGTTCTTGAACTCGGCCATATGCATGAGGCCTACAAGTTACGCTGTCGTTCCCGATTACGTGCATGAAACAGCGGGCAGACCTAACATGTATGTATGTATATGTATATATGAAGGGGGCGGGGCGTAGCCTAGTGGTAAAACGCTCGCTTGATGCGCGGTCGGTTTGGGATCGATCCCCGTTGGTAGGCCCATTAGGCTAATTCTCGTTCCAGCCAGAGCACCACGACTGGTCTATCAAAGTCTGTGGGATGGTGGTGAATATGGGGGATCCCTTGCTGCGTCGGGTTTCCTCTGATGACTGTGTGTCGGAGTTGCCAAATGTTTCACATCCAATAGCCGATGTTTAATAATAAATGTGCTCCAGTGGGGTCTTTAAAAAAAGAAGAAAAATGAGTATGTATTATATAGGTAGGTAGGTAGCTAGGTATGTGTTTGTGTGAGTATGTGTTATATAGGTAGCTAGGTATGTGTGTGTCTGTGTGAGTATGTGTTATATAGGTAGCTAGGTATGTGTTTGTCTGTGTAAGTATGTGTTATATAGGTAGGTAGGTAGCTAGGTATGTGTTTGTCTGTGTGAGTATGTGTTATATAGGTAGGTAGGTAGGTAGCTAGGTATGTGTTTGTCTGTGTGAGTATGTGTTATATAGGTAGGTAGGTAGGTAGCTAGGTATGTGTTTGTCTGTGTGAGTATGTGTTATATAGGTAGGTAGGTAGCTAGGTATGTGTTTGTCTGTGTGAGTATGTATTATATAGGTAGGTAGGTAGCTAGGTATGTGTTTGTCTGTGTGAGTATGTGTGTATGTTTGTGTTTGTATGTCTGTCTGTGTTTGTACTTAATTATTTGTAATAATGTCACTAGGTAGTGAAATTGTGCGTTGGTCGTAGACCATATTTCACTATGCAGACTATCGAAATTATCGATAGCTGAGCAAACAATAGTTGAGCAAACAGTTGCAATAGTTATCAGTAGTTGAATTAGCTATCGATGTATTGCTATAGAGGCACTGACTATCGCAACATATCGATAGTTCGATGTATTGTTACACCACTATAACCTAGCCACACAGGTAATGTTATATTATTATAGTTGCCTAGAAAATGTGTGGGTTTTTTTTTTTAACGATTTACGAACAAATATAGGTTTCTAAATCATAACAAAATAACCGCCTGGTGTTGTTTTGGTTGTTTGGTAATTTATTTTATTTATTTGCAATACCACTGTTACAGTGAAGTGCTGTTAGACGCATTTTTCTGTCGAATAGACCTTTTCAATCCTTATTACCTTTCATCTCTCTCTCTCTCTCTCTCTCTCTCTCTCTCTCTCTCTCTCTCTCTCTCTCTCTCTCCTATTTTTGTATTACATACCGTGAAACGAAAAAAAAGCGACAATATCAGTAAGTAATTGTGTTTGCTTGTTACGTTTTGTTTGCTTTGTTTTTTTGTTGGCGCTATTCTAATCAATAATCAATAAACGGCTTAAAATTGAATATCAACGGTCATTATAAGTCTACGTGTTATAATTATTAAAAGAATATTATTATTACTTTTTTTTTCTTTTTTTTTACACAATTGTTAAGTTTGCCATTGTTGCATGTGTTATTGATGTACCTTTAGTCATAATTCGATATAAATTCATTATTAGTTTTAGGATTTTTTCTCCAGTAAAAATCCGCTCCCCATGGCCGTATATTCATTGTTGCATGTGTTATTGATGTACCTTTAGTCATAATTCGATATAAATTCATTATTAGTTTTAGGATTTTTTCTCCAGTAAAAATCCGCTCCCCATGGCCGTATATTCATTGTTGCATCTGTTATTGATGTACCTTTAGTCATAATTCGATATAAATTCATTATTAGTTTTAGGATTTTTTCTCCAGTAAAAATCCGCTCCCCATGGCCGTATATTCATTGTTGCATGTGTTATTGATGTACCTTTAGTCATAATTCGATATAAATTCATTATTAGTTTTAGGATTTTTTCTCCAGTAAAAATCCGCTCCCCATGGCCGTATATTCATTGTTGCATGTGTTATTGATGTACCTTTAGTCATAATTCGATATCAATTCATTATTAGTTTTAGGATTTTTTCTCTAGTAAAAATCCGCTCCCCATGGCCGTATATTCATTGTTGCATGTGTTATTGATGTACCTTTAGTTATAATTCGATATCAATTCATTATTAGTTTTAGGATTTTTTCTCCAGTAAAAATCCGCTCCCCATGAACGTTTTTAAGAATTTTTTCTGGGGTGGTAGTACAGTTATTATAATATCGACGACACACAATTTAATTTATAAATAAACTAAAGATCATATGCATTGTTGTTGATGGGAAACACATTTCTTTGAAACATTTCACCTACAGTTATATTAATATAATGATACAACCCTTGCAATTGCCCACGGCAATCAGCAATGCCGTGGATACTGCCGTGGAGGTTTTAATACTCCATGACCCCTTTTTGTTTCTTTTGCTGTGGACTATATTCGATTTTTCTTTCAAAGGCTTTTTTTCGTAGACATTTTCTTAATGGCAGGGTTGTGAAATGGTTTTAGTAATGGAATATTAGAAAGGCCTGGGACGAATTATCATACTCTATTATTTACACATACCATTAGCTAGTAGTTACAGAACTGTAACGACATCAAGTTGTTATCGCCAAAAGTCTGTGACGATGTCACCAGTGTAATATCTGATATATACAAACATGAATACATCGATTGTGCCCGGGTATGTTGAAGGCTATGAACAAATACGTAGTGTTTATTTACCCATCCCGGCGTGTTTGCGTGGCAGCCCTACGGACATTGATTATAGCACACTTTGGCCTTTAATCGTGCATTCAGAAATATTGTCCTTTGGTATAATAATACAGGTACAAAGAAAAGCTCTTACAAAATAGTGTGTGTGTGTGGGAGGGGGGGGGCGGGGGGGGGTGTTAAAACCCGTCATTAAATACGTACTCAAAGATTGCGAAATAATCATTCGAGCACTACCTTATAATTGTGAAATAATTATTCAAGCACTACCTCGTGATTGTGAAATAATTATTCAAACATGTGACCTTGTGATTGCAAAATAATGCGTCACGGACCTGCCATATACTTACATTCGAGTTTTTGCAATAGTGGATTCTAACATCACTCCTATGTATATATGAACCTATGTACAAGGAAGGAGGAAGAAATATATTTTATACTCATCACATTTTAATTAAGTTTATATGGCGAAGAAAATATTATGGTTAAGGGCCACGCAGATAATGAAAGGAAACCCGCTGTCGCCACTCATTGGGCTACTCTTTTAGATTAGCAGCAAGGGATCTTTCTTAATCTGTGTCGATGCAGCGTGATGTCTTTTTACTGGGTGTAAATAGAGCGACTGTCTGCAAGTAGTCATTGCTCTACAACTGACATATCTCTGACCGTAGTGTGGACTCGATTTCACGTCCTCCTTTCCCACTGAACACTCCTCATCGAATTTCCCAATTTGCAACGACTGTTAACACTGTACTGAAACGGATACCCTTAGGTTATTTTGACACAGATATCCATGGGTTATTTTGGGACGGATATTCATGGGTTATTTTGTGACGGATATCCATGGATTATTTTGGGACGGATGTCCATGAGTTATTTTGGGACAGATATCCATGGGTTATTTTTGGGCGGGATCTGGCTCAGTGGTAGAGCGCTCGTCTAAGGTGCGATGGATCGCGGGATCGATCTCCCTCAGTGGCCTCAGGTTTGTTCGAGTCCCAACCAGTGTTTCACGACTGGTACATCAAATGTCGTGGTATGTTCTGTCCTACTTGTTGCTGCCTTAGGAGCAGGCGTTAGGAGTATATATATATGGCGCTAGAGGGTTTTCTCTCTTTCTCTATATCGACATAATTCCTAAATAACCGTATGTTGAACACCGGATGGTCGTAGTTTAAAATGGGCTGAGATGTCGTCGAACAAATGCTCCTCTCCTTTTCTGTAAAAAAAAAAAAATTTAACATCACATTTTAGTGCATTAATTCCGTGATTGTACGTGTGCGCCCATCTAAAGCCATATGTTCTTAAACGAACCCACCCCACTCCTCACCATTATAATAAAACGAGTTGCGTATTCAGGAGGTTGAGCGCTCGCAGTATAATTTGACTGGCTCCATCGTCTTCTATCATATCACATTCAGGCATCGAAATAAGCATTGTGTCTGGTAACCCATTTACAGGTTACCACAAAATATAGTCTGGTAACCTATAGGTTTTCACAACTATATGAAATTTAGAATTGAATTCCTGTTACTACGACGCGGTCGTTCTGAAATTGTAACGGTGCGCGCGAACTTCGGTACGAGAAACGAAATCCGGAAGTAAATTTATCTAGTGGGCGCTGGTTAAACGCGGATTGCCAAAATTGCTTTGCAATTGCACAAGTGCGCACGAACATCGGTGCAATTTTGTACGAGAAAACAAAACGCGGACATAAATTCATCTAGTGGACGCTGCTTAAACGCGGAGTGACTTGCACGCGAACATCAATGCAATTCCTGACGAGATAATGAAACGCAGAAGTCCTGAATGCATTGCCTGGTTTACGTTCGGAAACGAAACTACCGTTCGTTGAAATTTTTGTCGAGAACGAAACACCGTTCTTGACTTTTCTAACATGTGGTAACCTCCCGGTAACCTGAACGACCGTTCTCGACTTATTTCGATGCCTGCACATGTATGTAGCGATGGACCGCAAAACCAGGCTATACGATCGCTGCCCCCCACACACACACCCCACCCCGAACAGGCCACAGATATATATCTACAGTTAATGCTTAGTATTGATTTTCCTTTTATTTCTGGCTATTGTGATATCTAGGAAATAATAGTTTTTCTTTGAATGTTTTGTCTATGAGTAGCAGCGCCGCATTCTCTTGGCTTCATTACAAACGTTTCAGCTGATTAATATTTAGCCGATTCTAAATTACGACTATAATCTATAATAAGCGAGAAGGATAATGGAGTAATGACTGATGTTTTTGCATACATGTACATAACTGTATAAAACCTTTACTTATTTTACAGTCATTTGTTGCAGACTCATAAAACGTGTGGTACCAGTGGTACTAGTATTACCATGGTGATGTTCTATGACTGGTTTTTTACTGTATGCTCAACAACATGCTCTCCGATACCCACAATTAGGCCTAAATATACTTTTGTCCTTTAGTAAATATTTCAGATTGCAAATCTATATATATATATATACATTGCCGCCAAGGTCCTAGCAAACAAACGTGCCGAGGTTATTCTGCTTGACAAGAGCGTTCTACCTGTTTGCTGCCTGGACACTGAATGGCCAGGAGCATGTAACTATTGCTTGGTCTTGTTTGGACCTGGAGGTTTAGTCAAATCTTGCTGGAGATTGGGTCATTGTAAGAAAATAAAAAATGGAAGGTTCCGATGTTTTTAAAAGGGACTATCCTGAGTCTGCTGCGTTGTAAAATGTTCCCGACAAATAAAATCTTTCAGCGACTGAAATTACATATTATATATATATATATATATATATATATATATATATATATGTGTGTGTGTGTGTGTGTGTGTGTGTGTGTGTGTGTGTGTGTGTGTGTGTGTGTGTTACAGTCAATCTGTGAAACCAGTCATTACGCGTAATGCCTAAACAAAACAGTCATTTCGCGAAGTACCTGTGACCACAGCCATTACGCAAAATGACTAAAGTGATTCAAGTCTTATTGTTGACACTTGTATACAGGCTTTTGGTCTTAAATATTGATAAAATCACATTTTAAGAACAAACAAGGATAAGTATATTGATTATACGATTTAAAATACTACTTAATATTAATTATGTATTATTATACAATAACTTAATATTCAACTTTTGCTATAGTTTCAGATTAACAAATCGTATAGAAAATATGCTTAATAAAACTTGAATATTACTAACAAAAGGTTCTGGTAATTAATGTTTCTCTGGTTTATTCTTAAACAAACAATACAGAATCTGCTATATTATTGATGTCTTGTTAGCTAGGAGCTTCTTTTCATCCCTGATTAGTTGTAATGGTTCGCTGGTTTATTCTCAAACCTAGCCTTGCTTGTGTTTATATAAGCAAATGGATTAAGACATGGCTACTTTCAGTGGCTTCTTCTAATCCCTTAGTACAAATCTGTGATTACAGCACCATATGACTTTCATCTCTGTAAAACTAAACATGTTTCTGGGGTTTACTCATAAGTTCTTCTTTTACAACCAGTACATGATGGCAGAGTCCTATGAAGATAAATTTAAAACTGAGCTTTACAAAAAGTATGAAGTTTGTAGAAAAGTGTTAATTCCAAAAAACAAAATTCAATGTTCCAGCCGTTGTCATAATAGCCTTGTGTGCAAAAACAAGTGACCTTTCTATACCAATATGTTACTTTCATGATTTGACACTGACTACTTGGTAACATTCAACTTCATCTTCATGTACAACTTCTGAAATGATTTGATTTGAGTTTAAATAAAGCGTTACATTAGGACTTGAGTGGTGTGGTATTATAGATAGCACCTTAGTCATTTTGCGTAATGGCTGGCCATGATTTTCAGTCATTTCGTGAAATGCCTGGAATTTTCAGTCGTTTTGTGTATTGTCTGGTGGTCACAGGCACTTCGCGAAATGACTGTTTTGTTTAGGCATTACGCGTAATGACTGGTTTCACAGATTGACTGTAACATATGTATGACTGTAATATAGTAAATATTAGTGTCTGTATGTTCAATGCGTTTCTGATCGTCTTAATATTTGTAAGTATCCCAAACTGGATTTGATTTCCAACGTACGTACGAAAAACATATGAAAGTTTGACCTTTTGGACCAGTAGTTGTTGGTCGTTACCTGCGCCCATTGACTACAATAGTTACTTTATGACTAAAATGTGTTTTGTTTAACGACGCCATTAGAGCACATCGATTTATTAATCATCTGGGATCGATCTCCGTCTGTGGGTTAATTGGGCTATTTCTTGTTCCAGCCAGTGCACCACGACTGGTATATCAAAGGCCGTAGCATGTACTACCCTGTCTGTGGGATGGTGCATATAAAATATCCCTTGCTGCTAATCTAAAAGAGTAGCCCATGAAGTGGCGACAACGAGTTTCCTCTCTAAAATATCTGTGTGGGCCTTAACCATATGTCTGACGCCATATAACCGTAAATAAAATGTGTTGAGTGTGTCGTTAAATAAAACATTTCATTCTTTCTTTCAATAAGAAGACGCATTTCAGTTGTTACATGAAATGAAGTAATACCCTGAGATGACCTAAAACGTTTAAGGTAATGGCATTTATTCACTAAGCCATCAGGGAATTAATGTTTTTCGACGTCCTGATCGACAAAACGATTATCAGATTCGAAATCAGGTCTGCACAATGTAGAGTCGAAAGATGTTTTGGAAAGTCGTGCCTGCTTCCTTAATCTACAGGGTATAATTAACATACACAGGTTATTGCTAGAGTGTTTCAGTGTCGCTAATATCCATACATGTATTATACGAGCTTCTGAAAAGGATACTGCATACTCAGAATCCTGGAAATGCCGTATTTGAATACCAGAAATTCAAACGTTTCTCTGTGTAGCATATCCTGAATCTCCTCCACCCCATCATCGGTTAGTGATAGTGCGCCCCCCCCCCCCCCCCACACACACACACTTTTAACCACATTTCGGTGGCCCTGCACACTTTTTTTTTTTTTTTTTTTTTTTTTTTTTTTTTGGTGGTGGTTCCAAAAATGTAATAATTATATCAGTTATTGACGCTAATGAAACGCGAAGGTATAATAATTATTTTATCTTATAATATCTGAATATTTCTGGATTGTATGCTGTTAGTGTCTATTGTTCCTGGCATGGGGCTGGGTAGGGGTAAGGTATTTTTAAGTTTGTAAGGTTTTGAGGTGATTTTATTTTTTTATTATTTTTTAAATTTTATTTTATATACATATACATATACATATACATATACACATACACACACACACACACACACACACACACACACACACACACACACACATACACATACAGATATATATATATATATATATATATATATATTCAAACGTTTTAATCCTCAAATAGGAGTATATACAATTGATACCGCAGTCGCAGTGTTGACACCCGTCCCTGCTCAAGCCAATTTTTTTCTCTTTTTTTAAATACATTTTTCGGGATAGCATGTCTCGAATCTTCATTCGCCAGTCTAGACCCTCCACTGCTACGATTGCTGTCCACGCGTCTGTACCGTATATAAATTGCATTTATAAAATACAAGTATATATCGCTTTATGTTTTAAATATAAATACGTTCATTGCAAATAGTTATTTAAATGGAACACTCCGATAATATTATACGTGTTTACTTTCAAATAATCCTTCTGGAATCAGGCGCGTGCGGGGGGTGTTGGGGGTCGAACCCTCCCCCCCCCCCCCCCCTCCCTCTCCAAGGCGAATTTTTTTTTTATATCACGATTTTTTACATTCCTATGAATGTGGTCAGAAAGAAGCTCGGCTAGCCAGCAGAAAACACCTCAGAATAGCCCTAGAAGGGGTCATTTTTTTTTCAAATTTTTCGGGGAGAGTGCCCCCCCCCCCCCCCCCCCAGACCCCCGCCACGGGCTTCGCCAAACACCTCGACCCTCCTCACCCCTGCAAAATTTCCTGCGCATGCCCCAGACAATACAACATTGAGCGCCTGTTTGACATTTAATAATCCAATCAGTACATAATAATTTGTCATTGGCGTTACTTAAACAAATGATGGAAGGCTACTGGCGATCGCTTCATGTTTTATTTATTGGAAACGCTGCCCAAAACGTTTTAACACAGAAAAATCGATCTTGCGCAATCTGCAATGAGAGCAAAAATGGCTTCGTAGAACGCATCATTTGATTGGTCAACACCGTTTTCCATACGGGGTTCGTCATTATCGTTTCACGAAGACAGCGAGACTGTAAATGTTTCCGTGTAAGTTGTAACGGTTAGTTTTGGAAGACAAGTTGTTATCGAAAATGGCTGAAGAAACCTTTAAGCGACACAATTCCGACGTAAACGACGCCAATTTTGTGTTTGGAGGTAAATAATTTATTAGCATATATCATTATATGAATATGTGTTTGTATTAACCATACGTACGTAAATATATACTAAATAACCGAAACTTGTAAAGATTACAAGTGTGAGGTTTTAGTAATCGTGCCGAGGGGTTGGTTTGTTGTTGCACGTGCTTATATTTACGATGCACTTGCGTTGTGTTCAAAAATTTGGCGGAGTGCTTGCAAGAGTAAGATAGGTTTGTTTTTAATGAGAAAATTATCAACACATTTTACACATCAAAGTCTGATATTTCAATTTAACGACAGGTGTATCGGATTATTATTATTATTATTTTTTAAATTTATGTTTTGTATTGTAATTTTTTTCATTAGTTTAATAATTAGTATTTGTTTGATGACTAACTGTCATTAGCATTATAAATCAAATAAAAACTTATTTGTAAAATAATGCTCTAAATTACTTTATTCTCAATAACTTGAATATGTAGGCCTATGTTAACTGAGTTAATAACTAAAATATCAAATGGGTTTATGACATGTACAAATTTACACTCACTTTGGGTTTTTATTCTTCTAGAATTCATTCAATTTGTTTGTTTTGTTTAACGACACCACTAGAGCACATTGATTAATTAACATCAGGTATTGGATGTCAAACATTTTGTCATTCTGACAGGTAGTCATCAGAGGAAACCCACTGCATTGTTCCTAATACAGCAAGGGATCTTTTATAATTATATGCACTTTCCCACAGACAGGTAAACAAATACCACAGCCTTTGACCAGTTGTGGTGCACTGGTTGGAATGAGAACAAACCCAATCAGCTGAATGGATCCACTGAGGTGACACCAGCACCTAAAGTGAGCACTCCACCAACTGAGCTAAATCCCCCCCCCCCCCCCCCCCCCCCCCCCCCCCCCCCCCCCCCCCCCCCCCCCCCCGAATTCATTCAGAAGTATAATAATATAGCCACATGTACATGTAACCATAACAACATGCCTGTTATGATGTATATATCCTGACCCTATCTTTTTGAAGCTCTTAGAACATTATTTTTAGAACAATGATATTGAATCTGTACTTTTTTAATTTAGATTTTTAAAGCTATCAGGCATTGTATTATTATTTTTTCACATTAAAAAGTTTGTTTTGTTTAACAACATCACTACTACTAGAGCACATTGATTTATTAATCATCGGCTATTGGATGTCAGACATTTGGTAATTTTGACATATAGTCTTAGAGAGGAAACCTGCTAAATTTTTCAGTTAGTATCAAGGAATCTTTTATGTGCATCATCCCACAGACAGGATAGCACATACCACAACCTTTGATATACCACTGTATTACCAGACTTGGTACACTGGCTGGAACAAGAAATAACCCAATGGGCCCGCCGATGGGAATCGATCCTATATACACTGACCATGCATCAGGCAAGCACCTTTTTTCACATTAAGTCAAACTGTAAGAACTATCAGTAAGTCACTATAGTTTCTTTGTAGCTAAGATACAGTGCTCAGCTAGTTAAATGTACATTAGTCTGTTGTTATAATTAGCATGATTGTCCTATAACGAGATATGTAGGTGTGAATCACACAGTGTGAAGAAATGGGTCTGTAAACTATTTGGCAAAACATTCCTTGAAGACTAAATCTGATACCATGTTACAGGAAATTTACCTGGCGTTATTCCTCAAAGACTGGAGCTGATATTGTGTTACCTGGAATTTACCTGGTTTTTGTGTACTTGTTGTGAGAGTGTGAACCAGGTACAATAAACAATGAATGTTAAGCTACCTGCTGATTTCTTCTGGCACTGTACATGTGGTTTGATGGTTTCCACCTGTCTGAGCTTGCTAGAACTTTCACTCCTCCACCAGGAATCCTTACATCACCAGATGGAATTAGTCTGAACAAGAAGTTTAATGGCTTTCTGCTGTCAGAGACTTGTGTAGATCATTGTCAGGTTAAAGATGAGAGCTGATTATCAGAAATAACTTGCGTTAATTATGGTGATGTGTGCACTTCTTAATCCAGGATCTTTAGAAGGGAAGTGGCGGGTAAGGGATCTTTGAAGAATCTCCCTTTCTTCTTTTTTTTGGAAGACTGCCCATGCTCATCAACTTGAAGATGAAAATGTATTAGTTTTTTTTTTGTCCTACTGAAGGGGAAACTTTGTTTTTTAAAATCTTGATTATATAGCTATATTTCTTGTCAGTTGAAAATTGATTAGCAACTAGTGTAACATTTTAAAATTGTGTAGTGATCTCTAAAACATGTGTAGCAAGTTGTGACATGATACTGAACAAAATGTTCCCTGTGTAACTATATATATAAAGATTTGTTTTTGACTTGTTGCCCCCCCCCCCCCCCACACACACACACACACAAATACCACTAGAAATCATGCTCACACCACTATAGATTTTGTGTCTCTCCCCCCCCCCCCACCTCCAGATGTCATTCCTACAGGCTTGCTGCCTACCTGTATTTATGCATTGTATATAAATTTTCATTTAGTTTCACGAAAGTAATCAGTGTTAATGTTCCTGTGTCTATAAAATAGCATTAAGTCTCAATGCCAGGCTTTTATTATCTGTGCAGAGAAGGATGTTAAACAAGGCTAATTCAGTTATCAAAGCTCACTACATATACCTGTAGTACAGTGCTGTACTTCGCTCAACAGCATTTTCACTCAAGAGTAAAATCGAAGCAATACCTACTTCAAACGAGCTACTTGCATGCCCACCTGCAGTTTACAAGACTTATAGTGTGTACGCCAAATCTGTATGCATAAATCACGGGCACAAGCTAAGTACTTTGTAATATGACTGGCTTCTAATTGCGAAACCGGCCTCGGTGGTGTCATCGTTAGGCCATTGGACATAAGGCTGGTAGGTACTGGGTTCGCAGCCAGGTGTCGGCTCCCACCCAGAGCGAGTTTTAACAACTCAATGGGTAGGTGTAAGACCACTACACCCTCTTCTCTCTTACTAACCACTAACAACTAACCCTGGATAGACAGCCCAGATAGCTGAGGTGTGTGCCCTGGACAGTGTGCTTGAACCTCAATTGGATATAAGTTGAAATGAATGAATGAAATATGTAATCGATTTTGTATGTAAATGTATATTATTCTATGTGTTCTATGAATGTGAATGTATATTATTCTGTGTTCTATGAATGTGAATGTATATTGTTCTGTGAATGTATATTATTCTATGTGTTTTATGAGTGTGAATGTATATTATTCTATGAATGTGAATGTATATTATTCTATGTGTCTTATTAATGTGAATGTATATTATTCTATGTGTTCTATGAATGTGAATGTATTGTTATTGTTACAGTGCCTGTGTATGCTTAAGTTGTACATGCACATATGACTTTTATGTTTTATTCAGATTGTAATTTGAGGCATTATTTATTTATTCGGCTAAATTATGTTGTGTGCAAAACAGACCAATATGTTTTCGTTTTGATTGGTTATACTTTTTCTTTTCCATATTTGGACAATTAATATACAATAAAAGCTCTCAAGACCGGACCCTCTGTAAACTGGAATTCCGCCAAAGCCGGACATTTTACAGAGTCCCTTTCTAAAAACCAGTACAGAACTTAACCTCTCTAAAGCGGATCCCTCTTAAAACCAGACATTTATGTTGTTCCCAAGGGTGTCCGGTTTAAAGGGGTTTCACTGTATGTTATTTGTACATATGGATATATGTGAATTATACATTTAAAGTTATGTCACCTAAATATTTTTTCTGTCATACAAATTGCATACCGGATATGGCTATGCAGTCTAATCTCTTAACCATTAAACTTAAAATTTCTTGGGCTACATATTCTTGCTTTGAATATAAATACCTGTATATGCAATATATTTCTAGTCATTCTCGGGCCCATAGGAATCGAACAGGTGTATGTGTATGTTGTTTACCCACCCCAAGTCATGAGTTTTATAAAGTAAAATTACCATACTGGCAACTGATTCTTGTCCAAACAAACAATGTATAATATAATACACACACGGCCATTTTAACAGTTTCTAATTGTTCTGACCACTTCTCTTTTAATTTGTACTGCTGAGTCCTGACCATCTTTTTTGTACTTTCCCGATGCCGCATTTTGCAAGGACCTTTTTGCACTTACACACATTGTGCAAGATATGTACAAATATGATTTCCATAAATACAACTGTAATGGATGTCACCATCTTTATTGCTTAACAGAAGTGGCTATATACACAGTGGCCATGTATATAGCCTCAGCTAATGAGGGCTGGCTATCTGCATGGTGGTCATATTTTAGTGGGAAAGCCCATTGTAAGGCCATCCGACCCTATCTAAACCTCCCCATGCTAAACACAGGTTACACAGCACCTTATTTTATATTGAAGGAAACATGTCACGTAAACCATATTTGGCACCAACCATGTACAATTAATTATAAATTGAATCACCTAAAAAAAATAATTCTAAAAAATAAATTACTTAAAATATCTCCATAAAAGAACCCCAGATACGAGCTCTTAGCGGAAATTGCCGATCTTTAATGAGCAGGGCAATCATGAGGTCCGTGACATCAGAGACGCGTCGCTTGATCTGAAGCCTTACACTTAAAAGCATTAGTCCGTACCACTCATAAAGAATCTAAGACTTGCACAGCTTACCAAAACAATGAGTGTTCGTTCGCAAAACGTTTTGCCGTATCAATATGAGCTGTTAGTAAATGAAGAAAGACACACATTTACTTACAACAGTGATACTGAAGAAAAAACGGATAGCGAGTCGGAGGGTGGAGAAACTGATGGTGCCAGACCAGACCGGTCGACCAATTTACAGCCCGGAGCCCGAAAGTAACCCGGAGACAAAACCAAAACTCTGATGCTAATGCCGAGGTGTATACTGTTCATATTTAGCATAAAGATACACCTCGATATGATGTATTTAAATATGTAAAAAATATAAATGTAGGACAAACATTTTTGGGTTTGTTTGTTTTTACAAAATATCGCATTTTTTATATTCGGGCTGTACATAATGAAATCTGTATGCACAGTGTAAACAAACGCTCTAATTTACGACAAGGCACTTCACTTTCATTAATCTGGCTTGTAAAACAACATAAATGACTTGAGAGTATAATCAACTTTTAAACTAAATATATTTCTATTTGCATCAATAGAACGAAATGGGGTTATAGTATTTTTCTCTCATAAAAAAAGAGTAGCATATTATTAGGCCTATTGGTAGGGTGCGTTAGAGTAAAAACGACCACTCACGATACCCAAGTGATAATTTTGTTTTCTTTGGTACTACGTAATTGGTCAGTTTTGTAATTTTAGATGGGGAAAGCCTACTTAATCAAGGGTTTTACAGCATTATTTACAGTAATGAAGCAGGGCGGCTGATAATGTCCATTAACAGTGTACTATAGTTGCGACAGGTTACGCCACAATACCCTGTGATCTTAAAAAAAACTGGCACGTATTTTGTACGTATGTCTAGACCGTGGTAATCACTTACCTGGTCGATACCCTGCAATATACACCTGCCAATCAGGAATCACATGTGCAGGCCACGGAAAGAAAGGACCAATTAACTAAAACAACACTCCGATTCTCAAGTCAGCCCGTGGATGAAACATAATAGTTATTTCGACACCGACAGTAGTGGTTTATTTTGTATTGAACTTCGTGTTGCTTTGGGGCTTCGGGCGATGAGGAACGTTTTTGTGACGTATTCCGCCCGAAGATTAAAAACATTATTTAAAATTATTATTGTTTTCTACACGTTTTTAAAAAACATATTTAAATACATCGTACTGAGATGTATCCTCATGCCAAATCCCATGTTTGTATATGCCATATTTAATTACTTATTGACGTTTCCTTCTTCGGACGGTGAATACAGATTTTGTTATGTAGGCCTACAGCCCTAACATGAAAAATCTTTTTTTTTCCAAACCAATAAATAAATAAAAAATTCTACATTTTTGTTTTAACATATATAAATACATCATGCTGAGGTGTATCTTTGTGCCAAATATGTACAATGTACACCTCGGCATTCGCAACCGAGTACTGTTTTTGTCTCCGGGTAACGTTCGGGCTCCGGGCTGTAAATAGGCTGACACCAAAGTACTATGCGATGTTGGTGTCCAATCTTTTCTTTTGCGATAAAATACACGCGTCTTTCTTCGGATACAATCCTTTGGAAAACCATAAAAAGACAATCCCGATCGTTTAAACTGTTTATTTTTACACCCAAAGGCCGCGCAGTACGGCACTGTTGGACTGGGGAACTGGGAAACTCTTTTTACGTGCCCCTATCCACGAAGGTTCAGGCACGCCCACCACGGATTTAGCCTCTGACTTCGCCAGTGACTAACTCCGGTGCAGGAGGGTACTGTTGGACTGAAAAGATCGTAAGCCCCTTACTCCATATATAAACAGTTAACAACAATGGAAGAGTACAGCGGCTCTGACGTCACTTCCCTTTTTTTCCGAACGCTCACGAAGAAATATGCATAAATCGTACTTTGATACTGATGAGCATAATTTCTTCATTTTAAGTTAACTACACGTATTTTATTGTTATAAAGTTATTTGTATATTATTTGTATATTATTTTTCTTTTAAAATGAGCTATAATATGGTCTCGTGTCATGTTTCCTTTAAAGCAAATCAGGTCAGTGTCCATCACTGTAGTTGATCCAGGTAATTAATATAACCGACAAGAATAACCATTTGTCAATGGGAACTGTTTACTTTAGTGTCATTCCCATTTTGATTGAATGGTGGAGATGTCTGTTCAAACTCCAGCTGCAATATTTCCACAAGATGATGATGATGCCAAAACCAATCCATCAGGTTTATGGGTATAACAGTAACAGAAGCTATTAATTAGATTTTCCTGTCCTTTTTTTTCTGCCAGGCCTGATGATCTACTTCCTTGCTTATGTGATAGTGTTGGATTTGGCATATATAGCAGTGGCAGATCTAAGGGGGGACTCACCCCTCCCCCTAAATTTTGAAAGTTTTTATATATATATATATATATATACTGAACAAAAAAAGAAACTTCCGATTTGTACATATAGTATTTGTTGTGTTAAAGAATTCATTGTGTAATGAAATTATATAGGTAGTATTAGCCTTGAGCTGTATTATCAGGATTCATGAATTTTATTGATTATTTTTGCACTGTTAATCGTTGACAACGTGAAATTCAATTTGCACGTGCATGTATGGTTCGACATGTCCCGTGTAGTATTCGGTCAATGTGTTTTACTTGTCTTACTGACATTGTTGTCAAGTGAACGAAAACACTTCAAAATTTGTAAAAAAAAAAAAAAAAAAAAAAAAAAAGTTTTTTACATTGTAGCATTTTTAGTACGCCAAGAATACCCAATAATTTATGCGAACGGGCGATTGGCATCTTTGATACTGGCATGTCGACAGAAGATGTTGCAAGGCATGTTGGGAGTTCTAGTCGAGCAATACGAAATCTTCGCGTAAGATTTCGAACGACAGGAAGCACCAACGACTTGCCACGTCATGAACACGCATTTGCGCAATCGATTCCAAACTGCCACTGCTACTGCTGCTAACACACCTGGACTTCATAATAACCGAATCAGTGGGCAAACTGTTTGTAATCGTCTGTGGGAAAATGGTTTACATGCACGACGTCCTTACGTCAGATGCGTTTTAATGCAACGTCATCGTCTAAATTGGGCACGTGTACACACTCGTTGGATACGGCGACGCTGGAATACTGTTCTTTTTTCAGATGAATCCAGATTTTCTTTACAACGTGGTGATGGCAGGGTGCGCGTCTACCGTAGGAGAAATGAACTCTATGCTGACTGTTGTGTTCTTGAACGAGATTGTTTCGGGGGTGGGGGTTCTGTCATGGGCATTGCCCATGGTTATCGTTCACCACTAGTCATCATTGATGGCAATTTAAATGCTCAACGTTACCGCCAACATCTCGATTTTTCAGCATGATAATGCCACGTCTTATACAGCTAGAGACACTGTAAATTTTCTTAGGACAAATAACATTGATTTCATTGATGACTGGCCCGCTAAAAGTCCTGATCTCAAACCCATCGAGCATGTTTGGGATGGTCTGGATAGACGATTGAGGTGTCGTCCCAACCCACTCGCTAACGTCAACGAACTTCGTCAAGCGCTCATTCAGGAATGGAACAATATTCCACAGGCAGAAATCAACACTTTTGTCAATTCTATGCGCCTGCGAGGCACTGCAGTGGTCAATTCAAAAGGTGGTCATACCCGTTATTAAGTGGGTGTTTTTATTTTTAACCCCTACCACACTTTGTCAAAATTTCTCCCAGTTTCTGTTGACCTATGGCCATGATTTTTGCACCAAACGATTCATCATGGAACACTCTTTAAATGCATATATAACAATTATTCCCCCGGTTTGTTTTCATCAAGTTATGTTTAAGCAAAGTTAGCGGAAGTTTCTTATTTTGTTCATATATACTCTTCAAAAAAAGAAACGCAAAAGGGTACAAATGGGTTATAACTCCGATTTTATGTTTCCTACCTGTTCATGCTTTGTGAATATACGGTCATTGCATGTCCCAAACACATTCCCACGGTTACATTCGATAAAACGCAGCTACTGTACAATAAAGTTCCAAAATGTGAATATTCGCAAAAACGCAGCCACGTGCAAACCATGTCACCACTGCACGTGCGTTGTCTGCACGTGCAACATGAACACCGACAGTATAAAAGTGCAGGGTGTTCGCTTGCCTGGCCTCTGTATCTGGCCGACAGTTGACAATCCAGGACATGCCACGTCTCAGTGAACCGCAGAGAAACAATGCCATCGGCCGACTAGACGCAGGCGAATCCAGAACAGCCGTTGCCAGGGCATTCCATGTGTCCCCAAGCACCATCTCCAGACTGTGGGACCGTTACCAGCAACATGGATCAACACGTGACCTCCCTAGATCCGGTCGACCACGGGTCACTACCCCCGGGCAGGACCGCTACATCCGGGTACACCACCTTCGGGAACGATTGACTACTGCCACCTCCACAGCCGCAGCAATACCAGGTTTGCGCAGGATATCCGACCAGACCGTACGGAACCGCCTACGTGAGGTAGGAATTCGTGCCAGACGTCCAGTTCGAGGTGTCATCTTAACACCACAACACCGTCGACTCCGACTGCAGTGGTGCCAGATTCATCGACAATGGCCACAACTGCGATGGAGACAAGTGTGGTTCAGTGACGAGTCCCTATTTCTGCTCCGACGTCATGATGGAAGATGTCGCGTGTATAGGCGTCGTGGTGAACGTTATGCGGCAAACTGCGTGCAGGAAGTGGACAGATTCGGCAGGGGTAGTGTCATGGTGTGGGCAGCCATCTCACACACTGGCAGAACTGACCTGGTCCACGTGCAGGGCAACCTGAATGCACAGGGCTACATTGACCAGATCCTCCGGCCACACATCGTTCCAGTTATGGCCAACGCCAACGCAGTGTTCCAACATGACAACGCCAGGCCTCACACAGCACGTCTCACAACGGCTTTCCTACAGAACAACAACATTAATGTCCTTCCTTGGCCATAGATATCACCGGATTTGAACCCAATTGAGCATCTATGGGACGAGTTGGACCGACGCCTCCGACAGCGACAACCACAGCCCCAGACCCTGCCCGAGCTGGCAGCAGCCTTGCAGGCCGAGTGGGCCACCATCCCCCGGGACGTCATCCGTACTCTGGTTGCTTCAATGGGCAGGCGGTGCCAGGCAGTTGTCAACACACGCGGAGGCCACACCCGGTATTGACTCCAGATGACCTTGACCTTGGTGGTGTGTCCTATCACTTACTCACAATGGACTAGAGTGAATTGTGAACAATCCTGCAACATTTGGTAATTATCGGACTCACCATTCAATAATTAAATCAATTCTCCAAATGTTACGACAATGTGGTTTTGCGTTTCTTCTTTTGAAGAGTATATATTTATGTTGGAGAATCCGAGGAATCCATTCATTGAGCCCCCCCCTCCCCCCCCCCCAATGGA
Organism: Gigantopelta aegis; assembly: GCF_016097555.1. Lineage (NCBI taxonomy): Eukaryota > Metazoa > Mollusca > Gastropoda > Neomphalida > Peltospiridae > Gigantopelta > Gigantopelta aegis. The sequence continues at coordinate 8,645,975 of NC_054708.1, read as the reverse complement.
TTTTCAGGATCTGCCACTGTATAGTTTTATTATTTATGCCTTAATTGTAGAAAGTTTGGGTAGTATTATACAATTGATTAGCCAGGTATTGTGACATGGATGTTTTACCAGCCAGCACGAGGAACAGCCGATGCAATTTTTGCATTACATTCTATTATCACTAAGACTCTGTCTACTAAAAAAAGGTTATACTGTGCTTTCGTGGACTTTAAAAAAGCTTTTGATTATATTGACCGACAGAACTTATGGTGTAAACTTGCTAAAGTTGGTATCAAAGGAAAACTTGCATCAGTCATTCGTTTGCTTTACCATAATGTCCAGAGCTGTGTAACCGTAAATGGTCAACAAACAGAATATTTCCCAAACAACCTTGGCTTAATGCAAGGTGAAATATTGTCACCAATTTTGTTCGCATTATATGTCAATGACTTTGAGATGAACTTTATTGAAAAAGATTGTATATCTTATGACTGTAGAGACCTAAACTTATTTCTATTAATGTATGCAGATGATTTAGTGCTTTTTTCGGAGTCTGTCAGCGGCTTACAGAACATGTTAGATTCTTTACTAGATTATTCAAAACAATGGAGAATGGAAGTTAATATTGAAAAAACTAAAATAATGGTTTTTAGAAACGGGGGGGGGGGCTCAGAATAACAGAGATGTGGTTTACGAGGGTAAAATTATAGAATTTGTTTATAAATTTTGTTATCTAGGATTTATTTTTTACTATAATAATAAATTCACAACTGCTGAAAAACATTTAGCGGATCAAGGCAAAAAGGCGTTGTTTGCATTATTGGCTAAAACGAAACCTTTATATCTGAATAATGCAACACTTTTATCATTGTTTGACAGTTATATTACCAGTATTATTAGTTATGCGTCAGAGATGTGGGGTTTTCACAAAGGAAACTTTGTCGAAAGAGTCCACCTCGATTTCTGCAAAAGACTACTTATGCAGAACTCGGTCGAGTCCCACTACGAAATATTAGATTATTTAATATGATAAAATATTGGTGTAAAATCCTGAACACAGACAACTGCATTCTGAAGAACTGCTATCGTCACTTATACGACTGTCGAACTTCATAACGAACATAACTGGGCTTATCAGGTTAAAAGTGTGCTTAACACGCTTGGATTTGGAGACATATGGATTAAACAACAACTTGAAACCACTTTCTTGCCAGTTATTAAGCAAAGATTGTTAGATCAAGCGAAGCAAGTTATTAGAGGCCAGATATGTGCGTCTCCAAAAGGTATCTATTATAAATATTTTATTGAAATGTTCTGTTTACAGTATTACTTATGTAAATATATACCTACCCATTTTAGAATATGTATTAGTAAATTCCGCCTATCAGCTCACAATCTCGCCATCGAAACTGGCAGATATCAAAATGTAGATAATTCAAAAAGAGTGTGTTTCATTTGTACCGACGATACTGAAGATGAATATCATTTTGTACTAATTTGTCCACTATATAATCGGTTAAGAACATTGTATATCAAAAAATATTTTTGGAAAAATCCATCTGTATTTACATACATTCAACTATTTAACTCCCATAATATTTTCACGTTCAATTCTTAAATAATTATGTACTTATGAGCTGAACTGCTTACAGTCAATAAACAAATACAAAATACCTGCATTGCTCGCATGCATGACTTGCTGCACCTGCCTGTAGTATGAACTTAACGAGAACACACATTAATAACCTTTGTTTAATCCTGTCCATAATAATGGAGATTAATCATTTAATGTCCAGAGCTTATGAGCACAACAGGTTTTTGTCTGTTCTTTGCACACAGTGGTCTTTGTAAATACAGTAATTTTGTTATAACAGCTGCTGAAGAGTTATAGATAATCAGAAATGCATTGCAGGTTATTTTAACGTAATTAAAGGTTCATATTTCAGTGGTAGGCCCGTAAGATGGTAGACATTATTTGGGGGGGTCCAGGGGCATGATTCAAAGGTTATTTGCCCATTACTGTAACTCTCGCTGTTAATCTCGATCCATTAGTCTCACTACAACTTTTACATTCGGTCGAGATGTAAAGGTTATCAATTTTTTTTTTTTAAATCCTAAATTATTTGGGGGACCCGGGCTATGGGCCTGAGTGGTTTTGACATGAAATGTTTTGAGGTCAATTTGGGCATACATAGTTTGAATACAATGTTTTTCACCATAGCTGGTACAATCTAAAGCTTTGAATGTTGCTGCCAATAAAGATTGTTCCATTGGAATTTAAGCAAGGGTACTCACAGTCTTGGACAGACAGCCCAGATAACTGAGGTGTGTGCCCAGGACATCGTGCTTGAACCGTAATTGGATATAAGCATGAAAATAAGTTGAAATGAATGAATGAGTTAGTAAATGTGATTAACATCTAATTAGTAAATACATGCAGTAATGTAGAAAGTACAACAGAGTGTAAATTCATGAAAAATAATTAACTATACTTTTTATATTGGGGAGCAAACCACATTAGGGGTGGGGGGGGGGGGGGCAGTATACTGTATATACCATTCAGTATCGGTATCATGTCAATACCAATTTACTGTACCAAGCAAATATCAAAAATACAGAAATCTTGGTATTGAAAAATGTTTCCCACCATTTAGTATAGCACTAACAATAAATCGGACAAACGCAAAATAGCTGAAAAGCAGAGAGATGAGGGCCTCGTGTATGGAATTTAATTTTATTTAGATGATTTACCATATTATGTGAAAATCACTCCCCACCATTTTACTCTACATATTGTATATAGATATGTATTTATAATGTATGCTGATGAGTTTTAAAACTTAAGGCAATAAATAAACTTGGAACTTGAAAAAAAAATTAGCAGATGAGCCTTAACTTGGGCATGCATTTAAAGCAGAGTATATACCGAAAATACCGCTCAATATCTGTATTGTGTCATTACCGAATACCATATCGATACCGAGGTAAATCGCCCCCAAAATACTGATACCGATACTGAAGCTGGAATTTCAATACCACCTAGCTCTTACTTATAGATTGTTTTAATTGATTTTTTCTAGCTGAGGACTCCCAGGACAAAACTGGACCATGTGCTATCATCTTGATTCTCATCTCCTACATCCTGGTCGGGCTCACGTTTCCTCTCTCACTCTGTGTCTGTATAAAGGTGAGTTCTTCAGTTACTCACTCCACCGGCCTCGGTGGTGTTGTGGTTAAGCTATTGGACATACGGCTGGTAGGTACCTGGTTCGCAGCCCAGTACTGGCTCCCACCCTGGGTGAGTTTTAATGACTCAATGGGTAGGTGTAAGACCACTACACCCTTTCTTTCTCACTAACCACTGACCACTAACAACTAACCAACTGTCCTGAACAGACAGCCCAGATAGCTGAGGTGTGTGCCCAGGACGGCATGCTTGAACCTTAATTTGAAATAAGCACGAAAATAAGTTTTGGACCTGTGCCAACACAGGTCTGAGTATGTGCCCACATTGAACTGCTTTGATTTAGGACCAAATTTCAACATTTCATACAGTGTGTAAAGTGATTCTGTGGTTAATATACATGACTTGCATGAATGTCAAAAATTATCATGTTTTTTTTTTTATAATTTCAAGTGTATAACATTTCATCAATATAGAATACTGTGAAATAACAATCAAACTCTTTCCTTCAGTAAATTAATAATAATATATGGACTAAGGGGAATCCCCATTGTGAAGTTTCAGCTTTTCCGTCAGTAGTTGAATGAGGGAATTACCGTATATCTTCGCCTGTAAGTCGATCTCGGCTATAAGTCGAGTCCCTAATTTCAAGCCCTGAAAACGTATTTTTTTATTGACACGTTTATAAGTCGACCCATGAAAAACAACTTATAAATACTGAAGTATTTCTTATTTTCAGCACATGAGAACAATAATGTACAATATTTGAACAAAAGAAAATTATTTTACAAACTTCGGTTTTCACGTTTTGTACATCGCAAACAAGTAACATAGCATCAAAACAAAATATTCCCTTAGTAGATAGTGAAAGCAGTTTGGCTGTTACCATATGGCATTGTACAGCATGGTTTTGTGCAGACAACAACTTTATTTATAAACACTGACAACAGATCACTACAATAAAACTGAAAGTATCATTTAATCACATTTTTCCGCCATATTAATACATGTAAGGAGGATAACTTTCGAAAGTACACTGGTTTTTATGTATTGCTCTAGTGAACTGCAGATATCAGTCTAAGTTGTTTTAAGAGAAAGCTCAGTAATATTCATGAAGTTAATCACCGACAAAATGTTGTTTGAACAACCATTAATGCCAGTGACCAGATTTCAAAATAAACTCAGGCAACAAGTAGTTAGTATTGTTTACATTTTTGCTATTAGTGATGACTGTTATTTTAACTAAGTGGACTGTTCTCTTGGCATGTGAGTGAGATCGCACGCCTTTTTGCATAACCAAAACCGTTCTAATGCCAAAAAAAAAAAGGTTATAAAAAATAAATGTGTCAAATTAACATATTTGAGTATAAATACAGGGCATACTTCAACAATAAAACTTGTAAATTAATCCCCAAAACGGTAATATTTTTGGGTGAAATTTTTTTACCCTCTTATAAGTCGACCCCCCAAGTTATAAAATAATTTTTGGGTGAAAAAAATTCGACTTATAGGCGAAGATATACAGTAATTCTAACATGTCATACATGTATTAATTCTAACAATTTTAAACAATTTTAAATAATTATAACAGAATTTACTGATGTACATGAAACAGAACAAATCTGTTTACAAACAAATTTATAGAGAAATATTTCGTAAGTTTAGAATTAAATTTGTTATTAAATTTAAAATAAATAATTTTAAGTTTTACCATTGGAATATATGAAATCTATCTCTTAGATTTTTGGTTGGATGGTTCTGATATTCTATGGGGTGTCTGCAAGCAAATACATAGAGATGTGTATATACATGTACATGTTTCAACATTGATAATTTTATGGTCAACTTTCTACAAAGTGGTTTGATTGGCTCATTCTAAAACTTGGTATGGGGATTCTCTGGGGCAGTCTACAAATAAAAATGAGAGATATTTCAAAAGGTTTGAATTTTTATTAATTAAAAAATAAATTAAAGTTGATGTTGATATAAAATTTTAACAAATTTGATATAGTTTAACATTGAACATTTTAAACACCTGTATCTATAAACAACATATGGAGAAACATTCAATTTTAGAATTTTAGGGGGTTTTTCAGTAAATTCAAAATACATGTAATTAAAGCTGCAGTTTAATATAATGACAGGGCTGTAGCTATGATTTTTTGTTGGGGTGGGGGGTGGGGGGGGGGGGGCAACTGAGTAGTCAATAGTCTAAAAAGATAATTTTCTTCAAGTTCTATAATTTTTTCCGGCCCTGTCTATGTCAATTGTAATTTGTTCTTATAATTTCTATTGTCTTATGTGTGGAACTACTTTTCAATTTCAAATTCTTTGCCTGGAATGATTACCAGGAGGGCTTTTAATTCTGCTATATGTACTTACAAATGGCATAGGGCAGAATTTAGCTCAGTCAGTAGAGCTTAGGTTGTAGGATGAAAACCCCACAGCGAACCTACTGTGGGGGGGGGGGGGGGGTTTCATCCCAAACAGTGCCCCATGACTGGTTGTGGTATGTGCTGTCCTGTCCATGGGAAAGTCCATATTAAACATTCCATGATGCTCATGAAAAAATGTAGCAGATTTCCTCTGAAGACCAAATGTTTGATATCCAGTAGCTGGCGATAGCCGATGATAAATGAATCAGTGTGCTCTAATAGTGCCATTAAACAAAACAAACTACTTCCAAATGGAGATGTTTGTCCATCAGAATACATCATGGGATTGCTTTGAACAATATCCCTTTGTGTTAGATCATACTGGCACAATAAAACATTTTTACAATACCAAATGTGTAATTACCATTCTTTGAATGATTAATGTATAAATGATTACTTTCGTCGTTAAGCGCCCATTTGTCTATAACCAATATCTGATTATATGAACACGTACAGTTCTCAATAACTGTGATATGTTTACGGTATTGCCTAGGTTAATTCACAGAGTTCATTGTGGGTTTTACAAACAATTTGTATGGATCTGTTGGAACATAGGATTCACACCTCCGTGAAACAGAATATTGGTTTTACAACACCTCCTCACATTGACAGTGATGGCTGTTTGGAAATGTTTTATTTAACGACGCACTCAACTCATTTCATTTACGGTTATATGGCATCAGACATATGCTTAAGGTAGTACTATACCAAATAACTTCCGGCTGGGTCAAAGTTCGAGGTGCACCGAACTTTTGATAGAGAAGTGAACACCACAAGTCCTGTGATTGGTTATAAATGTGAGTGTGTTGGTTGTAAAAAATAATAGTTTCATCTGGGTAAAATAAATGTGCAATTTTATTTCATCTAGTACCAACGTGTCAAGTAGCCTTGTGCTTGAAACATGTATGGGGTACCTGTAAAAAAAAGTACTCAAATTTTGTGCGAACTAGGGTAGTCATAGACGCTACCCGTTATCTCAGAAACGAGCAGCTTGACCCCCATTTTTTTCTGATTCACTTTAAGTGTAAGTGGTGGTAGTATTTATATCCGTGGCGTTTATGTCGGTTGATACGTTGCAGGTAGGAGTTTTAGCCGCATATGTTACTATTGTCGTCTATGGGATTTGATTTGGTAGTATACACCCTATAGCACATATTCAGTGCATAATAAAAAATATTATGATTTTGTCATTTTATTTAATTAAACTATACTGGTTGATTAATTAGCCATCACTCGATCATGCAAGTTCACAATGACCTTGACCTTGACAATAATCTCTGTACATGGCTCTGAATGGAGTTTGAATCAAAGTTAGCACTGAAGAAAAGTTGGTTTTGGCCTATAATTCATACTGTAAAGATTTCAATAATTTCTTTTTACATGGTATTTGACTTGCCATATACAACTGCTCTTAAATATGGTATTATATATAGGCAACCTGAACTAAGATTTTAATAGCAATTTATTTTTATATTAAAAATAGCATGTGCCAATAGTGGGTTAATGTCTTTAGTTTCCATTAACATTGTTAATTTTTTATGTATGAAATTCTGAAAACTCAAATTTGTAAAGAAGTTGATTTTTATTGTCATTTTGACATATTTATAGGGTGCTAAGTTATATTTTAGACAAATTTGTAGTTTTATGCAAAATTTAAAGTAAATTTGAAGAAAAACTTTACCAAAAACATAATTAAATTTGTTGTCACTATTGTGCCTTCTGTTCTTATTTGTACATAACAATAAGGTTGTTAAACATATACTTAGATCTCCAGATCATTTTTGTTTCTTAATAATCACTTAGTTAGATCTCATGAAAAGCATTTTGAGTTTATACTAGATTCAGAACCAATTTTTTCAGATTTGATTATCTGCCTTGGATTAAGTTGATAATTTATTTTATTGTTAAAGCTGTATTACCTAATGTTACTAGCTAAATAAAATGCTGGATTACAGATTGTAGGAATACATCTAATGTACATATTGTATTCATCCGGATTAGAAAATAATGCAAGAAAATAGATGTTCGGGTAATTTTGTCATTTAAAAATAGTTTTTTTCAGTAATTAATCAAAAATAAATGTGTTAAAGCTGCATGATTATTCCAGATATTACAACTATTAAAACCTCCAACTACAGTAGGCTATAAATAAAATATAGTCAGGAATATTGGTGGCTGCCAATGGTTTTGATGGTTCATTATGAAAATCAGCATGGCCGATGGATTTGAAATTCCCACACCTGGTAACTTGAAGACACCCACACCCAGCATACAGGATTTCCTCCCAACACTAATGTTCAGGACATTAAGTCATTACTTCATACAGGTACAGTCATGTTTGTGTTTCCTTCCTCAGACAGTGTATTTTTTTAATACTGATATTTCTTTGATGTGCCTGTTAAGGTCTTCATAATCTAGGGGTCAATCAAGTGCATGTGTTTTAATGGCATTCTTTAAAGGGGTAGAGGTACTCTGACTATCTTTGTTGTCTCTACATATATACCTGAGTACACACACCCAACTGAAAGTAAATATCTTCAGGAGTTTTATTTTAAAACATTTTGTTGTTTAATATGACATATTGCATTTGTACAAAAACTATATGCAATATATATGCTTTTTGAGGTGTACATTATATTAGGTTGCACTGTAGAAACAACACTTTCAGTGAGGTTGTCAGTTTATGTCAGAATACACCAGATCCTGGTTGTCATAAAGACACATAGCTGGACACTTTTTGAAAAATGTATGTTATCAGTATAGGTAGTACTATACCAAATAACTTCCGGCTGGGTCAAAGTTCGAGGTGCACCCAACTTTTGATAGAGAAGTGAACACCACAAGTCCTGTGATTGGTTATAAATGTGAGTGTGTTGGTTGTAAAAAATAATAGTTTCATCTGGGTAAAATAAATGTGCAATTTTATTTCATCTAGTACCAATGTGTCAAGTAGCCTTGTGCTTGAAACATGTATGGGGTACCTGTAAAAAAAAGTACTCAAATTTTGTGCGAAACTAGGGTAGTCATAGACGCTACCCGTTATCTCAGAAACGAGCAGCTTGACCCCCATTTGTTTCTGATTCACTTTAAGTGTAAGGGGTGGTAGTATTTATATCCGTGGCGTTTATGTCGGTTGATACGTTGCAGGTAGGAGTTTTAGCCGCATATGTTACTATTGTCGTCTATGGGATTTGATTTGGTAGTATACACCCTTAAGGACCACACAGATACTGTGGGAGGAAACCCACTGTCACCACTTCATGGGCAACTCTTTTCAATTAGCATAGACAGGATAGCACATACCACGGCCTTTGATGTACCAGTCGTGGTGCACTGGCTGAAGTGAGATGGCTGTTTGGTGTCTAATATAATATAGTTATTTCGACAGTTGGTCAATAGTGATGGAGAATGATAACAAATCTGCTGACACTGTATGTTACACTTACCACAATTGATTAGCTACCACAATAGGTTGCACATACAGATAAAACAGCAAGGGATCTTTTATATGCATTTTCTTATAAACAGGACAGTACATTCCATGGCATTGGTGTTCTAATAGTCACAGGGCACTGGTTGGGATGGGGTGAAAAGAAACAATAAGAAAATGATTGGCAGTATCCAACCCTAGTGTTTGTGTAAATGTGTATCTGTTTGTGTGGATGTGTGTGTGTCTCAGTGCCTGTGTGTGTGCGTGTGTGTGTGTGTGCATGCAGTGCACATGCATGTGTGTAACAATTATCTGGACTGTCCCAGAAATATTCACTTGAGAGAATTGGGATCGACTCCATAATTATTAGACACATTTTTTGTTACCAAGTTGGACATGTAGCCAAATATCAGGAGATGCAGACAGTACTTGTGTTTTCATTTCCAATAAAGGCTGTTTCAATTGCTTTTAATTTATTGAAAATCTTACATTAAAATTACTAGTTGGCTAAAAGGAAAAATTACTATGATTTAATTCCCTTGAATAGTTAAAAGTTGAAAGTGTTTTGTTTAATGACACCACTAGAGCATATTGATTTTCCTTGAATAGTGACCTACATGTAATTCATTTAATTGTTTTCATCTGCAGCCATATAGTATACATACTGAAAATTATCAAGTATACAATTGTTTTACTCATTACACTGGGAATACAAACTACATGTACAGTAAAATAGATTTAAACTGCTTAGCTCATTGTCATAACGTTAATCTTTACCCCGGTAAATGATATATTTTTCTAGTGGGTAACATGAATTAAGTTCTAAAGTTAAAGTTTGGTTTGTTCAATGACACCACTAGAGCACATTGATTGATTAATTATCAGCAATTGGATGCAAAACATTTAGTATTTCTGACTTCATCAGATGAAACCCACTACATTTTGTCATTAGCAGCAAGGGATATTTTATATGCATTTTCCCACAGACAGGAAAGCACATACCACAGCCATTGACCATGAATGAATGAATGAATGAATGAATGAATGTTTAACGACACCCCAGCACGAAAAATACATCGGCTATTGGGTGTCAAACTATGGTAATGCAAATAAATAAAGTGATGATCAACATCAATATAAAAATTCAAGGTTCAAACAAAAACAGTGTAAAGAACTGTGCAAAAATACAAATACAAATATCACAGAATTTTACGGACACCGAATTTTACTCTAAACTTCAATTTGTGCTGTATTCGCCATTCTCAAAGAGAATGTTACACCCCTGCACCACGGTGAGGTTACAGCACGCGCAGGGGGCCTTTGACCAATTGTTGTGCACTGGATGGAATAAGAAAAAACCCAACCAGTTGAATGGATCCTCCGAGGTGGTTCGATCCTGCAATACAAGCACTCAACCAGCTGAGCTAAATCCCAGCCCAACTTAAGTGCTAGTTAAATATAATATCTTAAAATTGTCTCTTCCAGGTTGTCTAGGATTTAAATGATAATTTTTTATTAGTATTAAATTTTGAATTAGATGGCTTAAAGGGATATAATTCCCGAGTTTGCTGCAGTTTTTAAGATGTTATCGACTAACAGACGTTTTAACGATGGTAATTATTGGCTGTGTTTCTGATTGTTCTAATATTTTACCAGGTTAAATTTCATTTTATTTCCTAAAATATAATTTTTTCGTACATACAAAATTATTTGAAGAAAAATTCCAGTTAAGGCTTCTTACAAATATTAAGACGACCAAAACCGCATTGAATATATAGACACTGATATTCTAAGCAAGAAAATATATTTAATCATAGAAATATTTTATTAGTCGGAAACATCTTACAATGCAGCAAACTCAGGAATGTCCGTTTAAGTTCTAGATAGCATGTAAAAATTAAATTTAATTATGTCTTGCAGGTTGTCCAGGAGTATGAAAGAGCAGTCATTTTCAGATTAGGTCGTCTTTTGAGTGGAGGGGCGAAGGGGCCAGGTAGGATGCCTACAGTTTGTTGGGGTTGTATTGGGAGTGGGGGGTAATTTTTATTTGTTTTGCTATATATTGTAATCTTACAGGTGTAGTTTTGAAAAAGAGGGGAAAGACAAGGATAACAGTCAGTTCATTGATGTGAAAGAGAACAAATTGGCTGTTACCACATAGGTTACTTTTATTTATATTTTTTCGCATAGGCAGGATCTTTTATATATACATTTTGTTATAGACAAGATGGTACATACCTTGGTCTTTGATGTGCTAATTATGGGGTACTGTTTGGGATAGGAAAATCCACTATTCCATTGATGGTACCGGGCAATCGATCCTACCACCCACTGTACCTCAGGTGAGCAATCTACCACTGAGCTATTCATGTTTAAAATGTAAGGTATAAAGTTTGTTTTGTTTAACAACACCCTAGAGCACATTGATTTATTAATCATCAGCTAATGGATGTCAAACATTTGGTAGTTCTGATATACAGTCTTAGAGAAAAACACCTGGTACATTTTGTCCATTTGTGGCAATAAAGGGATCATGCATCATCCCACAGACAGGATAGCACATACCATGGCCTTTTGTATACCAATTGTGGTGAACTGGCTGAAATAAGAAATAGGCCAATGGGCCCACCAACTGGGATCAATCCTAGATCAACCACATATACAGCAATTGCATTACCACTGGGCTAAGTCCTGTCCTATGCAAGGTATAATGCAGTACCTGATATACCACAGTTCAAGTGATATCGGAAAGCAAACATCATTTTCTATTAAAAGTTGTTGTATCGATCATAGCCTGAGTAAATACTGGTCAATCCATTTTCCAATTGAAGGAGGATGATTATCAACCTTTGTTGATGGAAAAGAAAATAGCATTGTTTAATGACAATGACAAAAGAAGCCCTATGTATACAGTGGAAGATCTATAGGGGGCCCTAATTGTTTTGTTTTTTTGTTTTTTTTGTTTTTTTTAAACGTTTGAGAATCCGAGGAATCCCTTCATGAATGTTGTCCCCACCCCCAAATTTGATTTTCTGAATCCGCCACTGATATAGCATGTGGGGGACTGGTGTTTGTGTTGACTTAGTATTATTATTATTATTATTATTATTTTAATAGAACTAGATTAATCATGAATTTAATTTTTAAAAATAATATTTTTTTTTTTTTACACGAAAAGCAGTTTATAACAAGCCCAGTATTTAATTCTGCAGCATTCTTGTTTGTAATGTACTTTTTTTTTCTTTTTTTTTTTTGGGGGGGGGGGGGGGGGGGGGGGGGGGGGGGGTCATTTAGTAAGTTGTTGATCATAAACTGCTTGATATTTAGTTCATGTTGTTTAAATTTCAGGAATATTTTTTGTTCTGCCATGCATTGAACAGTACACTAAGGTGGATTTAAGAACAGTGTCTTTTGATGTTCCACCACAGGAGGTGAGTAAAACATAGCTAGGTGTATAGATAACATGATAATTAATTTAGCATAAGGTCTTACTCTTATTTTTATACTGAAAAGTATGCCAATATATGGGTAAAGAGAAACTGTAATATTCATTAAAAAAAAAGGGTAGACAAAAGGTCTGCTAGGTTCATATTCAAACCACCCACTCACTTCCATGTACACCTCCGATCTTGATTAGTAATTTTCTCCCATTTTATGAATGCATCCTATGATATCCTCTCCCCTTCCCTCCATTACATTATTAATATGTAATATTTTCTTTAATGGCCCCAAAGTTTCATCGCCTAAAGTTGTTTATCATTCATTTTAAAGTATGTTACATAAATTAATGCAGATTCTCACTCACAATGTTGTACATTCACATTTTGTGCAAATACAGATTAAATTCATATATATGTATGTAGGTGTATGTATGTATGATATATGTGTGTATGATATATGTATGTATGATATGTATGTATGTATGTATGTATGTATATATGTATGTATATACATATTGTTTATTTACATTTGAACAACCGTCCAAATTACTATAAATCAGATAGAAATTGTGTGTTTAATTGCATGTATGCATGTATTAATTTCCAGGTTACAGCTTGTTTGAGGTCGCAAAAAAAACCCCACAAAAAACAAACAAACAACAACATTAATGTGGCCTACACTTATGACATAATAAAGCCTTTAGAATTACTATACACATATGCTTACATTTGGGCTTGTAAATAATATGCTGAAAATCCCTGATGATAAATATTTTTAAAATCTAATGGTTGCATACAACAAACATGAATTTTGATTAAATGCTTTGTTCGTCATCTTTCTACGCACAACAAAATTGTGAACGGAAAATATCACACCTAAGACAGCCAGTCCACAAACCCTTGTCAGTTTGCTTGCTTTACTTTAAACATTCATTATTGTTTGTCCTAAACCTGTGTGTAACAATCTGTGTCACTAAGTGTGATGCAGTGCTGTAATCAGTCATTCTGACACTCATCAGTCTCAAAGTTTTTAAGAAAAAATCAATACTGCATGTGATTATTTGAGAAAATTGTCTATTTTTGTGTGATATGGTACTTCTTTCATGTGAAAGCTAGGTTGCCAATTACTGAAGCTTGCAGTCTTGGATATAAAACAGCTGCAGCCTCTGTATGGTCTTAAAGTTCGTTTTTTCTCCCCAGTGATTATCAAGGTTAAGTAACAACAGACCATCAGGACTTCGTCTTGTTGATGCCTAATCATGACCATCTATGTTTTGTTTGCTAGATATATACATTTATGAACCCATCATTTAGCAGTGTGTCACTGAGTCAGTCACTGGGTTAGTCAGTCGGTCACTCATCGAATCAGTCACCCATTAAGTGATTGAGCTAGTAAGTCAGTCAGCTAGCCATTGAGTCAATAAGTTGGTCAGTCAGCCATTGAGTAAGTCAGTCAGTCATTGAGTCAACAAGTTGAGTCAGTCAGCCATTGAATGAGTAAGTCACTCAGTCATTGAGTCAGTAAGTTAGTCAGACAGCCAATGAGTGGGTGAATGAGTGAGTCGGTCAGTCAGTTATTGAGTCAGTAAGTTAGCGAGTCAGCCATTGAGTCAATAAGTACTGTATTGTGCATACACTTGAATATTTAAAATTTAAATTGCTGTTTGTCACTTTAAATACCATAATGATAATTATTATCATTTTGTTTATTTACAGGTGTTAACAAAAGACAGTGTCACCGTGTCTGTAGACGCTGTAGTATACTACAGAATACACAACCCGACGGTTTCCGTGGCGAATGTCGAGAACGCCTCACACTCCACACAACTGCTGGCACAAACAACCTTGAGAAATGTTCTTGGCACAAAGAATTTGTCCGAAATTCTTCAGGAACGAGATATCATAAGTCACAGCATGCAGGTGGGTTTTCATAGGATTCAGTTAAGCATTAGATCTTATTTTATTTATTTATTTATTATTTATTTACTTATTTACGAAACATTATTTAAAATTATTTTAATGTATGAATTTTACACTACAAATGTGCACACACCTATACACACACATAATAACTGGTAGGACTACATGTATACTGACTTTGTTGTTCGATTTATTACCTCAACAAACCAGATTGTGCTAGCATAATTAAGCAAAATTCTTTAAAATTTTATACAAATTTGATATAAAAATCTGTGGACTTGTGAAAAATGCATGCTTGTTATCTGCATTGTGAATGTTCCATGGCAAAGTTAATGGCTTTGATATGAAGAACCAATTACTTCCAAACACAGTGTGAGATCAGTTTATGTGATAGATGTGCAGTCAGTAAATTTGGTATTGGATCAATAAACAAATAGCAATATTTGGTGACTGCTTTCGGCAACAGGCTTTGTCGAGATCTGTGAACAATTTTTACTTGTTGCTTTTTGATCATCAAAGTGTCTGATTATACTTAGTGATTTTATGATTGTGATAAAATGAAATTGGTGTGTATGAATGTGTTAATATGGTTTTGTAGTTAGTGGTGTTATAAGACTGTCACAGCACTTGCACCAAAATCAGCAAGGTTTAGGAATCTGGAATGCTTTTAACTTACCAATAAGTGAGTCATTTGTGCCACATGTTATAAGCCAAATAGTATAATAATTTGGCTTTTTGGTTCAAGCACATTTGTCCTGGTCAAACACCTCAGCAATCTGTGCTGTCTTTTGAAGTCAGTAGGTTAGAGTGAGAGTGATCGAGGGATGGTGGCCTTCCCGTTGAGCCATCATGATGCACACGAGCCAGTACCGGGATGTGAACCTACTGCCTACTAGCCTTAAATCAGATGTTTTAACCCACACACGACTGAGCCATGCAGTCATTATTAGCTAATCTGGCTGTTGACAAGATGAGCACAGGAAGGAAATCTTTTATTTAAAGACGCACTCAACACATTTTATTTATGGTTATATGGTGTCAGACATATGGTTAAGGACCACACACATATAGAAAGAGGAAACCCGCTGTCGCCACTTCATGAGCTACTCTTTTCAATTAGCAGCAAGGGATCTTTTATATGCACCATCCCAGATGAGCACAGCTGCACATTAATAGCCTTAGATAAAAAAAAAACTGACCTTTCCAGTAATTTGAATCTTTTTTTCTCTCTCATAATTTATTTAAATAAATTTATGCCCTTTTTCTCTTTTTTTTTAGTTTGACATTTTCACTAATTATTTTTTGTTTAACCTGTTCTCCGGTGACTGGCAGTCCTTACAATTCTTTCATTCAAAAAACTTTCTGTGGACAATGTAAAGATTTTTCTAATTTACTGTGTGTGTTTGTTCTCCTTGATGACATGAGATTGGTATTTTGAGATAATGCTGCACATCCATTAGTGCAGGAATAGATAAACAGTGGCTTCTGCGAGTGCTTGGTGACAAAGCAAGCTGAAACGGTAATCTGCGGCTAATGCTTGTTTGAAATGGATGTGGCTATTAGCAGATCAATTGGCACATAACTACGCTAGTCAAGTTTGGACGGAGAATTACTTCACATGAAACAGTAATGGTCATATTTCCTCATTCACATCACTTCCAGGCATAATGATTTTATCGAGTTGTTTTCGTGGCGGAACGCTCCACACTGTCCCATGGCACTGTGTCTGGTAATGCACAGCAGGTTCCAGTACCACTGTAAATGTATGATATATGCGGGAGACATATTAAGACACTGGTAGTTCAACGGTCAGTGGGTAAAACAAAGCAGAGATGCAGATTCTCATTACTCAAGGTGATTTATTGATTGGTCTGGGTTTTAGGTCACTTCACTGTATATATTTCTTTGGTATGCTTGTGTATACAGTAGGTGATGCCTTGTTGACTTGTGACTCATACTTCACGTGTTCTCGTTACAACCAGTGGAATAGACTGTATATCAAAGGCCATGGTATGTGCTGTCATGTCTGTAGGAAACTGCATGTAAAATTAAGATTCCCTTGCTGCTAATGTAAAAATGCAGTGGGTTTCCTCTTAGACCATATGTCAGAATTATCAAATGTATGACATCCAGTAGATGAAGATTAATAAATTGGTGTGCTCTAGTGGTGTCCTTAACCACAAACAAACTTTGTCTCCATTATGTAAACAAATTACATATTGTGCCTTGAGACTGTATGTGTATTGCACTTATATAGCCGTTTGACTCATTTCTTTTTAACTTGATTTTTGGTGGTTATATCCTATTAAGGTTCAAGCATGCTGTCTTGGGCACACACCTTAGCTGTATGGTCTGTCTATGAGTGGGGATAATAGTTAATTATTGTAACTGTTATTTACTATTTATTTTAACTTGATTTTTGTATTTTGTTCAGTTGTGGTTCAAGCATGCGTTGCAGGACACACACATAAGCACTGTGGCTATCTGTGTTGTTAGTCCAGGAATATAATAATGGTTAACTGTTGGTGGTTAATGAGAAGGAGCAGGATGTAGCTTATTGGTAGAGAGCTCACCTGAAGTACAATGGGTCGTAGGATATATCGCCATATCAATCAAAGGCCACAGTTTAAAAGTGTGCTGAAGTGTCACAACACAAATATTCCTTTCCTTTAATTGCTTAAGGACAAAGAAGTATGTAACTTTTGTCTGCATGTACCCGGTACCATCTTTACATTTTACAAGAAAATTTAATATATACTTATATTGTTGATCATTATGCAGTGCGCCTTTCACCTATCCATTTTGCTGTTAAAACTCTAGGTCTAGATGGGAGTCAGTACCTACATGTATAAGATTTGAAGATGCACTCTCAATGTTACAGTTGTCATTTTTTACATACATTTGTGATAAATCGGGTGTCGGAAGCATTATGGCCATGGCCGTACCACTTTTTGGGCCATGAATGGTTTTTCTCGTCCTATGGTGCTCGCAAAGTATAGATCTCATTATATGCATTGCTTTCATGGCCATACCAACTTTTAATTGCTTCCGACACTCCTGTAACTAATTGCAAATTAATCCATCCCACATATAATGTTGGCCTAATTAACTCAAGAATATCAGAAACCACATTTTAAACCTATCCATCAGCCTTGTTAGATTTTGCAATATGATAAATATCAGAAACCACATTTTAAACCTATCCATCAGCCTTGTTAGATTTTGCAATATGATGAATTTTAAAAACATGTACAGTGAAACTCCTCTCAACCGGACACCTTTGGGACCAAATGAAAAGTTTGGTTTTAAGAGGTATCCGGTTTAGAGAGGTTCTCTTCTGTACAGATGTTCAAAAAGGGACCTTGAAAAACATCTGGTTTTGAGGAGATTCCGGTTTACAGAGGGTCCAGTTTATAGAGGTTTCACTATGTGCATGTAGTTATAAATAAAATTATTTGTATGTGTCTTTTGTCTGCATGTACCCGGTACCATCTTTACATTTTACAAGAAAATTTAATATATACTTATATTGTTGATCATTATGCAACTTTTTAAACTGTCCATTTAATATAAGACCCGCTTTCCATATATGCGATTCCACAGTGACATCATAGCATTTGAGCATTGAGTACGACTATTCAACAAATTTTTTTATATTTTTTAAAAACAGTTTCTTGTGAGTTCCCATGTTCACAAGACATGGAACCATCAAAGTCTTTCACAGGAAATTCGAAATCCTATGGCCTGAAGAGGAGTTTCTTAAAATATTTTTCTATTCAGCACATTTCAATTTTAAATGTGTTCTATTATATTTTAGACAATTTTGGATGAAGCCACAGATAGATGGGGAATCAGAGTGGAGAGAGTAGAAATGTGAGTATAATGTCAATTTTATTGTATAACTGTATATATAGAGGCTCTTTCATAGGGTTTCAATAAACATTTTATGTCAACTCGTGATGTGTGAAAACAATATTTTCACAACTTGTTACTATTTTCACACATCACGAATTGACATAAAAATTGTATTTGAAAAAAACACTATGAAATGGTATATTTATTATATACATCTTTCTGAATTTTTGACAGTAATTTTCGCTATTTGTTAATTTATTGCACTTATCCTATCAAAAAGATGTGATGCCATGATATATTTATATAATGTTTTAGTTATATAATCCAAGCTATTATCAATGATAGGGTCTTTGAGATCCTGTTGGTTTACACAAAAATTCAGATGACACAAATGCCAGTTTGGACAGAGTGTACTGTACATGTATTATGAACTATTTTCTGTGTCTTACAGTAAGGACGTGCGGCTGCCAGTTCAACTGCAGAGAGCAATGGCAGCAGAAGCTGAAGCTGCCAGGGAAGCAAAGGCCAAGGTAAGTTCCACGAGCCAGAAGTTGGATTTTAGCCCAAGGGTCATGCTCACGTTAGATATCTGCTTTATTCTGTGACGGTAAGAATGGGTAATTCCGCGAAGCTCTGCCTCGTGGAATTTCTCATTCGGCCTGAACAGAATAAAGCAGATATCCAACGTAAGTAACTAGTTATTATTTTTATCCTGCAGACCATAAAAATTAAGGGGAAAAACTATTATTTCTGTTATTTCTGCCACATTGTAATATGACCTAGAGGTCAAATGATCAATTTTGTAATGTAGCTATGCATGTGACATCAAAATTCATAATCTGCTAGTATACGTTTATGACTTTGCTTTAATCTATCATCATAATCAGTCCATAGAAACAGTGGTTGCACGATAAAAAAAAATTTAGTCTAGATTCGAGACTCTAATAGAGTCTGAGACGTGAACGTCATGACAATGCCATACAGATGATATATGTTTATACATGTACCATTTAAAAAAGAAATGAAATGAACCGTGGCTCAGAAATTGGGAAATGGTGCACAGACCCATGGGCCTAAAACCACGGTTTTCGGTAACATCGAATAATCATCCGATCCCTAATCTCTAGTATTATTAATGTGACACAGAATTCTCTGCAGAAATTACAAGTGTTAATTAATTGTTTGTTTGCAGGTGATTGCTGCGGAGGGAGAACAGAAGGCTTCGTTTGCACTGAAAGCAGCAGCAGAAGTGATGTCAGACTCCCCCGCCGCCCTCCAGCTCCGGTACCTGCAGACGCTCAACTCCATATCATCTGAGAAGAACTCCACCATCATCTTCCCCCTACCCATATCACTGTTGGAGCATTTTATCAGAAAGTAGATGTCACATCACTGGCTAAGTCAAGATGTCCGACCACAGCAATGAAAAATCATCAGACCAAATTTTTCACTTCTTCTTAAAGAAAATCCCAGCTAAATGCACATTTGAGCTACAGCCCTGACCATGTATTATGGTTTTCTTGTACAGATGTATGTAACAAATATCTTTAATTGATAAAACAAAACAAATGAGATGTTCAGTCTATAAAGATGAACATCCAGGAAATAAATGTGACATATTGTTGAGAATCAGACTTTTCAGTTTACAACCCATGTACAGTAAGGTCTACTTTCCGTTAACGTAATTTGTATGGCATTCGGCCTTCTCAGAAAAAGTCTTTCAATTAATTATTTTTCTGTGCACGAGTTTTATCAACATAGTGATGTCATAACAATATGTATTTATTAATGGGTTAAAAATACATTTCGATGATTTGTAGTCGTCTGCTTGCACATTTCTGTGTGTTAATGGAAAGCAGACCTAAGTGGACACATGTACTGTATAACATATATTTATTTAAGAAGATATATATAGAAGTATGGGCAGCTTCTCCATAAAAAAAAACATTGGGGTGTGTAAATTTGATGTCATTGTGGAAGACAGGTTTTCTTACCAGGAAGATAACATCATCAAACCATAGTATATCTTTTTCAACCAGTCACCATGTGTTAAAAATACATTAGACACAGTGTTACTCTAAAATTATATCCAGTAACACATTTCTGACTCGTATAGACTTTAACTTGCTTTGCCTATTGATTACATATTAGTGGTTTTTTAATTGCTCCTTTCAGAATGAATAATGTGTTCTCATATTTGTTGTATCTATAATGTACATATGGTATAATTATTTTAATATTTTTGTGTTAAATATTAATTAACTGCATCATAAAATCATTAGTCAAGATTTTTTATTGGATTATTTTTGAAAATTTAAAATGTTGCAGTTTAGATATTGTACATTTCATAGACATACATGTTGTGCTTTAATCCAAGATCTGAGCTTATTACATGTAGCAATGATTCTATTCTTGGAGAAGAACGCAGCCTGTGCTTATAAAACTAGTCTAGACTTAAATGTTTACTGTTGTCACACACATGCACATTGTATGTGTTGTCATGGCATTAAAGTCTCCAGACCTTATTAGAGACTTGAGTCTAAACTTTACAATTTTATAAGTATGAGGGCCAAGGTCCATATTTTTAAAGCTATCTTTGCACCTATGATATTGTAAAACCATTAAAGGCTATGACATTCAATGTCGGCTCCAGAAAATCCATTTAGGGGGGGCAGTGACATGAGGTGGAATGCCAATGGAACTTTGGGGGAGGTTTGGATGGGGATTGTAAAAAAAAATTTTTTTTTTATATATATAATAAAATTATATCTATCACAAAATTTACGGGGGGGGGGGGCTAGATCCGCCTCTGACATCACTATGGCATGTGTTGTAGTGACATCATAGCCTATGATGGTTTTGACATCGTATCTTTAAAAATATGTAGCCAGGGCCACATTTTACGTGTATAACTACTTAATGTACCTAAGATGATGACAGCTTTAAGATCACTTTGTAAAATGGGGCATACGTCTGAATGAACAAAATGCCTTGTTTCTTCTTCTTGTTTTAAATCTGCAACATATCTATTTTTATTGGTAAAAAATTTTTCGATTATAGCTGCTGTTTCCTCCCATAATGGCGTAGGATCTTCTTGTAGGGGAAGTAACTTCCACTATCTTGGCTGTTGATTTCTTATTTTATTTTAAGACTTATAATCCTATCATTACAACGAGTTCTGTTCCCATTCATGCTTTATCTTTCATATCCTATCTGATGTCTCCCATACTGAACTTTATCTTTCATATCCTATCTGATTGATGTCTCCCATACTGAACTTTATCTTTATGTTTCATATCCTATCTGATTGATGTCTCCCATACTGAACTTTATCTTTCGAATTTATTAATAACTTAAAACTGCTGGTCATATGCATTTTTTGACAGAAAAAAATAAACATATTTTCAATGTCTCAAATAATATAGGTCTGTGTGGTTTCCTACTTGCTTGTCTATATTTTTTCCTTCAAATTCTCTGATGATTCCATTGAAGGTAAATGAACATATCGTTTGTTATGGAATGGTGAAAGATAAATAATAAAGATAAGTGAAATTTTGTTTTCAAACGTTTGATTGGCAACACTTCTAGTAATTGAAAATTGATTAGCAACTACTGTTTAATGTTTTAGAATTGTATAGCTATTTTTGAAATTTGTGTAGGGAATCACGCTGCAAACCTGAACAAAATGTTTAATGAAAATACAAATATTTAGAATTTTTCATGTATTAAATTTTGTCATAATACATGTATATCATATTATATATGATATTTTTTTGTCATGAAAAACAATTTTCATTGAATGCTTTTTATACTGTATTCTGTTCAGATTGCAGTGAAGGTTGGTGAATTTGTATTTACAAAGTAGCTTTACCTTCCTCAGTTACACATACTGTACATTTATAGTGCTGTCAGTGATGCTTTTGTTGAAGACAACTGTGCATCTGTGATCTAAATCCCACCTGTTTCTTGGTCAAAGTGCATGGTACCAGTAAAGGAAAATAAATGTTGTTTTATTGACTCCTTGCAACATTTTAATTAAAGAAACTCAACTAATGCCCCACAACAGGTATATCAAAGACAATGGTATATGCTGTCCTGTCTGTATGAAAGTGCATAATATAAAATATCTATTATTACTAATGGAAAATTGTAGCAGGATTTCTCAAGTCTTGTGTGTCAGAAGTATCAAATGTTTGACATCCACTAATTTATGATTAATAAATTAATGTGTTCTAGTGGTGTCGTTAAACAAAACAATCTTTAATTCTTGTGAGGAAGAGATTTAAAGGCTGAAAGACACTGATCTAAATACAGAAACTTTGAAATACAGGTGCTTGTATGGTGTCCTTTTCAGCATTTTGTTTTTCTATTTATTTTCATCTTTATTTCAGTTAAGCTTCAAGCATAATTTCTTGTGCTAACATATCTTAGCTACTTGAGGTGTAATTCACAACGCTCTCTTAAACAACACTGTCATCCTTGCAAGTATCTTTGTATTGCACTACAAGATCACAATGTTGCAAGAGTTTAGTGAATAAGGCCCCTGGACGGTGTCATGGTTACTTCTTGGTAGTTAGAAAAGATGAAGTTAATTGGTGTAGTGGTATCACTGAGCCATTGATACTAACATGAGTGCAGCCAGTACTGGGATTCGAACCCAGTGTTAATCTTGTAACAGTGAACACTTGGTCAGTCTGACCCTTGACCAATCTCTCTGTAAGTGCACAGTTGTGAGAAAGATCTCCTGATATGTTTTTTTCAATCCCAACTAGTACCCCACATGTATGTGACATATCAAAAACCATGGTAGATGTGCTGTCCTGTCTGTGGGAAGTACATATAGTTGTCTTACAGCCCAGTAAGCCTTTTTAAACTGTCACTGGGTTGAACTAGTACAGAGCTAGGAAACCCATCATATACCAGTTACAAGGCTGGTGTTTTGGTCTCTGCACCAACAAGGTGGCCTGTATATACCAGTTACAAGGCCGTTGTCTTGATCACTGCACCAACAAGGTGGCCAGTATATACCAGTTACAAGGCCGGTGTCTTGATCTCTGCACCAACAAGGTGGCCAGTATATACCAGTTACAAGGCCGGTGTCTTGATCTCTGCACCAACAAGGTGGCCAGTATTTTCCAGTTACAAGGCCGGTGTCTTGATCACTGCACCAACAAGGTGGCCAGTATATACCAGTTACAAGGCCGGTGTCTTGATCTCTGCACCAACAAGGTGGCCAGTATATACCAGTTACAAGGCCGGTGTCTTGATCTCTGCACCAACAAGGTGGCCAGTATTTACCAGTTACAAGGCCGGTGTCTTGATCACTGCACCAACAAGGTGGCCTGTATATACCAGTTACAAGGCCGGTGTCTTGATCTCTGCACCAACAAGGTGGCCAGTATATACCAGTTACAAGGCCGGTGTCTTGATCACTGCACCAACAAGGTGGCCAGTATATACCAGTTACAAGGCCGGTGTCTTGATCTCTGCACCAACAAGGTGGCCAGTATTTACCAGTTACAAGGCCGGTGTCTTGATCTCTGCACCAACAAGGTGGCCAGTATATACCAGTTACAAGGCCGGTGTCTTGATCTCTGCACCAACAAGGTGGCCAGTATATACCAGTTACAAGGCCGGTGTCTTGATCACTCGCCAACAAGGTGGCCAGTATATACCAGTTACAAGGCCGGTGTCTTGATCACTGCACCAACAAGGTGGCCAGTATTTACCAGTTACAAGGTCGGTGTCTTGATCACTGCACCAACAAGGTGGCCAGTATTTACCAGTTACAAGGCCGGTGTCTTGATCTCTGCACCAACAAGGTGGCCAGTATTTACCAGTTGCAAGGCCGGTGTCTAAATCTCTGCACCAACAAGGTGGCCAGTATTTTAACAAGGTTGATTATACATTTTATGTTTTTATTGTTCTTAATATATTTTTTTTCATATTTGTTCATAACTATATGTTGAATTGTAAATTTATTTATTTGTTCTTAAAGTGTTTTTTTTATGTTTGTTGTTTTATAATGCTGTATCGAAATGTTGTTTTGTTTTACTGGAAATAAAATTGGTGACAGTTAAAACAAATATTATTTTCTCCAATGTACATGTACCATTACCTCATTGTGATACAATAAATGTATTTAACTTGTAATATCACAGTTATTTTGAGAGGTGTTGCTAAAATCATTTTATAAATGGTTGAAGATTGATAGAAGACATTTTTTTCAATATTCACCTCCCACAATAATCAAATTAAATATGATGCCACCAATCAGAAAATACATTTAAATATAATACCCATAATGAATGTCTTATAGAGTTATATATAGTCTGCTTCTACTCCAACCAAAACAAGCTGCATATATGAGTCTGATGGGGAATTATTAGGGATAATGCATTTCAAACCCATTGGTTCATTAAAAAAAATAACAAATCACAATATACTAACATGAGTTGTCTCCCCTGTCGATCTTTCTGTGATACTTTTGAAAAAGGTTGTAACATACTTTATTTGGGTTTATTTTGTGCATGAATGGGCCTCTTACAATTTTGTAAACATACATACATGTTAAATGTATATCATTTTATTTTTTGGAATTTCTTGAAAGTGTGTTGTTTTTAGAATATAAAAAATATCTGTATTGAGAGATGGAAACAGTAGAATGAAATTACATGTTTCATAACATCTATAGTGATACACTTACTCCGGTTTATTGTGCTTTGTGAAATAATTGTCAGGGCTTACTCAAATATTTTCTTTGTGGCCTTTAGTGAAACTTTGATATACAACTATACATTTACAAATAATTTTGTGACATTTTTAAAAAACTATTTGTGAGAATGTTATTCAGCATAATGTATATTTCATAATAGGTTTCTTATTCTACCATACAAGCTATATCATGTGTAAATTTATTATTTTTCATGCAAATTTTTAATTGAGTTGTAGCAAAAGAAACTTAATATTCAATGGGAGGGGTTGATCTTAATCTGCTCAGTACTGGTGAAGTGAGCTTTACCTGTCATATAAACTTCATTTTATGAGTAAAACATTATCGGCACAAGTCAGCAGTACTATTGCAGATTCTATAGAATATTATGGAATACCATTCAAGGTTACTTGTGTACCATTTTTTGCAAATATATTGTGAAAACAGAAACAAATAATTAAAATTGTTACCAAGCATACTAAACATCAAAAATACAAATATTGAATACTGTAGAGCCCTGGGTAAGAACGAAGTATGTATTTTCTGTCTGAAAATAAAACATTTTCCACTCATTATATTTCAGTATATATTTTTGTATGTTATTCAGAAGTCTCCAAGATTACAGAAAACATTAATTTTCTTATCGTGCAATTAGTGGTTAGTAATATTTTGGTTGGACTGTACTGTAATATAGTATGAGGTCCCTTCTATGTTAGGGGCAGGTGGTGCAATGAGCAATGCATTTCATGTCCGGTTTTAAGCGCTGTCCAGTTTAGAGAGGTTGTGTTCTACACATATTAAAATAGGACTGAAAAACATCCATTTTTAGTAAATTCTGGTTCTTTCTGGTGGTGCAAAAGGGATGAATGAAATCTTTCTATAGAAGAGGCACTAGATAGAGATTCATAGATTCTTCCACTATTTTGCCAAATTCCCATTAAACTGCATTGTGCAGAGATACGGCCCTGACCATATATTATGGTTTTGTCATTTAGATTTACAAAGGGTCCGATTTTGAAAGGTTTCAATTTGCATACAAATACAAAAGGTATGATTTTTTTTGGTACAGAATTGTCATTGAGAGAGGATGAGTCATGGTCACCTCAATACTTGATCTCCGTTTTCATCCCTGCTCACTGCCACTATCTGTTGGGATCTGTGGGCGGGCAGCACACAAACTAGATTTGGAAAACTATCTCTTTGTTTTTCTCTTGTACAGATATGACATTATCTATTGGCATTACAAAAACTATATATGGAAACTATCTCCCTGTTTTTCTCTTGTACAGATATGACAGTGTGTTGCAGTTATTTGTTTGTTTAATTGTTGACATTTATTTATGATGAACTAACTTCAGTCATGCGTTTAGTTAGTTTTCCATTTACATATATTTAAATTCTGTTTGTGACTATGTGTTTCATTTTTATTTTGTTCAGGTTGATCCAATATCATTGATACAGTTTGTATTAATCCATTTCATTAAATGAAGTCACTTTTTGATTTTAGTAGCATCTTGGTTTCTTTGTCAAACTTTAGTTATATATACCATACATGTAGATTGACCCTTGACCAATCTCTCTGTAAGTGCACAGTTATGAGAAAGATCTCCTGATATGTTTTTTTCAATCCCAACTAGTACCCCACATGTATGTGACATATCAAAAACCATGGTAGATGTGCTGTCCTGTCTGTGGGAAGTACATATAGTTTATTTATTTCATTTGTCAGAAACATTTACATTTTTATTTACCTCATAAAAACTATTTTATAGTAAGACATTGTCAGGCATTCTTCATGTCTGCATTTGTGATTGATATTTTATAATTAATTGTTTAATTACAAGAGACACAATTTTATTTGTGCCATTTGTTGAAAATTGTTATTTGGTATTTGTACCTGTAAATAACTAACACAGCATATTGTGGACTTGTTATTGTTTGTGATTAAAATAACCATTACATTGATTATAAAACTTTTTAACACATTAAAAATGTTCTTGGAACATATGGTACTGTATGTATTTCGTGTTATTTCATTTCACTTTTGATAAAACACTGCCCACATCTTATTACTGCATTTGCTTGTTTGGCGTTTGGGTGAGAGTGGACAGAACAGGATAGGACAGGACAGGACATAGGATTTAACATGCACTCAGAACAAAATTAAGCTGTTGTAGTGCACACCTGTCATGGGCGCAGGTATCGACTCTCGCTGGCACCTCCGTCCAGGACGGGGGTGAGAGAGTAATTAATTGGGCGAGATGGGACTCGGTTGAATTAGTAATTTTCTAACAGCTCCCTCAATAGGGGAGTTTTAATGGCTAACAGGGTAGGTGTAAAGCCACAACACTGACTAACCATTAACCCCTCTCCCAGACAGACAGCCCAGATAGTTGAGGTGAGTTATAAAGTTTGTTTTCTTTACTGATGCCACCAGAGCACATTGATTTATTAATCATCAGCTACTGGATGTCAAACATTTGGTAATTCTGAAGAAACCCACTGTATTTTTCCACAGTAGCAAGGGATCTTTTATATATTAATTTTTCCCCAAGACCGGACATCACATAATATGACCTTTGATATGCCAGTCACTGAGGTGAGTGTTCAGGACAGACCATGATTGAATGTAAGCACAAAAATAAATTAAAATGAAAGAATATTCTGGACATTTAAACCACTTTTATTATGATTTGTCAGTGTAACTTGGTCTTTTTTCTTCTGTTTTTTGTAAGAAGTACAGTGATCTTTAATATTTTGTATTAATAAAATGAAAACATTTATCACCTGTAATAAGTAAAAGTTTCTACCTCACTGAGGTAATTTGGTTACCACAGTTTTGCAAGCCAAAGTACCTTTCAGTATAGTATACTGCATTTCAAATACGAAATGCATTATATACTGGTCACAACAGTTAAGAGCCAGAATAATATTTTACCTTACGTTTTCAAAACTTAAAACAAAATCGGGGACGGTAATAGGTAATGAAAAGTAGGTTACATACTTTTCATGTTTGATTAGGGTTAGGACGGTATAAATTGGTTTTCAGTCTGGCTTCGGATAATCATGCCACCAAAACGTAAACTGAGCATTCTGAACTGTGGTCGAGCCCTGCCATGACTGAATGATAGCATATCCATAAGACAGGTAGTGAGATGCCTGCAAGTGAGCCATTCCATCATCCATTAACTGTAAGAGCATTTTCATACCACTGATACAGCTAGCGAATGGGCTACCCATGTGGCCCTTGACTTCTTGTGACTATTATACTATACGTAATGGTATCTGATGCAGACTGTGTAGTACATATTTCAACTCACTACCGACTTCATTTATAATATCAGTTTGAGTTTTAAAAACAACAATAACAAAGTTATTTAAGGGATATTTTGCTCCATAAATACACGTTTGTGTTTAAAAAAATATGTGGTTTAAAAATACGTAATATAAACTCGCTCCTCCAGAGTAGATGCCCTAAGAGAGCTGGCTAATGTCTCTGGAGCGTCGAGGTTGAAGGTCAACACCGAGACTGAATATCTTTCTCGTTATACAGATAACACACAGAGTTGTAGACCTACTTACCACACTGTTGACCCTGTGTGTATGGTGTGTGTGTGTGTAGGGGGGGGGGGGGGGGGGAGGTGATACATTGGGTGCAGAGGTGAAGCCAGTGTAATACTAGTATCCTCTATTAATCACATACACTAGGACGATACAAGACTAAAATGTGATCCTGAGGGCGTTTTCCACAATTGATCAATGAGGCGGCTCGAGGAAAGCACCATGATTATTATTTTATGCTTGTGCTACATCTTTATTCTTATGCTCCCGCACGTAGGAGTAGTTTAAATATAACATTATTTTGTTGTGCGCGATGCATGGGCATATTGAGTCAATTTAATTCAGTTCAAATAATTTATTTCATGTAAAATGGCATTACATACATTGGACAATTTATTGTTTTAAAAAACCAGACGTATTAATTAAAGGAACTGTCCTGAATGTGCAGCCATTGTAAGATGTTTGCGATAACAGAGTCTTGTTGGAGAATACTGTTTCATACTAAATACATTTTCTTGTTTAGAATACCACTGTCTGTATATCGAATGTGTTTGCGGTCGTATACTAATTTTTGTGGCACTCAGTTTTTACTTTAATTCGTGATATATATTTTTTCATATGTACAATTATTGGCAGGTAAAATCCGGTTTGGGCTACTACAAGCATTAGGACAACAACAAACACATTGTAAATACATACACTGAAATGTTAAAATAAGAAAATGTATTTAATTTGTATGTTACGTCATTGAAAAGGCTCTATTGGTCAGAAACCATTTTACAGTGGTTGTAAACTCAGGACTGTCCCTTTAAAATAAGAAAATGTATTTAATTTGTATGTTACGTCATTGAAAAGGCTCTATTGGTCAGAAACCATTTTACAGTGGTTGTAAACTCAGGACTGTCCCTTTAAAATAAGAAAATGTATTTAATTTGTATGTTACGTCATTGAAAAGGCTCTATTGGTCAGAAACCATTTTACAGTGGTTGTAAACTCAGGACTGTCCCTTTAAAATAAGAAAATGTATTTAATTTGTATGTTACGTCATTGAAAAGGCTCTATTGGTCAGAAACCATTTTACAGTGGTTGTAAACTCAGGACTGTCCCTTTAAAATAAGAAAATGTATTTAATTTGTATGTTACGTCATTGAAAAGGCTCTATTGGTCAGAAACCATTTTACAGTGGTTGTAAACTCAGGACTGTCCCTTTAAAATAAGAAAATGTATTTAATTTGTATGTTACGTCATTGAAAAGGCTCTATTGGTCAGAAACCATTTTACAGTGGTTGTAAACTCAGGACTGTCCCTTTAAAATAAGAAAATGTATTTAATTTGTATGTTACGTCATTGAAAAGGCTCTATTGGTCAGAAACCATTTTACAGTGGTTGTAAACTCAGGACTGTCCCTTTAAAATAAGAAAATGTATTTAATTTGTATGTTACGTCATTGAAAAGGCTCTATTGGTCAGAAACCATTTTACAGTGGTTGTAAACTCAGGACTGTCCCTTTAAAATAAGAAAATGTATTTAATTTGTATGTTACGTCATTGAAAAGGCTCTATTGGTCAGAAACCATTTTACAGTGGTTGTAAACTCAGGACTGTCCCTTTAAAATAAGAAAATGTATTTAATTTGTATGTTACGTCATTGAAAAGGCTCTATTGGTCAGAAACCATTTTACAGTGGTTGTAAACTCAGGACTGTCCCTTTAAAATAAGAAAATGTATTTAATTTGTATGTTACGTCATTGAAAAGGCTCTATTGGTCAGAAACCATTTTACAGTGGTTGTAAACTCAGGACTGTCCCTTTA
Source organism: Gigantopelta aegis (assembly GCF_016097555.1). Taxonomy (NCBI): domain Eukaryota; kingdom Metazoa; phylum Mollusca; class Gastropoda; order Neomphalida; family Peltospiridae; genus Gigantopelta; species Gigantopelta aegis. The sequence continues at coordinate 8,615,648 of NC_054708.1, read as the reverse complement.
AAATAAGAAAATGTATTTAATTTGTATGTTACGTCATTGAAAAGGCTCTATTGGTCAGAAACCATTTTACAGTGGTTGTAAACTCAGGACTGTCCCTTTAAAATAAGAAAATGTATTTAATTTGTATGTTACGTCATTGAAAAGGCTCTATTGGTCAGAAACCATTTTACAGTGGTTGTAAACTCAGGACTGTCCCTTTAAAATAAGAAAATGTATTTAATTTGTATGTTACGTCATTGAAAAGGCTCTATTGGTCAGAAACCATTTTACAGTGGTTGTAAACTCAGGACTGTCCCTTTAAAATAAGAAAATGTATTTAATTTGTATGTTACGTCATTGAAAAGGCTCTATTGGTCAGAAACCATTTTACAGTGGTTGTAAACTCAGGACTGTCCCTTTAAAATAAGAAAATGTATTTAATTTGTATGTTACGTCATTGAAAAGGCTCTATTGGTCAGAAACCATTTTACAGTGGTTGTAAACTCAGGACTGTCCCTTTAAAATAAGAAAATGTATTTAATTTGTATGTTACGTCATTGAAAAGGCTCTATTGGTCAGAAACCATTTTACAGTGGTTGTAAACTCAGGACTGTCCCTTTAAAATAAGAAAATATTTAATTTGTATGTTACGTCATGAAAAGGCTCTATTGGTCAGAAACCATTTTACAGTGGTTGTAAACTCAGGACTGTCCCTTTAAAATAAGAAAATGTATTTAATTTGTATGTTACGTCATTGAAAAGGCTCTATTGGTCAGAAACCATTTTACAGTGGTTGTAAACTCAGGACTGTCCCTTTAAAATAAGAAAATGTATTTAATTTGTATGTTACGTCATTGAAAAGGCTCTATTGGTCAGAAACCATTTTACAGTGGTTGTAAACTCAGGACTGTCCCTTTAAAATAAGAAAATGTATTTAATTTGTATGTTACGTCATTGAAAAGGCTCTATTGGTCAGAAACCATTTTACAGTGGTTGTAAACTCAGGACTGTCCCTTTAAAATAAGAAAATGTATTTAATTTGTATGTTACGTCATTGAAAAGGCTCTATTGGTCAGAAACCATTTTACAGTGGTTGTAAACTCAGGACTGTCCCTTTAAAATAAGAAAATGTATTTAATTTGTATGTTACGTCATTGAAAAGGCTCTATTGGTCAGAAACCATTTTACAGTGGTTGTAAACTCAGGACTGTCCCTTTAAAATAAGAAAATGTATTTAATTTGTATGTTACGTCATTGAAAAGGCTCTATTGGTCAGAAACCATTTTACAGTGGTTGTAAACTCAGGACTGTCCCTTTAAAATAAGAAAATGTATTTAATTTGTATGTTACGTCATTGAAAAGGCTCTATTGGTCAGAAACCATTTTACAGTGGTTGTAAACTCAGGACTGTCCCTTTAAAATAAGAAAATGTATTTAATTTGTATGTTACGTCATTGAAAAGGCTCTATTGGTCAGAAACCATTTTACAGTGGTTGTAAACTCAGGACTGTCCCTTTAAAATAAGAAAATGTATTTAATTTGTATGTTACGTCATTGAAAAGGCTCTATTGGTCAGAAACCATTTTACAGTGGTTGTAAACTCAGGACTGTCCCTTTAAAATAAGAAAATGTATTTAATTTGTATGTTACGTCATTGAAAAGGCTCTATTGGTCAGAAACCATTTTACAGTGGTTGTAAACTCAGGACTGTCCCTTTAAAATAAGAAAATGTATTTAATTTGTATGTTACGTCATTGAAAAGGCTCTATTGGTCAGAAACCATTTTACAGTGGTTGTAAACTCAGGACTGTCCCTTTAAAATAAGAAAATGTATTTAATTTGTATGTTACGTCATTGAAAAGGCTCTATTGGTCAGAAACCATTTTACAGTGGTTGTAAACTCAGGACTGTCCCTTTAAAATAAGAAAATGTATTTAATTTGTATGTTACGTCATTGAAAAGGCTCTATTGGTCAGAAACCATTTTACAGTGGTTGTAAACTCAGGACTGTCCCTTTAAAATAAGAAAATGTATTTAATTTGTATGTTACGTCATTGAAAAGGCTCTATTGGTCAGAAACCATTTTACAGTGGTTGTAAACTCAGGACTGTCCCTTTAAAATAAGAAAATGTATTTAATTTGTATGTTACGTCATTGAAAAGGCTCTATTTGTCGAAAACATTTTACAGTGGTTGTAAACTCAGGACTGTCCCTTTAAAATAAGAAAATGTATTTAATTTGTATGTTACGTCATTGAAAAGGCTCTATTGGTCAGAAACCATTTTACAGTGGTTGTAAACTCAGGACTGTCCCTTTAAAATAAGAAAATGTATTTAATTTGTATGTTACGTCATTGAAAAGGCTCTATTGGTCAGAAACCATTTTACAGTGGTTGTAAACTCAGGACTGTCCCTTTAAAATAAGAAAATGTATTTAATTTGTATGTTACGTCATTGAAAAGGCTCTATTGGTCAGAAACCATTTTACAGTGGTTGTAAACTCAGGACTGTCCCTTTAAAATAAGAAAATGTATTTAATTTGTATGTTACGTCATTGAAAAGGCTCTATTGGTCAGAAACCATTTTACAGTGGTTGTAAACTCAGGACTGTCCCTTTAAAATAAGAAAATGTATTTAATTTGTATGTTACGTCATTGAAAAGGCTCTATTGGTCAGAAACCATTTTACAGTGGTTGTAAACTCAGGACTGTCCCTTTAAAATAAGAAAATGTATTTAATTTGTATGTTACGTCATTGAAAAGGCTCTATTGGTCAGAAACCATTTTACAGTGGTTGTAAACTCAGGACTGTCCCTTTAAAATAAGAAAATGTATTTAATTTGTATGTTACGTCATTGAAAAGGCTCTATTGGTCAGAAACCATTTTACAGTGGTTGTAAACTCAGGACTGTCCCTTTAAAATAAGAAAATGTATTTAATTTGTATGTTACGTCATTGAAAAGGCTCTATTGGTCAGAAACCATTTTACAGTGGTTGTAAACTCAGGACTGTCCCTTTAAAATAAGAAAATGTATTTAATTTGTATGTTATCATTGAAAAGGCTCTATTGGTCAGAAACCATTTTACAGTGGTTGTAAACTCAGGACTGTCCCTTTAAAATAAGAAAATGTATTTAATTTGTATGTTACGTCATTGAAAAGGCTCTATTGGTCGGAAACCATTTTACAGTGGTTGTAAACTCAGGACTGTCCCTTTAAAATAAGAAAATGTATTTAATTTGTATGTTACGTCAAAAGGCTCTATTGGTCAGAAACCATTTTACAGTGGTTGTAAACTCAGGACTGTCCCTTTAAAATAAGAAAATGTATTTAATTTGTATGTTACGTCATTGAAAAGGCTCTATTGGTCAGAAACCATTTTACAGTGGTTGTAAACTCAGGACTGTCCCTTTAAAATAAGAAAATGTATTTAATTTGTATGTTACGTCATTGAAAAGGCTCTATTGGTCAGAAACCATTTTACAGTGGTTGTAAACTCAGGACTGTCCCTTTAAAATAAGAAAATGTATTTAATTTGTATGTTACGTCATTGAAAAGGCTCTATTGGTCAGAAACCATTTTACAGTGGTTGTAAACTCAGGACTGTCCCTTTAAAATAAGAAAATGTATTTAATTTGTATGTTACGTCATTGAAAAGGCTCTATTGGTCAGAAACCATTTTACAGTGGTTGTAAACTCAGGACTGTCCCTTTAAAATAAGAAAATGTATTTAATTTGTATGTTACGTCATGAAAAGGCTCTGTTGGTCGGAAACATTTTACAATGGTTGTAAATACAGACACTGATATTCTAAATAAGAAAATGTATTTAATTTGTATGTTACGTCATTGAAAAGGCTCTATTAGTCGGAAACATTTTACAATGGTTGTAAACTCAGGACTGTCCCTTTAAAATAAGAAAATGTATTTAATTTGTATGTTACGTCATGAAAAGGCTCTATTGGTCAGAAACCATTTTACAGTGGTTGTAAACTCAGGACTGTCCCTTTAAAATAAGAAAATGTATTTAATTTGTATGTTACGTCATTGAAAAGGCTCTATTGGTCAGAAACCATTTTACAGTGGTTGTAAACTCAGGACTGTCCCTTTAAAATAAGAAAATGTATTTAATTTGTATGTTACGTCATTGAAAAGGCTCTATTGGTCAGAAACCATTTTACAGTGGTTGTAAACTCAGGACTGTCCCTTTAAAATAAGAAAATGTATTTAATTTGTATGTTACGTCATTGAAAAGGCTCTATTGGTCAGAAACCATTTTACAGTGGTTGTAAACTCAGGACTGTCCCTTCTAAATAAGAAAATGTATTTAATTTGTATGTTACGTCATTGAAAAGGCTCTGTTAGTCGGAAACATTTTACAGTGGTTGTAAACTCAGGACTGTCCCTTTAAAATAAGAAAATGTATTTAATTTGTATGTTACTTCATCAAAAGGCTCTGTTAGTCGGAAACATTTTACAATGGTTGTAAATACAGACACTGATATTCTAAATAAGAAAATGTATTTAATTTGTATGTTACTTCATCAAAAGGCTCTGTTAGTCGGAAACATTTTACAATGGTTGTAAATACAGACACTGATATTCTAAATAAGAAAATGTATTTAATTTGTATGTTACTTCATCAAAAGGCTCTGTTAGTCGGAAACATTTTACAATGGTTGTAAATACAGACACTGATATTCTAAATAAGAAAATGTATTTAATTTGTATGTTACTTCATCAAAAGGCTCTGTTAGTCGGAAACATTTTACAATGGTTGTAAATACAGACACATATTTATAAGTGTATTTAATTTGTATGTCAAAAGGCTCTGTTAGGAAACATTTTACTGTACAGACCTGATATTCTAAATAAGAAAATGTATTTAATTTGTATGTTACTTCATCAAAAGGCTCTGTTAGTCGGAAACATTTTACAATGGTTGTAAATACAGACACTGATATTCTAAATAAGAAAATGTATTTAATTTGTATGTTACTTCATCAAAAGGCTCTGTTAGTCGGAAACATTTTACAATGGTTGTAAATACAGACACTGATATTCTAAATAAGAAAATGTATTTAATTTGTATGTTACTTCATCAAAAGGCTCTGTTAGTCGGAAACATTTTACAGAAACAGTATGTTACATTTTAATAAGAAAATGTATTTAATTTGTATGTCAAAAGGCTCTGTTAGTCGGAAACATTTTACAATGGTTGTAAATACAGACACTGATATTCTAAATAAGAAAATGTATTTAATTTGTATGTTACTTCATCAAAAGGCTCTGTTAGTCGGTTACTTCATCAAAACTGTTAGTCGGAAACATTTTACAATGGTTGTAAATACAGACACTGTATTCTAAATAAGAAAATGTATTTAATTTGTATGTTACTTCATCAAAAGGCTCTATTAGTCGGTACAGTCGGAAACATCAGGACAATGGTTGTAAATACAGACACTGATATTCTAAATAAGAAAATGTATTTAATTTGTATGTTACTTCATCAAAAGGCTCTGTTAGTCGGAAACATTTTACAATGGTTGTAAACTCAGGACTGATATTTAAAATAAGAAAATGTATTTAATTTGTATGTTACTTCATCAAAAGGCTTGTTAGTGAAACATTTTACAATGGTTGTAAATACAGACACATAAATAAGAAAATGTATTTAATTTGTATGTTACTCATATTAGTCGGAAACATTTTACAGTGGTTGTAAACTCAGGACTGATATTCTAAATAAGAAAATGTATTTAATTTGTATGTTACTTCATCAAAAGGCTTGTTAGTCGGAAACATTTTACAATGGTTGTAAATACAGACACTGATATTGAAAAAAATTTGTATGTTACTTCATCAAAAGGCTCTGTTAGTCGGAAACATTTTACAATGGTTGTAAATACAGACACTGATATTCTAAATAAGAAAATGTATTTAATTTGTATGTTACGTCATTGAAAAGGCTCTATTGGTCAGAAACCATTTTACAGTGGTTGTAAACTCAGGACTGTCCCTTTAAAATAAGAAAATGTATTTAATTTGTATGTTACGTCATTGAAAAGGCTCTATTGGTCAGAAACCATTTTACAGTGGTTGTAAACTCAGGACTGTCCCTTTAAAATAAGAAAATGTATTTAATTTGTATGTTACGTCATTGAAAAGGCTCTATTTGTCGAAAACATTTTACAGTGGTTGTAAACTCAGGACTGTCCCTTTAAGAAGGTAGACATCCGAGTTGTGTATGGAATGTAGACCATGTTGGTAGATTAGATATAAGTTTGATGTGATCCAAATTACTGCACCTAATCACTGATACATGGATATGGTAGATAAGTGACTCATTTATAGCCAGTCGGACGATCAGTTAATTTGTCGTGACGTTTATGTTTTTAAATAGAGGTCAAGTTTGTTCATGCAGTGCGTGAAACCTTTTGACTTGCTTCTAACTTGGGTGAAATGACATCAAGTTAAACAATTGTCTATCATGCACCTAGGCACACGCCCGCACGTACAGCTTTTAATAATATACAAGTGACACGCGTCTTACAGTAGGTGACATTAAATATTAAATAAATATTTCTACAGATAAAATTAACTATTCAAACTATTAGTACACAGTGTGTGTGTGTGTGTGCGTGCGTGTTTGTGTGTGTTTTAATATATCTTTCCAACAATGACGTATTGAAGACATTTTCAGAGATAATAAATAACAGTTGCTGTTTTTGTCGATGGAACTATTTTCACATTCGGTGATTTCTTTCGCGTCCGTAGAAGGCATGCTTATTGTATGCAGATTTTAAACAACGCCATATCATTCTGGTTGTGATGTCCAGGGACTCCTGAGGATATTCAAAACGTTTTATGGTTGACATTTCGAGGCTATATCTAGTAAATGCGATGCATCACTGACAGAAATTATGCCCGATGTTATTCCATAAATTGAAATTGAGCATACTTTTTCATCTCTGGTTATTTGCACATTTATTTATTCATCGTTTTACATGAAGTGACGAGCTTAACATGACGGGTGCTATCGATAGAGCAGGGTATTCGGGTAAAATGAGCTGGCCTATATATATAGCTGATTGGCAGTGCTCCATGCTAATGTGAATAAATGTTAATCAGATTCGGACATTTTTGTTTAATTCGGGCAAAAATCAGCCTGACCCCCCCCCCCCCACACACACACACACAAATGGGAGCCCATACGACTATATGCTGCTCTCTAACTGACCACTAACTACTGTAAATCATGAAATTAATGCGAGCAAGTAATTAATGCGAATAATGCGACGAAAACATCGACGCAATAATAATTTGACGCATTTTGTTTAGTCTCATTCCCAATACAAAAAAATGTGCAGGATTTTACTATAATACTTCTAAATAAAATAAAACTTTTATAATATAAAGATGAAACAAAATACAAAAACAATTTTTGTTAAAAGTCTTTTTGTGAATACTTCAAGAATCTTTCTTTCGTTTCGATGTTGCCATTCTATTTTCACTTTCCTGGAATATCATAGCGGTTATATGAATACAGTGATGTTCCAAATGTTTTGTTTTTAAAAAGCTCATTTTGCGATGTGAGTATTTTTCAAATTTTCTTACACTTCTGGATTACTGTATACATTTAAACTGTTTTGCACATTTGTAAAATTATAATCAACAAATTTTATTACTAAATATATTCCTTTAAAAATGAAACTAGAAAATTATATAACATAAAATTATAAACTTTGCATAATTATATATACATAAAATTATAAACTTTGCACCCCCCTCCTTGCCCTCCCTAGAAAAAATCTGTAACCGTCCATGAAATGTTAGTAACTGATAAATATTTTAAGGATGGGATAGGATAACATATTAACGGCTATATATAAATATGTTTCAAGCACGTCTCTCCCGGGCACAATATCTGCCTTCGCCAGTGACAGAAAGATATGTGTGTGTGTGGGGGGGGGGGGGGGGGGGGGGGGGTGTCAGTTGGAAATGGGCAGAATTTTAGAGTACCGTAGCAATTGGTGAAAATGTTTTCAAAATTAAAAAATTTAACAAAAATAACAACAAAAGTTTAATAAAAGAAGACATTTTACTAAGACATCATAATAAATGTATTTATATTATAACTTACCTAACTGTCTTGTCCATAAGTATATATTCATTGTTGCAAAAACAGCTAACATCTCACAGCGAGCGCTTCGCTATCTTCAATATATTATGAAATGTATACTAAATAATTTAATATTTTCTTTTAAACATAAAATATTATCATGTATGTCAAATAGTGATATCGTTCACATATTTCCGAATTAAACTAAATTCAGAAAAATGTACGTCCAGCATCTTTGGCGTCCATAATCATATTGAAACGTCATCGTATTGTTGACGTAATCGTTAAATTTCCGGCAACGTTCGTAATATACGGAAACTATCGAAGTACCATTGAAAATTTGTTTGTTTTGTTTGTTTTTTGTTTTAAGTTTTAACAACATAATATGAAATTCAAAGATAAACTGAGGTGCACACTCGTACACATGAGCCTACACCTCTAGTTTCTCATTCAAAAGATACTGTCTCTTGTTATTCCGGAGGGGAAGGGGGTCTTTCCCTTTCTTCTTCTTTTTTTTTTTTTTGGTGTGTGGTGTTGGGTGGGGTGGGGTTATTGCTTAATATATTTGTTTTAATTATTAGTTGTAATTAGACACATTTATCTATTTGAGTATTTATTTATTTACATAAAATAAAATTTAGATGCCGGTTATTTCCTCAGGGTATGAACAAATGAAAGGATTTAGGTTAACTTAATATCAGAAACGACAAATTACGTAAACAAACCATCTCGTGCACTCATGCACGAATCACCGTTCATGAGGCCGAACACTCGAGAACAATTGATTGGCACCATGCATCATCGTACACAACATTCATCATTCGCAAAAACCATCGCTCGCTCTCCTGAAGTACGCCAGGTGTTCATGAAAGGTGGGCAAATCCTGCCCAAACTTCACGTGGTATTCGTTACCAACACAGTCTTTATTTAATCGTTGTCCAAAAAGTATACATCTACAAGATCAAAATATAAGGTATAACATTAGACATCAGTTTAGTCAGTGGTTAGGCGTGAGTGCAGGAAATTGTTTAGGCAGGGTGACTATAATTAGGGTGGCGAGCGAAGTTGCTGAGGATTTTGGATTATGCTCCCCCGTAAATATGAAAAGAAAAGGGAGAATCGCCCTTCTCCGTTCCACATATGCACTTGCGCCTGGTGGTGGAACAAATGATTTGTGTGTGTGTGAGAGAGAGAGAGAGAGAGAGAGAGAGAGAGAGAGAGAGAGAGAGAGAGAGAGAGAGAGAGAGAGAGAGAGAGAGAGAGCGGGGTAATTTTTGGAATGCTTCCATCAGAGAATTGTTCAAGCACGCCTGTCGTGGGCACAACCTCTGACTTTGACAGAGAGTTCTGTCAATGACAAAAAACAAACAACCCCCCCCCCCCAAAAAAAAAAAAAAAAAAAAAAACAAAAAAAAAAAAAAAAAAAAAACAACCCAACCCAACCCTATCTGGCAAAAAGCCTCTAGATCTATTTAGTGTAGACGATAATTTGACCAAATACGGTAAAGGAAATTATCTGAGCTCTTTGCTTCCGCCTGGGAGCGGCTGTCGGTTTGTTTGGGCGTGGACAGTGTCAGAAGCTGCAAAACAACGGACACGTTTTCTCTTGATTATCCGGGCGGCGAGGAAGGTAACTGTTATTTTACTAGTTCTGTAACATCAAAACAGTAGTCTTAAGACAATTTTGAATAACATGTAACGTTCCTCCCTTTGATTTATGTTAGATTCTCTCGTATTTTAACTTTATTCAGCTGTCGCCAAGTCTTAATAATCAATATGTTTTTTTATATCATGTATCATTGTATGTCGACATGGGTTGAAAATAAGCTTTGTTAATGATCACACATGACATTTTGCTGACCCCACGTGAACTACAGGTTGTGGTAAGTCACACTTAGTGATATAACATGCGGAAGTAACGGTTACAAATTGGTATAATTACCGTAAATTCTGAACTAATGGCTCGGTAGTAAAGTGTAGGCTTATCTTAAGAAAATGCTTATAAAATATGATAATGCATATATACATATAATTATAAAAGATCCCTTGTTGTTTTATCAGTAGCCTAAATATGTAGGGGGGCATCAGATTTTCGCTAGTATTTCTCAATTGTCGAAATAACCATATATATTATTATATATGTTAGACATGAAGTTTATAACCGTAACTTTAAGGTATTCTAAGGTGTCATTAAACATGTGTCGTCGGTGAGGGACCTGTTTCAGTGGTTGTGTCGTCAGTGTTAGAAATAAGCACTTGTCCATCTGTTCTGACAAGTACAAATCTGCTCGAACAAACAAAATGCACTTCATTGCAGGGTTTGAAATGGCCTTTGGCCAGGTCACCAAATGTGACCAATGTCTCATTTGAACGACTTAAATATTAAAAAAATAATGATGTTAGTCACCCAAATAATATGTGGGTGAACTTCTTTAGAGCTATAACATATGAGCCACTATTAATATTTGTATTCCACATAAAAATCATGCTTGTGATTCTCTTACCATAATTTGCCAACATCCATTATTATTTTTGGGGCCGTCATATATTTTGGCGAGTTTTGAGCCCTGTCAGTGGTTGTCCAGTGGACAAGTAAAAATGTTCAATGCAGTTTGATTTTGAGCAATCAAAAATATCATCCTTGTACTCGAATAAAACAAACCATATATTTGGACAGCTGAAAATATTGGCAGACAAGTAGATTTCTAGATGTATTTGTCCGGTGGACTAGTAAAACATTCTGCATATCTCTATTACTGATTGTTTCTGCGCAACAGTACGTAAACATATTTAAAGATTTATGATGTTAACTTTTCAGGGGTGGCGTAGTGTCAAAAATAGTGGTACGGCTCAAGGTTGCCAGATTCTCCTTTCAAATTCACTTGTGAAGGACATTTTCACAAATACAACAAATATGAACAAAAAAGTGGTATGGCGTTACGGCCATACCATACCATCTGCGCCACCCTTGCTTTTGCATGGGGAAAGTAACAAATGTCTCACATTCACAGACATGTTCATAAAAATGAAGTTAAAACAAGCAAAGAAAGCAAGATTGAACACAGAACATTTCTTGATACCTTGTTTCTATGATTTCCAAAAACTGTCATTTGAAACAAAGTTTATTTTTAAAAACTATTTTTGTCTGTTCTCAACTGTACCATTATCTAGTTATTAAGGTCACATGACTGTCACTGTGTCTGCTGGCAAAACTCTCTTTACAAATACTTGCTAAAAATATATGGTCCTTATATGTTTTGAAATAAATATCTTTCTGAATATATATTTATTAAAACTCAGAATGCAGGCTCTTGTAGTTTTTGACCAAACAATTTTACCATTAAAACCATTCATTTGCTCAACTTATAATATGATTGCAAGACATCAAAATTGTTATATATTTGTTTTCCTAAAATGTTGTCTGTTATAATTGGTTCTTGAGGACTCCATTTTGTAATTTGCCTTAAATATTTGAAATAATTTTTATAAATTATTATAAATACATGTTTTGTTGAACAACATACATGTTTTTATAAAACACTGAAATGTTTTGTGTTGGATAGTTTTTGTTCTAAGCTACATGTATACTACTAAATGTTTCAAGTTATTTATTTCTGAGTCAATTGTTTTCTAAATTGCACACAATAATATATTTTTGTTGTTGTTATTTCCAAAACACTTTTTCTTTTTTTCTTGTGTCAAACGAAACCATAAGTAATTACACAAAACCTTTTTGTAGGAGGATGGGACAGACTATAGATATTCCTTTCCTTGTGAGATCCACATTTTGCTAAATATATACTCTCCTATTGAGTATTATCATTGTTTTCAGTGCTTACATTCATCTGCTGTTTCCCAGCAAACATTGGTGGTGTGTGAAAATGAGTACTATTGCTGAATTCATTGATGGTGCGAACTTTGAGGAAGCTGTGAAGTCGGTCCGTGATGACAGCACCGATGACAAGTATCTCGTAGTGGGCCATGTTGAAAATGACCCAAATCGCGTCAGTGTGTTGAAAGTGGGCCAGGATTTAGAGGAACTGGGAGAACAGATGGATGATACTCAAGTGATGTACGCCCTCGCCAGATATGAAAGCATATTTGACATGTCAAAAACAATCAAATTTGTCTACTTCCGATGGTAAGACTGTTGGTTAAATTCTTGTATAGTTTAGATCAACCTTGAAAACAACCCTTGCTGTAACACAACTAATACATTGACCCATCTATCCATAAAAATGCAGCAAATCACTTTTTTATAAGGATAAGTTATGCAAATGATTTGAAATCCTTCATATGGCATGGTATTCTGGATAACCTCTCAAACACTTCCACCTCTTACCCCGCAACTGGTGAGGTACAGTGAATCTTGCCACATGATTACAGGGGAAAATTTTGCTATGCCAGTTTCAGAGATCACTACACAATTATAAAACATTGTACAGAAGAAGCTAATGAATTTTCACTTCACTAGTTGCTAATCAAAATTGTGAATACCAAATGTCCTCTGATATATATATCCAGGTTTTGTTGCCAGAGGGTACGAAGGGTAAAATTATATACCCAAAAATAATTTTAAATAATTTTTAGAATGATTATATTCAGAGAACTGCTGTTTAAAAGTTGTTAAAATACATTAAATGCAGTGTCCAATTTGAAAGGATTACAAACCAATAACCAAGTAGTTGGGACACTGATGATCAGTTTTGTTTTTATTACGAACCCTCAAAGTATATTTTCTGGCAGAACGCCTGATATCAACATATGACTATTTTTTATAGGATTGGCGACCAGGTTCCATTTGTGAAGAAGGGTCGTTACGGCGTTGTATCAAGCAGTATAGAGCAGCACTTCAACCCATACCACTTGTTTGTGGAGACGAGTGCTCGTGAAGACTTCCACCCAGAGAAAATTATACAGCAGGTTCGTGCTGATTTAATAATATTTTATCTGGCCACTGATTAGTTATATTCCCATTTGGTTGACCAGAATCTGAAAATATGTCTGCACAAGTAGTCTCTGTTTAACTTTAACTTTTTATTTTGTCGCAGACAGCTTCGAAGTTGCAACTATTAGATTGAAGTTGACAGGGGAGAGAATGTAGTTTGCAAACATGTGTAACTTGTTACAATTGAAAACTTTGTGGTATTTCCAGCCTATGCAAATGTAGTACTTTTTGTGTAAAATGGGGTACTCCGGCCAGGTTTAGTGGACGTGTTTGGTTAAACCAATATCCAGGGAAAAAGAGCTGGACAGCAGGGGCTGTCCTCTTCAGGGTATGTTGCCCCCAGGCAGGCAGGCAAAGGTGCATACAAGGGCCTACTGATATTATTAAAAATGCTATAGCCACTAATGCTATGTAGAAGCATGTAGCATAATAACTGGTCTGATGCCATCTCAGTATTTGTATTATAGTTCTAATACAAAGTCAGATGGGAAACAACTTGTAAAAAGAAACTGTATACTTTTCACTGAGAGTTGCTTCCCTTTGATATTACTGTACATTTTGTAATATTAAATTAATGGATTTAAATGTTTTTTTAATTGAAATGACAAGAGGCCACATTTGTTTTACTGAGATATAAGGATGTAATTTTGTGTGAATTTGGTGTACAGCTGTTGTCTTTCATGTCCCATAAATGATACAGAGGTATAAGATACAAATGTATATAATGTAAATTGTTATTTTATTGCTGATGTACCAAAGTAACAAAGTAATAAAATTATGCAGTAAGCTACATTAAGAAAGAAATGTTTTTTCTATTAAAGTGACAGACAGATATATTTTTTTATAGCCATTTTTGATAATTTAAATTAGAAATACTTATATTTTATTATTTACAATATTAATTTTTGTACACCTGGAGTAGTTCTGGTCATCCAGGTTTATGTAATACCTCAAAAGCATTTTTCATAATTCTAAGAACACATGTTCATTTGACAAATAATGGTTATGGAGACAAGCTTTAGTTATTTTTCGGACTATACTTCACCATTTAAACATCACAGACTTTAGCTTATCTCTGTTATAAACCTTTTCCAAATGTGTTGCATATTTGTAGATTAACTAAACTTAGTTCACATATTCACAAGCTGAAACTAGCATCTGAGCATTTAATGCCAATAAAACAGTTAACAAGTACCAAAGTTCATGAATCTGGCAATCAGGTCTTATGGTTAGTTTGATATCTGCTTTGATTTCAGCTTGAAGAGACATCAGGAAAGAAATCTAAAGTCATCGAAGATGTTCAGGGGAGACAGCAGCGTGGCTTCACTGCATCACAGTTACCCAAACGAGGGCCCATGTCAAAATCAGGATTCTCGCTAGCAACGGAAGGTGCCAAAATCGAAATCACCGAGGAAGTTTACAACACGATCGCCGCTGTGAAGAACAACGATGACACCACCAGCTGGATGTTGTCAAGTTACTTCAACTGCGATCCGAGCGGTCCAATAGAGTTTGAGAAGAGTGGGGAGGGAGACGTCAAGGAATTGAAGCAGTGTTTACGAGACGATGCCGTTATGTATGGGCTGTACCGCGTCACCGATACGGTAGATGACATCGTCACCGTCAAGTTTGTCTACATTGTGTGGTAGGTCATATATACAAGAGTGGTCATCCTGTTCAATTTCTCTATGATCATTTATTAGTATTTTAGGGCAGTGTAGCATTATTTTGTTTGTAAATGCTTTGAATATGTATACTTATGGAAATAAATAAAGAGTAACAGCAAATAGTAACTGCAACAAAAACCCTCATCCACTGTATCAGGAGGGGTGGGATGTAGCCCAGTGGTACAGCACTCACTTGCCGTGTGGTTGGTCTGGGATCGATCCGCGTCGGTGGGCTCATTGGGCTATTTCTCGTTCCAGCCAGTGCACCACGACTGGTTTATCAAAGGCCGTGGTATGTGCCATCCTGTCTGTGGGATGGTGCATATAAAAGATCCCTTGCTGCTAATCGAAAAGAGTACCTCATGAAGTGGCGACAGTGGGTTTCTCCTCTCATTATCTGTGTGGTCCTTAACCATATGTGTTGAGTGCGTCGTTAAATAAAGCATTTCCTTTCCTTTCCTTTTCACTGTATCAAGAAGTAAACTCACCTTTGGATTCTTGTAGTCCACTAAAACTCCCACTTTCTTAGTAAATTTTAATCTAAGCCACTTAATTAAAGACAAAATAAAATGGAGTAGAAATATAATGGGTAATCAAGTGCCTGCACCTCTAATGGTTTTATTGTGATTTTTCGTTCTATTTTATTATCCAAGAGTGAGAAAAATCTACTTAATCTACTTTTATGTTTTTGTAGGGTTGGCACGTCAGTGAAACCAATGACAAAGGCCAAGATTTCAACTCACAAAGGAACGATGGAACAGCTGTATGGTCCAGCTCACGTGACTTTGTTTGCATCAGACCAGTCTGATATTACAGAGAAAATCATCATGGAAAAGGTAAACAATAGCATCCCATTGGGGTTTTTTTAAAAATAATGTATCATTGTTTAAGCTATCATGTGAACATTTCCTGAAATACCACAAATATATAATTTTATAAATTGACACATGGTTTTGTTAGATACACTTTTTATGAAAAAAGTTAACTTTTATTGTATCTAACCAAACAGAAGTGAGGTCAGACACAAGGAACATTTGTGAGATAAATAAAAATAATATCTAATGAAAACAAGTGTGGTATTTTATTTATTTTCTACCTTAAACTCTTTCCATCCCATTCTCGACTACAGTTGAGATGGGCAAAACTAACGTAAAAACATGACCGGTCTTCGTAAACACAGCTGTCAACATTCACAGGAGTTATCCATCTTGATTCTGTGAACACTAGAATATAGTAGAATGACAATCGAACACATTGAGTGCATTTTGTTGACTGGTATTTGTATTTAAATTGTTATCGCAATATCGGAAAGAAAACAAAAAATGGTCGAAATTTATGTAAATGTTATTGATGACGTAACGCGCACATGGGTTCGATTTCTTGCTATTTCAAATAGTATTTGTATAATTATTTCTTTTGAAACAGGTTGGACATTATTATTTAATGAAAACTGAAGATTTGTAAAGGATGTATTTACTGAAAATAACTGATAATACAGACTTTGAAATAGATGATGGATGGATTACTCGTTGTCGATTGAAAGTGAAAATAAACTGTTATAAACAATGATGTCATGGATAGTGATTGTAGCATTATAAAAAAAATATTAATAAATTCTTCTATAAATTTTATTTTGGTAATTAGACTCACTAAACTATGACACACATCAAAATATTGTTAAATTAGTTGTTTTTTTATAATTTGAGGTTGAATAATGTAGGTTCAACATTACATATTCATGTTGAAAACCTGGGTTAGTGATAATGTTTTCTGGTTGTAAAGGTAGGTGGATAAGAGTTTAAAAAAAAAAATATTTGTCTGAAAATCTGTAAATTGAAGCATTTTGATTAGTTAAGCATTTTAGACAGAATGATAAAAGCCTCTGCTCTACGGTTTAATCCAATATGGCCGCTTTAGTAGATGATAGGATTTTGATATTACTGTGCAAGGGAGGGGACCAGGGGGACCTGCCTCTCCCTAAAACAGTTAAAATACCCCCTTTTTAAAACAATTTATTAACCATTTCCACTGAAGGGCTCTTTTCATGGAGTTAGTCCATCTGCCCTTATTTCCTGGGTCCCCTCCATAAATTATTTCCTGGGTCTGTCCTTGCTGTGACATTGTGTTTTGTTTTTCTTCCTACAGGTGACATCAGCATCAGGAACGAGATCCCATGTTAGGTAAGAGGAAGTGGGTCACCTTTAGGTTGTCATGGCTACATCAGAGTACAAGTCAAATGAAAAGACATTCACGAAAAAACCTTGGAAAATTACCGTGGCTATTGTTTACACTGTTAATTCTGATTATTACATATAGTATGAAGATATTGTGTAGTGTATCTTTATGTGTATGTGAAAAGGAAATTGTTGTGATGTGAAAAAGGGGCCATTAGTTGTTTTTATGTTATATACCGTACTCAACGAAATTAGTTTAGCATAAAATGGTTGAATCTTTGATAAAGAACGGATATGCATGTCTTGTGCAGGTTTTTTAATGTTGTTTTAACATATTGTTATTTAAAATGTATTTGGAGTAAATTAATACAGGCTTTTTACCAGAGGGTACATGGAGTAAAATTATGTACTCTAAAATGTAGGAAATTAATGAATATATTTTTTTTAATTTTCAGATAAATGATAGTAACAGAACTGCTGTTTAAAATTTGTCAAAGTGCATGAAATGCAATGGTTAATTTCAAAACATTACAAACGCATAACCATCTATCAAGGGCACTTACGGTCTGCTTTGTTTTTAGTATGTACCCTCAAATTAATTTCTGACAGAAAGCCTGTAATAAATGAATATTTTTATTCGAATGCAAGTGTTGTAACATTTGCTAACTTTTTTGTTTGATATATTTAAAGGGGACCAGTGTTATAAACTGAAATAATGGAAGCTTCCATTGGCATCAAGCTTTAAATTTAAATACATATATATGCCTTGTTATACTGAAATTGTGATAAATACATTTTTTATTATTATTTTATTTTTGTCTTTTAAAAAGCAAATATCTCATCCTTGGAGATGAAAATTCCAAATATGTCACTCATTAAACAGTGTTGATTTTGTTTTTCAGTTTCAAATACACTGTCCTCAGTTGGCAGCCATTGTAATTGTAAGATGCTTTTGGCTAAGTAAACCTTTTTAACACTTAAAATTAGGCTTTAAATACATTTTCTTGTTTAGAATACCACTTTCAGTGTCTGTATATTCAATGTGTTGTCCCAGTGTTTGTGGTAGCAAAAACTTTATTTGACTTCCAAATATATTTTCCATATGTACAAAATAATTGGTAGGTAAAATTTAGTCTTGGCTCCTAGAAACATCAGGCGATCATAAACATCTTGAATAAACAGATGCTGGTATTCTAAAGAAGAAAATGTATTTCAGGTGTAATTTAGTTATTAAAAATGCTCAGTTAATCAGAAATGTGTCACAATAGCAGCTAACTCAGGACAATTTTGGTGATAATTTTGTCCGAGGAAAACCATGATATTCATGCAGTTTTTATGTAAATAAAGGAGAGGGAACTCATAATAAAATGCATTTAAAGTTCCCCGTAGACCTTTTTTTGCTTTATTAGTATTGAACTAGAATCAATACACCATACATCACAATGTGTGGCACATATATCTATACACAAGCCTGTGCCCCACTTGATGACAACAATATATACATGTGTATGTGGATGTTTTTTTGTCCTATATAAATAAAGACAAAAATATATACATGTGTATGTGGATGTTTCTTTGTCCTATATAAATAAAGACAAAAATATATACATGTGTATGTGGATGTTTTTTAGTCCTATATAAATAAAGACAAAAATATATACATGTGTATGTGGATGTTTTTAGTCCTATATAAATAAAGACAAAAATATATACATGTGTATGTGGATGTTTCTTTGTCCTATATAAATAAAGACAAAAATATATACATGTGTATGTGAATGTTTCTTTGTCCTATATAAATAAAGACAAAAATATATACATGTGTATGTGGATGTTTCTTTGTCCTATATAAATAAAGACAAAAATATATACATGTGTATGTGGATGTTTCTTTGTCCTATATAAATAAAGACAAAAATATATACATGTGTATGTGGATGTTTCTTTGTCCTATATAAATAAAGACAAAAATATATACATGTGTATGTGGATGTTTCTTTGTCCTATATAAATAAAGACAAAAATATATACATGTGTATGTGGATGTTTTTTAGTCCTATATAAATAAAGACAAAAATATATACATGTGTATGTGGATGTTTCTCTGTCCTATATAAATAAAGATAAAAATATATACATGTGTATGTGGATGTTTTTTAGTCCTATATAAATAAAGATAAAAATATATACATGTGTATGTGGATGTTTCTTTGTCCTATATAAATAAAGACAAAAATATATACATGTGTATGTGGATGTTTCTTTGTCCTATATAAATAAAGACAAAAATATATACATGTGTATGTGGATGTTTCTCTGTCCTATATAAATAAAGATAAAAATATATACATGTGTATGTGGATGTTTCTTTGTCCTATATAAATAAAGATAAAAATATATACATGTGTATGTGGATGTTTTTTAGTCCTATATAAATAAAGACAAAAATATATACATGTGTATGTGGATGTTTCTTTGTCCTATATAAATAAAGATAAAAATAGGGATTGTGCCAATACCCACCACACCACTAGATACTGTGGCCCAGCTACAACAGGTTGTCACCCCATTCCAGATATTATTTCTCTGGGCATAATACAATATATTCTATACTGTTGTTAATTTCAAAACAAGTGTTTTGTTGCACTGATGCCAAAGTCCCATACTGTTAGTGGTGCTATAGCTCCATCAAGGTGGATTGACCACATGTAGTGTTGTAGTAAAATCTAGTCTATTCTACAAATATTTTGTCTTTTGCTGTACAGCCATAAACATTGTGTTTATTGATATGTAATAATCTTTGCTTTTTAGTGCATTGATATACATATTTTGTGTAATCTGCTTGCAATATGTTGTCATATGTGGTATTCCTTTTGATATTTTAGATATGTTTTTTAATATTGTAATATATTTATATTAAATAGCTATTTTCTTTTCTTCGGTATATATACTTGCCTTCAGCATAATGTTTTTTCTCTGATACCGTCTTTGATGGAAATATTCATTTGCTGTTTTGATGCCTGTGAATGGTCTAGCATCGATGTTTTATTTGATTTCTGTCTCATCGTTTCATAGAGCTATTTATAATTCTCAACATACAATGTATACAAGTGGTGCTTAGATATTTTAGCCATATTGAGCCACTGTTAAATTATATCAAATGTCAAAAGTTAAAAAATAGAAGCAGAAAAATGTAATGAGTTACAGACTGAGACCAACCTATTATTGTATGTCTAGACTTGATGTATGACTTTTTATGCAACATTCTGTTTTAATCAAAGCAATTATTGACATAGCATTCAGGTTTTTGTAATTAATATTAGGTACATTAATTAAAAATGTTGGTGCTAATTTTAATTACTTTTGCATACATACAGTCAGTATTATATTTTTAATAGCAGGCTTTGCATAAAATGGCTGTAATGTGTCATGCAGAACCTAAATGGCGTATAATAAATACATTTGCTACGGCATATATTTTGTGTGTGTAAATATGTGATAACTATATACATGTATCAGCACATGGGGAGTAATTGTAATTACATTGATGTTAATGTGCAGTGTTTGCCTCAAGATTCCAGCGCCTGAAGTGTCCAAGTAGAGCACTTCAAACATGAACTTATCAAGCAGATTTTAAAATGTCACCCACAAACCAAAACCCCCCACCCATTTCTTACTAAAAGTCGCCCACAAACCAAAACCCCCCACTCATTTCTTACTGAAAGTCACACACAAATCACCCCCCCCCCCCACTCATTTCTTACTAAAAGTCACACACAAACCAAAACCCCCCACTCATTTCTTACTAAAAATCACACACAAACCAAAAACCCCCACTCATTTCTTACTAAGTCACACAGAAACCCCCCCCCCCCACCCCCCACACACACACTCATTTCTTAATAACATATATTTTAACTGAGTTGCACTAATTTTATTTTCAGCTGTTTTCTTGTTATTCTGGTCCCCGTTATATTAAGCGATCTTAGCCCTAAGCTGACCTTAATTATAAGTGCATAAATACTGTATGCACTTTGTTGATCTTAGCACTAAGATTGCTTCGTGGAACAGGGTCCTAATCATGTACATGTATGTCATGTCACAAAGATAACCGTTTTATGTAATAATAATTAACCAGCCATTTACTACATATGCAAAGAAAATTATTCAGGATCAGACAAGCTATTAAAATGTAAACTACGAAAAGCGCCGTGACAACATTGGTAGGTTTGTTTTGATGGCTCAGTGAGACTACTACACTAACATCTCACAAACTAACCCACTGTTCTGAACAGACAGCCCAGATAGCTGAGGTGTGTCCAGGATATCATGCTTGAACCTTTACTAAATATAAAGACTAAACTCGTGTCCAGGATATCATGCTTGAACTTTTACTGAATTTAAGGACGGAAATCAAATCAAAATGAAATTAAAATGGATGAAACATTAATCATAACTGTCAAAATGTTGAAATTAAAAAATGGAATATTGCCAATCTTTATCTGTGCACTTTGCTGATGATCTGAAATGTAAGAATATCCAATTGCGGAAATTGATCTGTTAAAAAATATACTATTTTGTATTTGTTCTCTCTGCCATTTCCTGTTTTGTTGGTGAGGTAATGTTGTTGTGATTTTTTCTAATTTCATATTCATTTTATTTTCTAATGAGTTCTAAAAATAGAATTGTGACCAGCTATGTTTTAATGAGAGTTGGTTTTAGATATATTCTTATTACATAAGATCATAAGACTATTTTAATAAATGACGTCTGATGTCAAGGTACACCATTTGTAACAAACTATTACTATTACTGTATCTTTATTTATTTTTATTTGTTTTAATTTTACATATTGACAATAATTTTATTTTAACTTGGCTACAAAAAAAAAAATGTGCAAGTTACAAACTTAAAACCTTAATCTGTTTTAAGTGGAAACATTAACCAACTTTTAAATAGTCATTTATGATATATTCTTATATACATGCCAGCTAGTTCATTCCAGACTCCATTTTACTCAAGTATTGAATGTTTTAATTTATAAATCTTGTAATATTTTGATCAGATTCGTCAGTTTTTAAGATTCAATATATGACCATTATATGGGGGTCGAACTTAGTTAGAAGCTCACAAATAAATCGATTGTTTAACAAATATGTGATATTTTACTAAATTGAAAAATACCAGGTGTAATACGTACTATGTACTTTTATTGTATATTGTTACCTTTAAATAAAACTTTTAGAATTGTGTGAGTTTTTATTTTAATTTTTTGCCAAAGAAAAGTAATAGGGTCATTAGCATTTAAATGGCCTTTTTGATATGGCTGATTTTAAATGTATATTGGAATGTTTGATAACATGAAATTATTTCCAACGCAGTCTCTGTATTTAATGTAAACAAGAGACAAGAACTTTTTGTGACGCAGCTGAATCTCAAGCCATGAAAATAATTTAGTAAAAGCAACTTTATAGGATGCTGTGACCAGTTTACACAAAGTAAAGGTTTATCTATTTTTAAGCCTTCTGAAATACAGTTAGAGGTAATGTAGCCCGATTACTCTGACGGTAAGAGAGCTGGACGGACGTTTGGGTAGTTATCAACGTTCTCAGATACCATGCAATCTATTTAACTTCTGCGCAATCTCTGCTTACCAAACGGTAGTCAAAGATTCACGCTCTAATACAACAGCAATCCTTTGTTTGACGTTAAATACCTTTACATCGACCATTTTCGAGTTCCTTGATTAAGAAAATTTCACATATTAATCACTAATACACACTACATGAAGAAAACCGACAGCAACGTCTTTTATAATAATGTTTCGGTTAAGTACATAGTTGCCGACTGGTTTCTGTAGTGTGTGTGTGTATTTGTGATTAATATGTGAAATATTCTTAATCAAGGACCCATTTCAACTGATTGGTTGTTTCTCGTTCCAACCAGTGCACCATAACTGGTGAAAGATCGTGGTATGTGTTATCCTGTCTGGTTACTCTGATGACTATCCGTAAATATATATTGTACATATTAAATTGTTAACATCATTATATATATGTATATATATATATGTGTATATATATGTATATATATATATATATATATATTCCGTATTTTCTTTTATTGTGAACATCCAAAATAAAGCCTAGAAAATGAACCTGAGGTATTGATGCATTGTCTAAATGATGTCCTTAAATTTGTTTTATTTAATAAGTATTTACATACATAAGTCAGAACATATTTATAAACGTTAATTATGAAGCTCAATTCAGATCTTTAATTAGTTGTCCTTGTTTATAAAGAAATATATTCTGGGGGCAATTGGATCCATTTTTGGCCAGTTCGTCCCAGACAAGGACCATGGTGTTAGGATCACA
The DNA here is from genome assembly GCF_016097555.1 of Gigantopelta aegis. Lineage (NCBI taxonomy): Eukaryota > Metazoa > Mollusca > Gastropoda > Neomphalida > Peltospiridae > Gigantopelta > Gigantopelta aegis. The sequence continues at coordinate 8,592,385 of NC_054708.1, read as the reverse complement.
CGCATGGATAAGTGTCAGTTTGGTATTCTTGGCCATGTCACATCTGGCGCTGTGGTTCCGAGTCCGTCGTTCGATCTTGCAGGGCATCTTTCCAATCCTGAAGCCCAGACTTCGTCTGAGGACGCCCGTGATAAAGACGTCTTCTATTGGAATATGTGGGAAGTAGTGCGACTGGTTGAACAGAACCCGTGCTAGACTAACCGGCATCACGTATCCACCGCCTGATGTGTAACTTGGATATTGTCTGAAAGGGTATTCCTCGAAAGAAACGTGCCATTTAGATTTCTGCCTAACGACTCTCATGCGTGTGTTCCAGCGTCCGTATATGGTGCTTTCTTTCGGAAGACTCTTAACAAATGCGAGAAGTCGAGTCATGTGGACAAATACGTCATCATCCGTTTTTAGGTAATAGCTGGATGACTTGCAGAATGTGAAAACCCAGAGAAGCGCCGCTAGTGACTTTCTAGTCATGTTTTTGTAAGTTTCTAAGACGTCCACCTGTATGATATCGTTGTACCGTCTTTCTTCATAATCTAATATTTGTTCCAGGGAATGACTTACACACTTGCCAAACAAAAACACCACTTTTGCAGCCCTACTTCCCAAAGAGCTACCCATCCAGTTACCATTACTTATGGCTCCTGCCCAAGTGTTGCGAATAGCTTGACGCAGTTTTTGATGAGTTGGTGTAGAAAAGATAACGATGATCACACTGTGGGCTGTATGTTCACAGATATGACTACCATTCCGCAAGAAAGTGTACTGATGGCGGTTAACCACATATTGTCGTGGTTTGTAGTACTCGTCCTCAGAAATGTTTAAATGGAAGCGACTGAAAGACGTCCTCTTTGAACCACTTATAGTTGTGTTTACTGATACTGCTTTCATGGTAAAATTCAACATTTGTCTTATGCCTTTTTCTAGAAACATTTCTCTGTTGGAAGAATACAGCTTCATTATGATAGCTTGTGGCAAAACCCTAAAAGGGCCTCGTTTCAAAAACGTACCATTCTGTGGATTCGGTTGGTAGATTCCCAACATGTGTCGCACACGTGGCGTCATGTAAGATACTCTGTTAACCAGAAACTGTATACCAGCAATGAAGGTGCCAACGACATACACACATAAGAATAATCGTAATAATAGCTGATAATTTCGTGGACATTTCATCATTGCTAAGGACCCAGAAGATCTGAAAAGGAAGAATAAAAATGTATTAATAAGTTACGAATTTACTGAGCCTGTTTTTCTCAATTGTAGGTGGTTACCTTTTATCTGTTTAGTGAAACTCTAGCGCATTTAGTTATCCCTCGTGTTAGATGAAGTGACAGATTGACAGTTGTACATAGTCGTTGTACTCATGGTGTGTGCCATCGTCGGGGCAGGATATACTCACTTTTTGCGAACACCTGATATCATCGTAGTTTTGACAATGATTCATGAGTGCATGTCGTCCGCTCTGTATTTATTCTAATGAATTCTGTCCTGTACTGTTTCGATTTAGTAAACTAGTCTGGGAGTGGAAGTCCTCTTTTTGGCGGTCAGAAGGATGTATTTTCCAGTAAAGAATCTCCTCGAAAGTGGCTGTCTTCCTGTAGACGAGGAACTAGATAGAGATTCATAGAATCAACCACTATTTTGCCAATTACCCATTCGACTCTGCTTTGTGCAGGGATACGACCGTGATCACGGATAACGGCTTGTCGTTCAGATTTAAGCATTGTAAATACATGTGGGGCGGGATTTAACTCAGTCTGTTGAGTGCTCGCTTGAGGTGCTTGCATCGCAGGATCGAACCAGCTCGACGGATCCATTCAGCTGATTGGGTCGTCCTTGACTATATGTCCGACACCATATAACCGTAAATAAAATGTGTTGAGTGCGTCGTTAAATAAAACATTTCCTTCCACCCAGTGTAACACATTAGTCACTGTGATATTTTGGGCAGTTCCATCAAGAGATAAACTGAGACTCAAGGACTAGTTCTGTATATATGCGTCAGAAGCAATTTTGTATAAAAGAGTTTGATGACAAATTATAAGACATTGCATTATAAGCCCCTTTCTAAAATAAACGCAGGACTCCATAGCAATTTGGGGCGGGACGTAGCCCAGTGGTAAAGCGTTCGCTTGATGCGCGGTCAATCTGGGATCGATCCCCGTCGGTGGACCCATTAGGCTATTTCTCGCCACAGCCAGTCCACACGACTGGTATATCAAAGGCCGTGGTATGTGTTATCCTGTCTGGGATGGTGCATATAAAAGATCCCTCGCTGCTAATCAAAAAGAGTAGCCCATGAAGTAGCGACAGCGGGTTTCCTCTCTCAATATCTGTGTGGTCCTTAACCATATGTCCGACGCCATATAATCGTAATTGAAATGTGTTGAGTGTTAAATAAAACATTTCCTTCCTTCTTTCCTTCCATAGCAATTTGGGGGCGGGATTTAGCTCAGTCGGTCGAGTGCTCGCTTGAGCTACTTGCGTCGCAGGATCGAACCACCTTGGTGAGTCTATTCAACTGATTGGGTGTTTTCTCGGTCCAACCAGTGCACCACAACTGGTCAAATGTCGTGGTATGTGCGTTTCAGTCTGTGGCAAAGAAAGAAATGTTTTATTTAACGACGCACTCAACACATTTTATTTACGGTTATATGGCGTCAGACGTATGGTTAAGGACCACACAGATTTTGAGAGGAAACCCGCTGTCGCCACATAGGCTACTCTTTTACGACAGGCAGCAAGGGATCTTTTATTTCGCTTCCCACAGGCAGGATAGCATAAACCATGGCCTTTGTTGAACCAGTTATGGATCACTGGTCGGTGCAAGTGGTTTACACCTACCCATTGAGCCTTGCGGAGCAATCACTCAGGGTTTGGAGTCTATATCTGGATTAAAAATCCCATGCCTCGACTGGGATCCGAACCCAGTACCTACCAGCCTGTAGACCGATGGCCTGCCACGACGCCACCGAGGCCGGTTCGTCTGTGGCAAAGTGCATATAAAAGATCCCTTGCTGCTAATGGAAAAATGTAGAAAAATAACCGATGATTAATTAATCAATGTGCTCTAGTACTGTTGTTAAAAAACCCTTTACACAACCTGATTTAGGATTATGTCCTAAAATGTGTGTACCAGGGCCATAGGCCTACGGGCTCCCATTTTTGTAGGGGGGGGGGGGGGGGGCAGACTGTTTTTTCTGCCCGAATTAAACGAAAATGCCCGAATCTGAACACCCCCACCCCCCCCCCCCCCACCCCCCACACACACACCAACATTTGTTCATGTTAGCATTACTGCCAAACAGCTGTATAAGGTTGCAAACAAACTGCTACGCATTTTAACATGGATTACAACTAATTTTGCGAGCAGAATGATGGAAATACACGGTAAAAAGGCTTCAGTTTAGCATATTTTGGCCAAATATCTCGATCGCTTTTGCCCGAATTTGAGGATTTGCTCCAGCACTAGCGAGATAGTTATTCCCCCCCCCCCCCCCGCCCCTTACCGCCACCCTCCCCTCCTCGTACGCCTATGATCAGGGCAGATTTCTGTTTGTCATTCTTGAAGACATCGTTGCCGCAAATCTCTGTGATAGTAGTTATTATAGCTACTGTTGGTGTCTGGATGTTGGACGATTGGTATCGGTCCAGGAGGTAAACGTTCACCTTTTGTTAGCAGCTGGTCGTAGAAAAACAAATGAACCGGGACGAAGAAGTGTTTAATTAGTTTCCAGATTTTGTATGACGGTTATAAGCCGTGCTTTTCCAACCACGAACTAATAAAATAGTCATGTGTGGCACCTGTACTGTATGTCTGTTTCAATATATATGTAATGGGTACTATAACTGATTTATGACTTTCTGAAAAATAATTTAAAAACACTTCAAATGTTTTCTTAATGTAGCCTCTAGAGTTGATAACAAAAAAGAGGATATTTTATTATCCTGTTTGTGTGCAATTCTATATCATTACTCACTGGAACGATGAAAAAAAAACAATCCCCAAAAACAAACAAAACAAACAAACAAACAAATAAAACATACCCACTGCAGTGACCTGACTATTTTGTTTCAAAATTTGGCTGACATTTAGATAATTGCTTTAAAATGAAAAACTCTTCGAACCATAATTATTATCTCTATCTATTTATATATATATATATATATATATATATATATATATATATATATATATATATATATATATATATATATATATATATATATATTAAACAATAACAACATTATTAAGAAGCATCGATATATTCTTACCGTGAGAAGAAAACCTGCTCAAATTACGCTGCTGGACTATTTCTTTACGATTTATAAATCAGAATGATTCAAGAACAGAAATGTAAATATCTGTATTATGACAGTCGTTAGGTTGTCTTACATTCCGGCTCACGCCTTTAGTTGTAAGCGTAAAGTAATTTAACCACCAACGTCTTTACATTATTTGAATAAACACATGCATCTGTTACCAAGTCGTGGGCTTTAAAATGAATTATATGAATTTATATCCGAATCAATCTGAGAGCCATTATAGTGTTACTGGACGGACTCCCTCCCCACCTGGTTCATGAATATCATTCTTGGGTCTCGATGATATTACAGAACTACCCTACCCCGGTCAATTCCCCATTACCACAACCATTTAACCCCTGGCATTTTTCTCCACGGATACATCTCTCTTTCTCTCTCTCTCTCTCTCTCTCTCTCTCTCTCTCTCTCTCTCTCTCTCTCTCTCTCTCTCTCTCTCTCTCTCTCTCTCTCTCTCTCTCTCTCTCTCTCTCTCTCACACACGCACAAACGTGCGCGCGGACACATGCACACACAAACGCACGCACGCACACACACGCACGCACGCGCGGGCGAACACGAACTCGAACACGATTCAGTTATATTTAAGAATATTCGTGAAGAAAACAACCCTATTATCAGTCCTAACTTCTGAGAAGTGAAAGCAGCGGGCAAAATAAATACTGACGAGACTGATATTCTTTTATTATTTATTTATTTATTATTGTTCAGGCGTGGATCCAAGGGTGTGTGCATGGGAGCGCACCCCTCCCCCGAACTGCCCTAGATAACTTCTGTAGAATAATTTGAAATACTAAGGGTGCCCTTTTGGATATTGCATCCCGTCCCTAGAAAACATCTGCAATCGTCCCTGTTGGTTTATTGCATGTTAATTTTATACGGAGTTACATACAACACATTTGTTAAAGAACACTTTACAATTGCAGAAATTCGCGAGAGAAAAAAAAAATAGGCAGAGTTACGTCCCCTAACCACTAACCACTTCCGGCGCGTTCCGGTTACAGTTAGAATGGTCGATGACCACAGTTGTTTGTGAATCTTCATGTGAGATATATATATATATATATATATATATATATATATATATATATATATATATATATATATATATATATATTTTAAAGCTGCAATCTCGCCTCACATTAATTATCATAATTTCATTTAAACATACAAACACACCTGCAGTTTTAATGAATTGTGTGCGACACTAGCACAGTTGTAATAGATAATAGAAACATGCTTATAGTGCGTCCCACGGGGAACGCATTTTTTCATACTATGGAATTTACTACAAGCTATTTATTTCTGAGCCGCTTGTTTTCTAAATTACACACAAAAATAGTATATTTTTGTTATTTCTAAAACATTTTTATTTTTATTTTTACGTCAAACCAAACTTAATTTATTTACAAAAACAAAAAAATTATATGTAATATTCCGATCAGAACAGTTCCCTTCCCCACGTGCTATATTATGTTTTATTTTGTTTTTTTCAATGTAATTCCGGGGACAAGTGACTCGACCCCTTCCCTAAAAAGGTGTCCTCCCATTTTGCCTACAACCCACTTTGCCTACACTCAGTTTGCATACAACTGTTTGCATACACTCAGTATGAAAAGATAATATCCCCAGTTAAAAGTTGAACATTCCATGTATGGTCCCTATGTATAAAAATAACATGATAAAATAATATGACAAACACATATTTTATTATAAAAAAAACGATTAGCCAGTCTAGACTTCCTCTACACAATTTCCTGCACACGCGCCTGTTTGACTAAACATTTCGTTTGCTGCAAATCAATTAAGTCTATATACATTGCATTATAAAGTGTAAATTGTGCTGTAATAACAGCTAAATATATAATTTAACCTAAAAACATCTACCTATAGTAAGAGTACTTGTTTTGTTTACATCAAAATATTTGTGTAAACATATTTATGTTAGTCTTGAATGCCGATTATTTAAGGTAGGTAGATGCCCAACATGTTAAAATGAAAAAATTGTTGTATACATGATTATATGCGTAAGTGGTAGGCAAAACAAAAACCCTAATATTTTAAAAATAAAACCCCCTCAACAATTTTACCTCCCCCCAAAGAAAACCCTAGTAACAACAAATCTGCTCCCAAATAAACAAATAAACAATAGCCTACAAAACAAGCCCACACATCAGTACACAGGCACAACCAAAACCATAACCCAGATGAACACGCACATTTAAAATGCTGAAATGAAATAGCAATAAAACCTGCACTAGCAAAGCCATGCTGGCACGCTTGTTATCAACTAGACGGTGAAACATCAATCAACCTGCACTAGCAAAGCCATGCTGGCTCGCTTGTTATCAACTAGACAGTGAAACATCAATCAACCTGCACTAGCAAAGCCATACTGGCTCGCTTGTTATCAACTAGACAGTGAACAATAAATCAATCTGCACTGTAAGTGCGGGACAGGTTTTAAATGTTAGCAGTGAGCACACAATTCAGTTATTTTATTGCTTTAAGCTACACGCTTATCAGCACAAGAGATATTCACATACAATATATAATACACAATACACACAAGAGGATTCCATTGTCAAACTCTACATCGATCAAATATCAAATATAATATACAAAGAACATCAGTGAAAACGCACCAGTCATGTGGTTTTGGTATTTAAAACGAAATATTAAATTAACCATCGCTGGATTTTTTGCACCACTCCCCTTGTGGCACCAGCGATTAAACTTTTACAACCGTTTGGCGACACTCTTCGAGTGACGCCGGTTTGGGAAGTTATAATAACTTCCTAAACAACTAGTAGGCTGCCAGGATTGGACTGAACTGCGGTTGGACACGGTGGGGGGTGGGGGGGGGGGGTGATGGGATGCCGGGAGTTAGGGCATTCTTTGGGGCTATATGCGTAGGCGGTTCGGCCTTAGGTTTGGTGTAGGGCCGGCCTCCTCTTCCTCCCGACCCTCACCTCGTCACACCAATGTTTAAAATATGACTGGCAGCCCCTTTCCTCTTAACCTCCCATTGGCTTAATGAATATTGTTTAAGAATTAGTATTAATTTTAGACCAGCCCATCTAAATTTGCGCCGAAAATATATTATATTAGTAATTTATATAGGTTAGGAACGTTGATATTTTCCTTTAAGGGCGCAACCAAAACGTTTTAACCCCAATTTTCCCCTTTTTATACTTTTGGCGTTAAAATTCAAAATTTCCCCTATTTGTTAGGTTATCCCTGTTACCAGTCAGACCCCCGATCCTATCGGAGGCCGGACTCGGGATAGGCGTGTTCGAAACCCTAGTGGTATATGGACACGTTAAACCAGTTATTAAGTAAGTAAGTAAGTCATGTCGTTGAGAAAACGATAAGTCAAGAAATAATAGTACATTTAACTGGGTTTTTTTATTTATATAACTAGATGTTATCTTGTAGGCGTTAAATAACCTCAGAATCGAAAATAACGGTTAAAGTTATTGTTGGGTTTGTTTGGTGTTTTTTTTTTAGCAATAAAGCAATAACAACTGATCATTGGGAGATGCATTTTCATTGAAGTTCAGTATATTAGTGGTATACATATGTATATGTATAGATAACAACGATAATACATTCGGTAATCCAGAACAAATAAAAGATTTATATGTATAATGCAGCAGCAACAACAACAACAACAACAACACTAACAATAATAATAATAATAATAATAATAATAATAATAATAATAAATTGTAATACATGCCTATGGTATTTAATAATCACATTATATAATGTGTATATCTTATGTATGCCAAACAGATTTAAGCATTGTAGTTACTATTACATTACACAAAATTGAATGTATTAATTAGTATGCCAAGTAGACATATGAAATGTAATTACCTAGTGTTTTCCCTAGCTTGTTTTAGCATGGTGCGGCACCATGCCTCAATAGTCTAGTGCCATCTTGCCTTAATCAGCGTCACGCTGCCCTGAGATTAAAGAAGCCTTTTTCAGTAATTAATTCTAAAATTGCCTTTATAAAACAGCAAAAAAGGTATTATTAATTAATAAAATATGCCTTTTATATCTTTTGACATTAATTTATTATATTATTACCTTAAATTTGATTTCAATTAATTTTTGTCTATTTTTAATTAAATACAAGTGCCCCGAAAATGATGAAAATGCCCCAAAAGTGTTTGGTCTGCCACGCCTTGCCAAATTTCTAGGGAAATCACTATTACCATTATATTAAACAAGAACTGATTGTCTTAATATGTATGCAAAATAAATATATTTACGATACCCAAATTAATCAGATCTTTAGTATTTTAAGTACACATAAGCTGGATATATCTGAGAACAGAAGGATTTCGTCTGTAGTATAACTTAATATATTTTTCCCTTAACTCTGGAAATACTGGGCATACCATGACGAGACAATTCATAAGACGTCATAATGCATTTCGTGTCTCCACTTTCACTTTCAGCAGGAACACATTGGACAATTGATGAGCAATGTTTTCCCTTAACTCTGGAAATACTGGGCATACCATGACGAGACAATTCATAACACGTCATAATGCATTTCGTGTCTCCACTTTCACTTTCAGCAGGAACACATTGGACACATGATGAGCAATGTTTTCCCTTAACTCTGGAAATACTGGGCATACCATGACGAGACAATTCATAACACGTCATAATGCATTTCGTGTCTCCACTTTCACTTTCAGCAGGAACACATTGGACAATTGATGAACAATGTTTTCCCTTAACTCTGGAAATACTGGTCATATCATGACGAGACAATTCATAAGAAGTCATAATGCATTTCGTGTCTCCACTTTCACTTTCAGCAGGAACACATTGGACAATTGATGAACAATGTTTTCCCTTAACTCTCGAAATACTGGGCATACCATGACGAAACAATTCATAAGACGTCATAATGCATTTCGTGTCTCCACTTTCACTTTCAGCAGGAACAAATTGGACAATTGATGAGCAATGTTTTCCCTTAACTCTGGAAATACTGGGCATACCATGACGAGACAATTCATAAGACGTCATAATGCATTTCGTGTCTCCACTTTCACTTTCAGCAGGAACACATTGGACAATTGATGAACAATGTTTTCCCTTAACTCTGGAAATACTGGGCATACCATGACGAGACAATTCATAAGACGTCATAATGCATTTCGTGTCTCCACTTTCACTTTCAGCAGGAATGTTTTCCCTTAACTCTGGAAATAAATTGACGAGACAATTGATGAGACAATGTTTTCCCTTAACTCTGGAAATACTGGGCATACCATGACGAGACAATTCATAAGACGTCATAATGCATTTCGTGTCTCCACTTTCACTTTCAGCAGGAACAAATTGGACAATTGATGAGCAATGTTTTCCCTTAACTCTGGAAATACTGGGCATACCATGACGAGACAATTCATAAGACGTCATAATGCATTTCGTGTCTCCACTTTCACTTTCAGCAGGAACAAATTGGACAATTGATGAGCAATGTTTTCCCTTAACTCTGGAAATACTGGGCATACCATGACGAGACAATTCATAAGACGTCATAATGCATTTCGTGTCTCCACTTTCACTTTCAGCAGGAACAATTCATGATGGTTTTCCCTTAACTCTGGAAATATGACGAGACAATTCATAAGACGTCATAATGCATTTCGTGTCTCCACTTTCACTTTCAGCAGGAACAAATTGGACAATTGATGAGCAATGTTTTCCCTTAACTCTGGAAATACTGGGCATACCATGACGAGACAATTCATAAGACGTCATAATGCATTTCGTGTCTCCACTTTCACTTTCAGCAGGAACACATTGGACAATTGATGAACAATGTTTTCCCTTAACTCTGGAAATACTGGGCATACCATGACGAGACAATTCATAAGACGTCATAATGCATTTCGTGTCTCCAATTTCACTTTCAGCAGGAACAAATTGGACAATTGATGAGCAATGTTTTCCCTTAACTCTGGAAATACTGGGCATACCATGACGAGACAATTCATAAGACGTCATAATGCATTTCGTGTCTCCACTTTCACTTTCAGCAGGAGCAAATTGGACAATTGATGAGCAATGTTTTCCCTTAACTCTGGAAATACTGGGCATACCATGACGAGACAATTCATAAGACGTCATAATGCATTTCGTGTCTCCACTTTCACTTTCAGCAGGAACAAATTGGACAATTGATGAGCAATGTTTTCCCTTAACTCTGGAAATACTGGGCATACCATGACGAGACAATTCATAAGACGTCATAATGCATTTCGTGTCTCCACTTTCACTTTCAGCAGGAACAAATTGGACAATTGATGAGCAATGTTTTCCCTTAACTCTGGAAATACTGGGCATACCATGACGAGACAATTCATAAGACGTCATAATGCATTTCGTGTCTCCACTTTCACTTTCAGCAGGAGCAAATTGGACAATTGATGAGCAATGTTTTCCCTTAACTCTGGAAATACTGGGCATACCATGACGAGACAATTCATAAGACGTCATAATGCATTTCGTGTCTCCACTTTCACTTTCAGCAGGAACAAATTGGACAATTGATGAGCAATGTTTTCCCTTAACTCTGGAAATACTGGGCATACCATGACGAGACAATTCATAAGACGTCATAATGCATTTCGTGTCTCCACTTTCACTTTCAGCAGGAACAAATTGGACAATTGATGAGCAATGTTTTCCCTTAACTCTGGAAATACTGGGCATACCATGACGAGACAATTCATAAGACGTCATAATGCATTTCGTGTCTCCACTTTCACTTTCAGCAGGAACAAATTGGACAATTGATGAGCAATGTTTTCCCTTAACTCACTTTCACTTTCAGCAGGAGAACAAATTGGACAATTGATGAGCAATGTTTTCCCTTAACTCTGGAAATACTGGGCATACCATGACGAGACAATTCATAAGACGTCATAATGCATTTCGTGTCTCCACTTTCACTTTCAGCAGGAACAAATTGGACAATTGATGAGCAATGTTTTCCCTTAACTCTGGAAATACTGGGCATACCATGACGAGACAATTCATAAGACGTCATAATGCATTTCGTGTCTCCACTTTCACTTTCAAATTGGACAATTGATGAGCAATGTTTTCCCTTAACTCTGGAAATACTGGGCATTGACGAGACAATTCATAAGACGTCATAATGCATTTCGTGTCTCCACTTTCACTTTCAGCAGGAACAAATTGGACAATTGATGAGCAATGTTTTCCCTTAACTCTGGAAATACTGGGCATACCATGACGAGACAATTCATAAGACGTCATAATGCATTTCGTGTCTCCACTTTCACTTTCAGCAGGAACACATTGGACAATTGATGAGCAATGTTTTCCCTTAACTCTGGAAATACTGGGCATACCATGACGAGACAATTCATAAGACGTCATAATGCATAATTTCGTGTCTCCACTTTCACTTTCAGCAGGAACACATTGGACAATTGATGAGCAATGTTTTCCCTTAACTCTGGAAATACTGGGCATACCATGACGAGACAATTCATAAGACGTCATAATGCATTTCGTGTCTCCACTTTCACTTTCAGCAGGAACACATTGGACAATTGATGAGCAATGTTTTCCCTTAACTCTGGAAATACTGGGCATACCATGACGAGACAATTCATAAGACGTCATAATGCATTTCGTGTCTCCACTTTCACTTTCAGCAGGAACACATTGGACAATTGATGAGCAATGTTTTCCCTTAACTCTGGAAATACTGGGCATACCATGACGAGACAATTCATAACACGTCATAATGCATTTCGTGTCTCCACTTTCACTTACAGCAGGAGCAAATTGGACAATTGATGAGCAATGTTTTCCCTTAACTCTGGAAATACTGGGCATACCATGACGAGACAATTCATAACACGTCATAATGCATTTCGTGTCTCCACTTTCACTTACAGGAGGAGCAAATTGGACAATTGATGAGCAATGTTTTCCCTTAACTCTGGAAATACTGGGCATACCATGACGAGACAATTCATAAGACGTCATAATGCATTTCGTGTCTCCACTTTCACTTACAGAAGGAGCAAATTGGACAATTGATGAGCAATGTTTTCCCTTAACTCTCGAAATACAGGGCATACCATGACGAGACAATTCATAAGACGTCATAATGCATTTCGTGTCTCCACTTTCACTTTCAGCAGGAACAAATTGGACAATTGATGAGCAATGTTTTCCTCAGTAGATTAAAACTGTTGTTGTTGTTGTTTTTTGTTTTTTGTTTCAGTTTTTGTTTTTGTTTGGGTTGTTTAGTCACTGGATTTAATACATCATTTCCCAGTATATTTTGGGCGTATTATACATCATTTGACGGTATATTTTGGGTATGAGGTTTTGCACTTTAAAAACTATCTGTTGGTAAACACATTATGCCAAACATGCAAGCCATTCCTATAAAAGATTCAAAGATGAGGAATAGAATAACGACGCATCATAAAAAAAGAAAGAACTGTTTTATTTAACGACGCACTCAACACATTTTATTTACGGTTATATGGCGTCAGACATATGGTTAAGGACCACACAGATTTTGAGAGGAAACCCGCTGTCGCCACTACATGGGCTACTCTTTCTGATTAGCAGCAAGGGATCTTTTATTTGCGCTTCCCACAGGCAGGATAGCACAAAGCATGGCCTTTGTTGAACCAGTTATGGATCACTGGTCGGTGCAAATGGTTTACACCTACCCATTGAGCCTTGCGGAGCACTCACTCAGGGTTTGGAGTCGGTATCTAGATTAAAAATCCCATGCCTCGACTGGGATCCGAACCCAGCACCTACCAGCCTGTTGACCGATGGCCTAACCACGACGCCACCGAGGCCGGTAGACGCATCATAAGGAACAGCAAATGGTGATCTATTCTAAATGTTTGTAAAAACAAAACAAAAATGTACTCGAGGTTCCATTTTAAAAAGTAAGGGCGTGATTTTACTGAGTCAGCAAATCGCTCGGATGAGGTGTTTTGATAGCAGAATCATACCTCATTCTCTTATTACTGCCTGCCCCCGTTCTAACCAGTATTCCACGACTGGTATATCAAAGGCCGTGCTATATGCTGTCCTGTCTGTGGAGAAAATGAATTCTAAAAAGTTTTGGGTTTACCCTTAAGACAATGAGTCAAAATTACCAACTGTTTGACATCCAATAGCCGATGATTAATAAATCAATGTGCTCTAGTTGTGTCATTAACAGCTGTAACCTTTTAGGTTCATCAATCAGAGAAATTTGAACCAAGTTCAAAAAGGCATTGAACAATACTAATACTAATACTACTAATGATAAGAATCTTAGAACCTGTACAATTACAATTTACATCATATGAAAACACTTGCGCTACATTATGTTACTGGAAGCGGAAAATAGCCCAGCGGTAAAGCGTTCCACTGATGTGCGATATGTCTATGATCGATCCCCGACGGTGGGACCATTGGACTATTTCTTCGCTCAGCCAGTGTTCCATAACTTGTGTAACAAAGGCTGTGGTATGTACAATCTTGTCTGTAAGATTGAGAATATAAAAGATCCCTTGCTGTCAGTTGCTACTAATAAAAAATGTAGCGCATGGCGTTCCTCTGTAATTATCTAACCATAAGTAAAACGTGCCGAGCGCGTCGTTAATTAAAGCATTTCTTTCTTCTTCTTTATCTTTTACCATGATAGTAATCTGTTATCACCACAAATTGTCAAAAGTCGTGGTATGTGCTTTCCTGTCTGTGTGAAAGTGCATATAAAAGATCCCTTGCTGCTAATGAAAACATGTAGCGGGTTTCCTCTGATGACTACTAGTCAAAATTACCATATATTTGGCATACAATAGCCGATGATTAATTATTCAATGTGCTCTAGTGGAGTCGTTAAAACAAAAACAAAATTTTTTAATGTGTAATATGAGAGCATCCTACTCTGCTTGGTGCGTGGTCGGTCTGGGATCGATACCCGTCTGTGGGCCTATTGCGCTATTTCTCGTTCCAGCCAGTGCACCACTGTGGTATGCGCTGTCCTGTCTGTGGGATGGTTCATACAAAAGATCCTTTGATTGCTACTGATGGAAAAATGTATCGGATTTCCTCTCTAAGATCATATGTCAAAATTACACAATGTTTGACATCCAATAGCCGATGATTAACAAATCAATATGCTCTAGCGGTGTTATTAAACAAAACAAACTTTAATTTTTACCTTTACTCTGTCCATAGCCAAATTAAACTAACGATTTTCATTACTGAGTTATTATATGTTTTATTGATCTCAATCAAAACCTAAGTTATATAGACCTGTGGCAACTCTTGGGATTTGCGTGAACGAATAAAAGGTTCGTGATTTAGGTATGTCCAACATGTGTCGCAGCCATTGGTCAATGGAGTTAATCAACCATGCGCAGTCGAGCTGTCAAAAAGCCTTTCAACATTTAACGAAACGAATCAAATATAAAATAATTGGGTATGGTTATTCCATGACTGACCAAACATGTTAGTTGTGTGTGTTCTAACATCTGCATTCACCCGCGTAGAAGGTGTGGTATTGTATTCGATTGACTTGTAACGCTAACATTTTTTATTTCTTTATGTGCTGTGTCAATGCGCGGTAGCGGGGTACAATGAATACACACCGTCGACTGTTTACTAACAACTGATATACAACGTTTTCCATTTCAAGAGATTATTTCATACAAAGATAAAAGTGTTTTATGAGACCCGTATGGCCACATGGAGCGAACCACCCGAATATAACTGTGAAATAAGCTAATCTATTTTATATATCGTCTGGCCTTGATTCAAAGTAAAATATTTCAAAAGCTAAAATCATCAAACGTTTTACACTGTTGCGTTCACCTATTGTATATGTCCATATACAAAAAGAGGCAAGACATTAAAGTTAAAGTTTGTTTATGTTTAACGACACCACTGGAGCGCATTGATTTATTAATCATCCACTATTGAATGTCAAATATTTGGTAATATTGACGAATATTCTTAGTGAGGAAACCCGCTACATTTCCCCATTAATTAGTAGCAAGGGATCTTTGATATGAACCATCCCAGACAGGCCAGCACATACTACGGCCTTTGATATACCAGTCGTGGTGCATTGGCTGGAACGAGAAATAGCGCAATTATAAATTGGCTCACCGACGGGGATCGATCCTAGACAAACCGCATATTCTGCGAGCGCTTTACAACACGACTAGACGATCGATCTAAAATTGATCTACTTCGATGGGCTCATTGGGTTATTATCGTACCAACCAGTGTTCAACAACTGGTATAAGAAAGGCCTTGGTACTAGTATGTACTACCCTGTCTTTGGGATGATATATATAAAAGATCCCTTGCTGCTCATGAAAGAGTGGCGGCAGCGGTTTTCCTCTTTCATTATCCGTGTGGTCCTCAACTATATGTCCGACGCTATATAACCGTAAATAAAATGGGTTTAGTGTGTCGTTAAAAATAAAACGTCTGTCTGTCTTTCCATATACAAAATATTCGAATTGAAAACGAATTGTTAAATTTGTTTACTTTTTGTTTTCGTTTTGTTTCGTTTAATTTTGGATTTGGGTTTAGGATTTGGGTTTTGGGTTTTGGTTTTGGGGTTTGGGTTTGGGTTTGGGTTTGGGTTTTGGGTTTGGGTTTGGGTTTGAGTTTGAGTTTGAGTTTGAGTTTTTGCTTTTGCTTTTGCTTTTGCTTTTGTTTGTTTGTTTGTTTGTTTGTTTTATTATTTTAATTTTATTCATAATTATATATATATATATATATATATATATATATATATATATATATATATATATATAGATAGATAGATAGATAGATAGATAGATAGATAGATTATCACTTTTGCACCACTGTGTCAACCGTTATTGTGTTTTTCTGGTGCAATAACTTAATCATTAAACTCGGGGGACTTCATTTTTAACTCCATATCTTCGTTGAACAATTACAATTTATTATTTTCTACAGTTAATAACAAACTAAATGCGTTTCAAGTGGAACATATAACCATCTCTCTGTTTATCCCTGGCCGGCCAAGCGAAAAAAATAAAAAATAATATCTTCATATCTATTTGGTCGCAAGTAGATTCTAAATGTGTGTAACATATACTGTCTTATAATCGTAGCCGTGTCGTGAAAAGTGAAACTTCTCGATGACCATGATTTGTTGCCCGACTTCGAAACGAAACTATAAACACAATTAATAAAAATTTATATACCTGCCAACGAGTCTGTGGTTGACTCACTGCAGCCTACAGGTAAGACACGCTTATCGGTTTTTGTGTTGTTTAGGAATTTGTTAAATAGATATTTAATTGTTAGTTAACAGTTAATAATGAAGGAAATGTTTTATTTAATGACGACGCACTCAACACATTTTGTTTACGGTTATATGGTGTCGGACATATGGTTAAGGACCACACAGATATTGAGAGAGGAAACCCGCTGTCGCCACTTCATGGGCTACTCTTTTCGATTAGCAGCAAGGGATCTTTTATATACATCATCCCACAGACAGGATAGTAAAGACCACGGCCTTAGTTACACTAGTTGTGGTGCACTGGCTGGAACGAGAAATAGTCCTATGGGCCCACCGACGGGAATCGATCCTAGATCGATCGTGCATCAGGCGAGCGCCGTACCACTGAGCTACGTCCTGACCCCAGATTAATAATGAAGACCTACATTTAAAAATGGGACAACCATTTGTGTTTCTCTGTTGAGGAACCGTACTATCTTACAGACTGTTTGTCTATGTGTCCGTCCGTCATCCCGTCTGTCTTTATTTCTGTCTGTCGTTCTGAATGTCTATGTATGTATGTCTGTTTTTCGGTCTATCCATTTTTCTGTGAAAAAACAACAAAAAACCCTCCTATAAAACGGTTGTCAGTATACATACGTTATTTATCATAACCGCGTGTAAATACAAACGAATAAACAAACAAACAAAACAAACAAATAAAAATAAACAAATAAATAAACAAATTAATTATTTAGTTAATTAATTAATTAAAATATTTAGTAACTTAATTAGTTAATTGATGTCTTGGTTTGTTTGTTCTTTATTTTCCACTGGTCAAGGCTAGTCTTTTAATATTAACGTCATGGCGCGTTTCAAACAACGAAGGGACACGATGTAGCCCAGTGGTAAAGCGCTCGCTTGATGCACGGTCAGTTTGGGATCGATCCCCGTCGGTGAGCCCATTGGGCTATTTTTCGTTCTAGCCAGTGCACCACGATTATTCTATCAAAGGCCGTGGTATGTGTTATCCAGTCTGTGGGATGGTACATATAAAAGATCCCATGCTACTAATGAAAAAATGTAGCGGGTTACCTCTCTAAAACTATATGTTAAAATTACCAAATGTTTGACATCCAATAGCCGATGATTAATAAATCAATGTGCTCTAGTGGTGTCGTTAAACATAACAAACTTTCAAACAACAATTTAAAGTACATATTTTATTTGAATGCGTCTATAAATGAACTACTGATTGATGTAATTGTTGTGTAGCACAATTAATACAGACTCAATATATATGTCACCAATCAAATAAATTTTAAACTTAAATTTTTATTATTGTTTTAATTAAATGTTTGCAGAAATGTTATTTAATATAACAAGAGGTTTCCATCGGTGGTTATTTAAAGAATTCAACTGGCGTACAGTTTAAATTTGTTGTCTTACTACGTATCTTCGATTTAAAAAAGAAATATATTATAGGTCAGAATTATGTCAAGAGTCGTGACAACGACAAGCTACCACTACTGCAATGTTATCACAGACTTTCCAACACATTTTATTAAATGTATCCACTATTTATTAAAGAAAGAAAGAAAGAAATGTTTTATTTAACGACGCACTCAACACATTTTACTTACGGTTATATGGTGTCAAACATGGTTATAGACCACACAGATAATGAGAGAGAAAACCCGCTATCGCCACTTCATGGGCTACTCTTTTCGATTAGCAGCAAGGGTTCTTTTATATACACCATCCCACAGACAGGGTAGTACATACCACGGCCTTTGATATCAGTCGTGGTGCACTGGCTGGAACGAGAAATAACCCAATGGGCCCACCGACGGGGATCAATCCCAGACTGACGGTGCCTTGAGCGAGCGTAGTACCACTGAGCTACAACCCGCCCCCGACTATTTATTAAATGCTAACACTTGTTTATTAAATGTTTGCAACATTTATTAAATCTTGCAAACATATATATTGCATCACTCAGATTTAGCCCTGTTCGAGCATTTCTTTCAACGTGTATTGAATAAATATCCCAAATAATCCATGTCTTAATCCAACTGAAAACATTTACATAGAACTATTTAACAGCGTGATAAATACATTTAACAATCTATAAATTATTAAACAAAGTTTAGAGACAGGAATAGTTCTAGGGCCCGTTCCACGAAGCGATCTTAGTGCTAAAATCACCTTAGTTATGCGCCTAAGGTGATCTTAGGGCCAAGATAACTTTGTGGAACGGGTCCCTGGATTGACTTTTGCACAAACAAATTAGGGCGCACATAGATTTAACAATAGAGGCTTTATAAAGTAAATAGGTTCAGTTCAGTAAGATTTAGTTCCCGTCTGCTGGAGACTTATCCTACTGTTCCTAGCTGATCGTTTAAATGATATATTTATGAGTAACGATCCCTAACTGTAACAGATGTGTGTATAATCAAGTGACCGGTAGCCACAGCTGACCCGTCGTGTGGCGCTGTGGTTTTAAACACATGGACTTCAGGTGACATTATATACTGGGGTCCGCATCCCAGTACCAACAGATCCTTAACTGGATATATAAAGCATCACAATCAAAGTATACTGAGGGTTATTAAAAATGAAACGTTATCGCAATCACATTTCGTTTTTCTACAGAAAACAGTCAAACAGACGGTTTGACAATGCTGCGACGAGAGAGAGAGAGAGAGAGAGAGAGAGAGAGAGAGAGAGAGAGAGAGAGAGAGAGAGAGAGAGAGAGAGAGAGAGAGAGAGAGAGAGAGAGAGAGAGAGAGAGAGAGAGAGAGGGAGAGAGAGAGAGCACTAATGCTACATAGGCTCCTACTACCACCCCACCACTCCCCCGATATAAAATTCTGGCTACGCCATTGCCAAGGTATTTGATGTACCACGTGTGGGGCACTGGCAGGGACCTGAGAAGAATCCTTAAATAAATAAACCCACAAACAAAACAAAACAAAAAGACACACATTTCATTTAACTTATTTTTGTGCTTATATCCAATTAAGGTTCAAACACGCTGTCCTGGGCACACACCTCAGCTATCTGGACTGTCTGTCCAGGACAGTGGGTTACTTGTTAGTTGGTTAGTGGTTAGTGAGAGAAAAGAGGGTGTAGTCGTCTTACACCTACCCATAAAGCCCCTAAGAACTCGCTCTGGGTTGGAGCCGGTACCGGGCTGCGAACCCTGTATCTACCAGCCTATAATTCGATGCCTTAATCACTGCGCCACCGAAGCCGATCGATCCTGCTATTCATCTTTCACCAGGCGAGAGATCTACCACTGAGGTATCGCCCCTACCCAGTCAGAGAGATCAGAAGAAAGACATTTAAAAATAAAATGAAAAATGTTTTATTTAACGACGCACTGAACACATTTTATTTACGGTTATATGGCGTCAGACATATGGTTAAGGACCACACATATATTGAGAAAGGAAACCCGCTGTCGCCACATCATGGGCTACTCTTTTCGATTAGCAGCAAGGGATCTTTTATATGCACCATCCCATAGACAGGATAACACATACCACGGCCTTTGATGTACCAGTCGTGGTGAACTGGCTGGAGCGAGAAATAGCGCAATGGGCCCACTGACGGGGACCGATCCCAAACCGATCGCGCATCAAGCGAGCGCTGTACCACTGGGCTACGTCTCGCCCGCTAAAGAAATTAAATGTCAAACCATACTGACCTGCCGATATGCCAACACAGGACATTATGTATCCAGGTTGCTTTTATAGAAAATGGTCGAGTTAAAAAATAAACAGTAAAACAGTTTTTTGTTTGGTTTTTTGCTTTTCTTTCTCTTATTAACGCATTTAATTTTCTTCTTTCCAGATATGATGTTAGTGCTTTATCAGGAACACTAGTGATATTTAAGAGACACACATGGGTACTGTGAATATGCTATGGATTCAGGTCAGGTCGTGTTAAAATGGCGGGATTTGTGACGCAACAGGTTATTGTGAGCAGCACCTCACCAGGGGTGTCAGAATCGAGTAACTCGTCTTACGATGACAACCCGACAGTTGACGGACAAGGCTCGGATACAGGCCGAATAGAGCAACGGCTCTACATCATCAACAGGACGGGGACGGGGGAGGTGCACTACTTACTTCTGACACCAGACCGCACGCGGATGAAATCGTATAAAATCCATTCAACGGTCTGGGAACGTCTGTTGAACTTGACGCACTTTGGAGTTGTCGTGTTGAAAAACAACCTCTACGTACTTGGAGGGTTCGATAAGAGCAAAGCCAAGCACCTTCGCACAGTTTTAAAGTAAGTAGAACTATGGTGCAGATATGGGAATGAGCACACACGTTTCCGCACTCTGTTCTTAGTATGACTGAAAAACTAATTTGGAATATCGCAGATTACACTTAACGAAATTCCTGCCCCTCATGCATTCAATATTTATCTCTGACGGGACTGCAGACGGCAGTGAATGGAATACGACGCTTAATATTACGTCGGTGCCAAGGTCATGGTCATGGTTAAAGTCAGAGTCGCTAGCTGTTAAGGGTTCGTGGTTTTAAAACGTTTTAGAGTCTGGACTCAATCTCTAATGATGTCACTCGCATACAATTGGTATGACGTTGCCATGACGTTGCTATGACGTTAAGTCTCAAACTCTATTGAAGTCTTGAATCTAGTTTTACAAGCAAACCGGCCTCGGTGGCGTCGTGGTTAAGCCATCGGACACCCAGAGCGAGTTTTAACAAATCAGTGGGTAAGATCACTATACCCTCTTCTCTCTAACTAACCACTAACAACTAACGACTAACCCACTGTCCTAGACAGACAGCCGAGATAGCTGAGGTATTTGTCCAGGACAGCGTGCTTAAACCTTAATTGGATATAAGCACGAAAATAAGTTGAAATGAAATGAATTTAATAAGCATGGGACAAGGTCACGCTTGTGAAGTCTTAAATGTTAGCAACCTCCAAAATACACGTATACAAGAATTCGTTACACAATACTGAATTCTCGGGTAGTGAGGTTCCAGCGATCGTAGTAACCTCCAAAATACACGTATACAAGAATTAGTTACACAATACTGAATTCTCGGGTAGTGCGGTTCCGGCGATCGTAGTAACCTCCAAAATACACGTATACAAGAATTAGTTACACAATAGTGAATTCTCGGGTAGTGAGGTTCCGGCGATCGTAATAACCTCCAAAATACACATATACAAGAATTAGTTACACAATAGTGAATTCTCGGGTAGTGAGGTTCCGGCGATCGTAGTAACCTCCAAAATACACGTATACAAGAATTCGTTACATAATAGTGAATTATTGGGTAGTGAAGTTCCGGCGATCGTAGTAACCTCCAAAATACATGTATACAAGAATTCGTTACACAATACTGAATTCTCGGGTAGTGAGGTTCCGGCGATCGTAGTAACCTCCAAAATACACGTATACAAGAATTAGTTACACAATACTGAATTCTTGGGTAGTGAGGTTCCAGCGATCGTAGTAACCTCCGAAATACACGTATACAAGAATTAGTTACACAATAGTGAATTGTCGGGTATTGAGGTTCGATCGTAGGAACCTCCAAAATACACGTATACAAGAATTAGTTACACAATACTGAATTCTCGGGTATTGAGGTTCCAGCGATCCATTATACTGAAAAACTGATCATTTGGGCTTTACCATTGTGATGATCAATTATAAATAATCATAATCGATTGTCGCGGGAAAAAAAGATGATGGAAATGAACATAAAACGAAAACTGAATGGGCCCCGTTTTACGAAGCAATTTTAACGCTAAGATCACCTTAAGTACATAAAACGGGGCCCTGGTGTTAAAGATAAAATTAATATAACGATTTATAGGGTCTATCCATGATGCATGGTCCTAATAATTCAAATATTTCATAGTTTATATATTTCTAACCGATTGCATAATCGAAAATTTATTGATTTGTGGAAAACGATTATGACCGAGAATCGATGATGAAATTCCATCGTTTTCTAACACAATTTTCTGATAGTTTACTATTATATATATTTTTGTTTCGACTTTTCTCAGATATGACCCTGTGACTGGTTTATGGACTGAAGTGTGTCCGATGATGCTGGCACGCGCCAAGTTCGGCGTCTGCGCGACAGACGACAAGATATACGTGTCCGGCGGGGAGAAGGGCGACGGGCGCGTGACGGCGCGCTGCGAGGTGTATGACGTCACCACCGACACGTGGTCCAAGGCCGGCATGTTGGTGGATGGTCGGGCCAACCACGCCGCCGTCGTCTACAACAACGAGTTGATGTGTGCTGGGGGATATAATGGAGACAGGAGTCACAATAATATCTGGTAATTAAAAAAAAAAAAAAAAAAAAAATATATATATATATATATATATATATATATATATATATATATATATGAAAACGCAAACAGATTTTTTTCAATATTTTGTTGTGATTAATGAAAAATATATTTATTGAACTTAAATAACAATTTATGAGAGGAAGCCTGATTTTGTTCTCGTTACACAATAGCAGAAACACACAAAATGGTGTGAAATGTGTTCACTACATGCTCAATCATGCTGCATGCAATGCACGTTAAATGCCAGTAGGTGGACACATAAAATTCACGTAACGGTGTCATATTCCTTGTCACATTAAGAATGCCACGACTCAGAGAAGAACAAAGGGAGCGAGCGCTGGGCATGGTTCAAGGGGGGACTTCGCAAAGCCAAGTTGCTAGGACCTTCAGAGTCCATCCATCAACTATTGGACGACTTGTTGAACGTCATCAACAGACCGGAAGTGTCCGTGATCGGCCTCGACCTGGTCAACGTCCCGTTACGACCCCACACCAAGATCGGCAGATTCGATGACACTACCTCTGTGACCGGTTCAAAACTGCGACGATGACCGCAAACAACACGACAGGACGTCATGAAAGGCCTATCCATCCGATGACGGTCATCCGTCGACTCAGAACGGCTGGACTCAGATGCAGACGCCCGTACAACGGTAACATCATGACACCGCGACATCGTGCTGCGAGACTACAATTTGCTCTCCAGAATAGTAATCATCCACCAGCCTTTTATCGGAGCATTGTTTTCTCAGATGAGTCCTGTTTCACTGTCTCCTTTGCCGATGGAAGAGCACTTGTGTACAGGAGACTCCATGAACGGTACGCTGACGGATGTGTGAGGGAACGTGATCGGTTTGGCGGCGGTTGTCTGATGGTATGGGGGGGGGGGGGGGGGGGCAATCAACTGTGATTTCAGGAAGTGAATGTGTGTACATATATACATTTATATTGTAAATCCCAAATTCTTCATGTATATATATGAAACCCTCCTATGCCGTTGCTGAACGGCCAGTGTGTAAATAAATTCTGTTCTGTTCTGATCTGATCATTGTCCACGATGCCCTTACAGTCTACGATGCCCTTACAGCCCAGCGTTATGTTGACATTATTCTAAGACCAGTTCTTCAGCCACTTTTGCGCCGTCACCAAGACCAGGAGGTCCCCTTCTGTTTCAACAAGACAATGCCCGTCCACATACTGCAAGAATTACCCAGGCATTCCTGCAACAAGCCGGTATCACCGTTATGAACTGGCCCACCGTTGCAACGGATTTGAACCCAATTGAACACATGTGGAACGAGTTAGGACGTCATGTACGTCACCGCCAGCCACCACCGCGTAACGTCGCTGACCTTGCACAGGCGTTGCAGGAGGAGTGGAGGAACATTCCTGTGGCTTATTTGAGATGTTTGTGCCTATCCTTTCCCCGTCGTCTTCACGCATGCTCACGGGCTTACCAGTGAGTTGTTAAAAAAACCCTGTTAATTTGTTGGAATATTTTAAATGCAATAATGTTATTGAGTGTGAAATGGCAACTTGGCGCAGACCTTAGTTTCAACTCGTAAAAATGGACACAAAGTTTGATTAATCTGCAAAATTGTAACACATTTGGATAAAGTTACAATATAATGAAACAAGATTATGGGTAGTGGCGGTCCTCCTATAAATAAAGTAGGAATGATGTTGCGAGCTAAGTAGTGGCAGCCCCAATGTAGAAGTAGGTAGTGGCAGTCCTCCTATAGATAACGTAAGAAGGATGTAGCGTGCTAGGTAGTGGCATTGCTAATGTAGAAGTAGCAAGGATGTATTCTCCTGTTTTACGAGTAATCTTAGCGCTAAAATTACCTTATGTAAAAGGCTACCTTATGCACTTAAGGTTATCCTCCTATAGATGAAGAACCTGACAGTTATTGGTAGGAGTAGTCACCACCTTGTACTGAGATGCCAGTTCGAATACGTTAACAGTTCTCTTCCTTCAGGTTTGACTTGGGCAAGTCTGACAATTCAAGACGCAATGTATACATGTATTTTTTCTTTCAGGGTGTTTGAACACCACAAGTGGTGTCAGCTGGACGAAGATTACCCCCACCACCTCCCCTGTTCCATGGACAGGTTCGCCGTCGCTATTCTGGACAATGTGTTGTACTTCATTGGAGGTATGCATAACTGAACTAGCAATAAAGTTAAAGGTTTTTATTTGTTTGGTTGTTTTTTAAATTAAAGACACCATTAGAGCACATTAATTAAATTAATCATGTTTTTAGAAGACAAACATTTAATTCTTACACATTGTCCTCAGAAGAAACTCGCAACCTTTTTCAATTAGCGGTAATGGATAAATACAATTTCCATAGAACCGTACATACCACCGCATTTGACATAGCAATCGTAAGGCACTGGTTGGGACCAGCAATGTCACTTCGTCATTAATACGACTATAATATGTTGACGCGAACAAGGACTATGGATTATGTTAGTCCGAAACGGACATAGAAAGTGTGGTTCATGTGCGCCTTGCACTAGGATTATATCATTATCTTGATTTACAATGACATTGTAATTTTATTATATATTAATTTTCACCCCCCTCCAAACCTACCCCAAAGTTCCAATGGCATTCCGTCTCATGTCACTGCCCCCCCCCCCCCCCCCCCAAAAAAAAAAAAAAAAAAGGAAAAAGAAAAGAAGGATTTTCTGGATCCGGCACTGAATGTGTACCGTGTACAAGCGAACTTAATTATAAATCAATAAAGAAGAGAGAAACAAACATACACAGGTTCATACACACAAACAAACACAAAACAAAACAAAAAACCTACATCCCCACCCCACCCCGACAAAAACAAAAACGTTTAAAAAAATAATAAATAAATATTAATTCTCATTGATGCATTCACGACACGGTACTTAAAACTATTTATTTATTTTATTTATTTATTTATTTATTTCCGTGTGACTGCTGTATTTAATATGTTTGTGCTAACATCTGTTTTGCAGGAGTTCAATCAAAAGTGACGTATCCCAGTGAGAAGCCATCGTTCACGACTCGGAGAAAAGTGTTTTCGTTTTGTACTCGTGTTTCCGCCTTTTTGGAGAGCACCGTCAAAGACTTGGTTACTCCGTGGAACTTCAAACTACCGCCCATGATCTACGCACGACACAGTGCCGGGGTTGTAGTTTTAGGTTAGTGGTTCACTAGGAAGTCTGCCTTATGATATTTTTTATAATAATAATAATTAAAAAAACCCTAAAGAAACAACAAGAAAAAACAACAAACACCCCCCCCCCCCCCAAACCCCACCTAATAAAAACGGATGCACGGTATCGGGATACGAACCCTGTACCTACTACCCTTAAGGCCGATCAATAAAAAAAAGGTGTACGGCCACTACCCCAACCTTCCCTGCACTAACCATTAACCCGCAGACAGTCCAGACAGTAAGATAAATGCCAAGAATAGCGTACCTAAATCGTAACTGCATGTAAGAACAAAATCAAATGAAAAAGATACAATGCCTTAAAGCTATAATATGGGATGGAACACAATACGTAGTGCACATTAATTACAGAACATTGTCATAATTGTATAAAACCACAAGAACATAGTTTAAGTTATTTTCCTTTATATATATATATATATATATATATATATATATATATATATATATAAATTACAAAGAGTTTGTTTAAATAAGTTTGATTACAGTTAAAGTTTGTTTGACACCACTAGAATACATTGATTTATTAATCATCGGTTATTGAATGTCAAACATTTGGTAATTTTGACATATAGTCTTACATCTTTCCATTGGTAGCAAGGGATCTTTTATATGCACCATCCCACAGACGGGCCTTTGATATACCAGCTGTGGTGCACTGGCTAGAGCCTGAAATAGTCCAATGGGCCCACATACGGGAGTCGATCCTATCTCGACCGCGCATCAGGCGAGCACTTTACCACTAGACTACGTCTAGCAACATAATAAAAGGTTCGGATCATTTTCAAAAATTAATTTCCGATTGCTTTAATATGCTTTCTTCTTATTATTATTGTTGATTTTGTTGTCTTTTTCTTGTGCCCCAGGAAAGCGAATACATGTGATTGGTGGACAATCATTAGAAACTGGTCAGTCAGTAAATGCATCTGAATTCTTTGACTCTGAAACAGGAGAGTGGGAGGAAGACTTCCGGTTTAGAAAAGGTAAGAACATAAAAGGATTGGAATGCTGGTTCAGCACATTTTAAACGTTGTGTAGTTATTAAATTTTAATATCGAACACACGTTTATTTTTTGTAAGACGAATACGCTCTACTTGCTGAATAACAGCAAGGCTATATTTTACTTTACAAATTGGTTTCGGGATAATCTTCAATCCACAAAGTCTTCCCGATCTAGTTGGCCGATTGCAAAACATCAGGGATCAGTATTATTATTATTATTTTATTTATTATTATAATATATTTTTTGCTTCACAAATTTCAAGGTCGCTAGATAAAATTAGGGTAGGTCGGAAAACCTGAAACACCCACTTTTTTAGGCCGTAATAGCTTACAGATAACAGTGCTATATTTTATTTCAGATGTTTCAAATGTTTTTTGTGCCATTTTGGAAGTGCCAATTATACCCGTAGAAGAAAGAAGAGACGTTTACAGATTAAAATGGGTTCTTTGGTAGAGTGTAAACATTGTGCACATCTGCTCAAATCTTGACACCGAAAGCAAAGATTTTTAACTTACGTGGTAAAGAATGGAATGCCAAAAGTATATTGAATAAATGATGTGATTTTTCGTCTTCACGTTTTGTGAATGTAGACTCATTTTGTCAGTGGTGTCATGGAAGATGCATTATGTTTGAAGTTCGGTCGCTCTACGAAGCTCTACAAACGCTGGTTTTCAACTGCAAGTGAGCAATTTCGCGATGTCTCTTACTCTATCTAAAGGCTAATTAATTCCTGGCCTGCGCTCCCTCCTCCTACCCCACTCAAGTTGCTGGCATCTTTCGACAAATAAGACCACTGAACAATCACCTTTGTCTTAACGTAAATTATACATTGTGGTTATCAAATGTATCAATAATATCCGTCTTTAATATTCCACGATTAAACTACAGTAACTGAAATCACCAAATGCATGTACATGTACATCTAATGACAGTAACCCAAATAAGCAGACCCCAACCCACCCTACACACATACAGACCTAGGTCTCACTACACAGATCACCTCCGGGTGAGAGTTCATTGATCACGGCCCACTATAGTTCCTAATTGTGACACATGTTGTGGTTCACATATTCACTTCTAGGAATTGGGGAAGAATTAAAACAATATGTATATTTAATGGTAAGCCTTCTCGCTGTATTTTGCCCATGTTATTTTGTAATATTATTTGTAACAGACCGCCGGAGTGAATCGGTTAATGAACCACCTGTTCAGACCGGTATTACAACCAGATGCGGTCATATAGCAAAAAACTGAGGTGGAAATGTTCTAAATTTTTGATTGAAAATAAATGCTTACATAATGTATGTTCGCAATGGTGTGTGTTGTTAGTGCCAATGAGAACCCGTTCTACTGGCAATCTTCATTTGAAGTTGGGCAATTCAACATGGGTTTCAATGGCAAATGACATCTGTGTAGTGAGACCTTACATCAATGTACATTTTTAATATGTTGTCTAGGATTGCTTTGAGAATACGTTTCAACAAAATAAATTATGTTGCAATTTGCCCTAGGCTAGGCCTTTTTAAACCTTAAACTGACTGGACTTAATATATAATGGACAAAACGTCACACAAGTACAAAATAAATATTGTTTTTATTTACGTCAATATATGTACACACGAAACTTCAGCTACAAATAGGTTATTTATTACATTAATACGCATAGCCATACATTTCTAAAGAAGAACTAGGATAAATGCACTTAAATGCCAGTGAAAATTTTTTTTTTAATTGCATACATTTTCGACGTTACTGCTGTTCTTAGATCTATTTAGCGGGAAGTTGTCCCACGAAAGGGAGGTGTTCACTCTCTCCTGGTAGGGGTAACTGTCCCACGTCAACGAGGACTCCAGACTACACACCGAAGACACAGAGCCGCGCACCTTTTGTGTAATCGGTGTTACATATGATCCATCCAGTTCCGGTTTTGGCGTCGACAATCTACGCGAAGGTTTTTCTACCACATTTATCGGCCATGCCGTGACGTCAGTAGCAGGTTCCATGGTGACGAAACATGGACTGGTTTCCAGCGAACCGATGCCTTTGTCGCAATCAGACGCGTTGTCACAAGTTGAGGACTTTGATGACGTATTCAAAAATAGGTCTATTTTGACGTCACAGTTTTCTGTTCTATTGTTGTCATCGTCATCATCAGCATCATCATCATCAACGCAATGGCCACTGTCCTTGTGTTCGTCGATGTTGTCAAAGTGTCGAGATTCGTGGATCTCCGGTTCGTTGTCGACTGGAGACATTTCACAGTTGAACAGGTTTGGGATGTCCACGTGATCAGTCGACTTTCGAGGAGTCGTGTACGTCAGGTGATACGGGGAGAACGCGGCCTGCGCATGCACCATGAACACCTCGGAAAGGTCCTGGTCCTCGTTGTAGCCAGCCGACTCCGTGACCGATCTACCTTCGTACGAATCCGACAAAAATATCGCCGACTCCGTAATTGATCTGTCCTCGTAAATATCCGATAGGCATATCGATTCCAGTTCATCGCTAAATCGCACACTCAGTTCTTTCCTACACTTATTCTTCTTTCTTAGAGATGACTTCACGTCTGTTGGTGATGTTAATGCGCGTGCGTTACACCTCAGCGCGGGTTTCCTGTACAGTTTACGAACACATAGCTCCCAGAACAAACAGCCTGTAACCACTAGCGATAGAACCACCATGACCAACAAAGAGATCAGAAACACACTCTCATTTTCGAATGTTCGAACAGTTTCCGTAATCTCCGTCATGGCATAGCCGATCTATATCTCTCGTACCTCACAGGTAAATAATAACTGTCCAATGTGGAGTTATTGGTTATATTTCACAAATGGGAAAACTCACGTGAAAGTTCATACAGATGCAGTCAGAGAGAGAGAGAGAGATGGGTATAATACGTCCATTGCCCGTCAATCTGACTTCTGTCTTCTGGTAATGGACGACTGTATCAGAAAGGACCGCGTTAACGATTAACCAATAAACAAAGCTTTCTTAATTAGAATGTTCCGCGTAAGCCTTCGGGATGTGCTACAGAGTTAAAGGTGTGTGTACGGGGGGGGGGGGTGATACTCCCATCGTGTTTCATGCAACCATTGAACAAACTTAAAAGTTGAAAAATAATAAAGTAAAAAGTATATTTCCAAAATCATACAACGTGACAATCGTAATAATAATTAACTTTTTAAAAAGGTTAGCTATTAACAAATTCGTGACACTTCCCCACAGTCGACCTCCATCGTGTGCAATGGACTATTCCAGTCTGTAAACTATCGTTCATTAAGTTACATTAGCACTAAGGTGGCAATGGCCAATTAGTGAATTTACCAGCCAAGCTGTGTTTTCGAGTCCTCTCAAGTGTACGGCCACAAGCCGTCAAACCGCTGACACGTGTGTATCACTGCTTTTAATACCTACTTGAAGTTATCTCAAACAAGCTTGTAAAATAATATGTATAATTAAAAGAAGGCCAAATGGTTACTAACGTGCGCTACACTCATTTCTTCTTTTCTTTTGTTTTCAAAGTGTAAAAACAACTAAAACTATTCACCGTTTTAACTAACATAGTAAATATAGCATATATACTAGTAGGTTATCTTATACGGTACCAGTTTTAAAATTCCATTGGAAAAATAGTTAACATTTCTGATACAAATAATGTAAACAATTAACCCAGATAGTACAAACATAAAACGTATGACAACTTACATTTAATTAGCGGGAAAAGGTATGTCCCGCGACATTTAACTGATTTAATTATTACTACCACTACTACTACTACTACTACTACTACTATTATTGTTATTATTAACAACACCTTTCAGAACTGGTAGTTGCGTTGTATATTGTAGACTATACTGGTTTCAACATCCAGCGTCCATTCAGGCGTGTGTGCAAGGGAAGGGGATTGGGGTCAACCCACACCCCACCCTGGTCCATGCGAATTAAGAAAATCTGTATTATATTTTCCAGGGAGCATGTCCCGACCCCTCCTTAAACCTCACCCACCACAGTCTAGACTCCTCTGCACAATTTACTACAATCGCGCCTGACATTGCACAGAAGTAGATAAATGTATTGGCTATGGCGAACAGTATATTTTGGCACCAATAAACACGCTCACATCTTACTATCATTCAGACCCGTATACGTAGTTGCTTTCTTTCCGTAATATTTGACGATGTGCCTTATGAAAACACCCCACAAAAAAATAGAAAAAAATAAATGAGACGGAAGTTTCCGATTGCGAATGTCTCACACACAATGCTCATTATTTTGTTTTCCTCTTGAACAAAACCCTTTCTAGTCCCATCATGGGTGATTCGAAGGTAAGACTGACGAGGAAGGCGGCAGAATATGATGCTATTAAGTGGCCAAAGAACTGGTACGCCTGCAGAAACAAAACAAGATTCGAATAAAACCCAAGCTTATCATGCATGTCAAAGCTATTTTTGTTATTATTTAAAATCTAAATTTTCTATCATTTTAATACGTACGGGGGATAAATTGTGTGTGTGTGTGTGTGTGTGTGTGTGTGTGTGTGTGTGTGTGTGTTTTGGGTGGAGGGGATATAGAGGTGCATAAAGGCTGGAGAAAATCTTCAAATTCGGGCAAAAACGACAGAGACATTCGGACAAAATGAGCTGGCCTGAAACCTTTTTACCATGTATTTCCATCATCCTACCACAGTAATCCATGTAAAAATGCGTAATAATTCGTTTGCAACCCTATTTAGCTGTTTGGCAGTGATGTTAACATGAATAAATGTTGCTATTCAGACTCGGGCATTTTCATTTAATTTGGGGGGAAATTAGCCTCCACCCTTAGTAAAATGTGGACGGAGAGGAGGACGGTGTCCCAGTTTCAAATTCCTCCCGTATTCAAGTTACTCCCCGGTAATTTGAACCTAATTTTAGATTACTGGGGGTTGTTTCAACCTAGGTTCAGATTACCCCCGGGGTTAGGGTTAGGGTTAGGGTTAGGTTTAGGTTTAGGGTTAGGGTTAGGGTTAGGTTTAGGGTTAGGGTTAAGGGTTAGGGTTAGGGGTAACCTGAACCGGGGGGTAATTTGAACCTATTACAACGGGCGACGAATCCAACAGAACTGATTGTTTATAAATGAGTATGCGAGAAAGTGTGTCGCATCCACAACGACCATGGCTAGAGTAAACGGATTCTCCAGAATTATTAAGGCTATCATTATTTGTTTTAAATAATATTTATTCCGTATTTTACATGACGGTAGGAACTGGTCGACAGACGTAAGCCTATATTGGGACCTTTCCCCACAAATGTAGAACAGATACGTCCATCTAAACAAGATGACGGGCAATACAGGTACATGTACATATACGTAATTAATAGAAGTTTGCTGCAAGTTTTAAGATGTTATCGACTAACATAGACTTTTTAACGAGTGTAATTACATATCAAATATATTTTTCTGCATATAAAATATTAGTGGCTGTATATTAAATGTGTTTCTGATCGTTCTAATATTTGTACTAGGTTAAATTTCACTTTATTTCCTAAAACATATTTTTTCGTACGTACGAAATTATTTAAAGACGAAATCCAGTTTGGGCGTCTTACAAATACTAAGACGATCAGAAACACATTGAATATACAAACACTGGTATTCTAAACAAGAAAATATATTTAATATGAAAGTTTAATCGTAGAAATATTTTGTTAGTCGGAAACATCTTACAATGCAGCAAACTCGGGAATGTCCCTTTAACAATAACAATGGATAACTGAACATTTTAAGTAATCAGTTGTGATACAAAATGAACTGCAGATTAAAGGGCCGTATCTCTGTACAATACAGAGTCGAATGAGCATTTAGCAAGCCAAGGGTCATATTCCACACTGATAGAGCCGTGGCTTGTTACAAAGTACCTTCCTCTAGTCACCAACCCCGTTTCCAAAGAAAGACTGGAATTCGAATTTCCATGCTATCGTGTAGTTCGCGTTCTAGTTACCCACCATTAAGTTCTCAAAATCGATATACGTTAAATATATATAATACGCTCAAACTGAAAGATCAAGTTCGTAGTTGAGTAACTAAAAGGCTTGAAAAATAATTGCGCCCAACCAAAGTGTACAAATATTTCCGTGTGTGTGTGTGTGTGTGTGTGTGTGTGTGAGAGAGAGAGCGTGCGTGCGTGCGTGCAGTGGACATATGCTATATCAAACTGGAAATTCCTCCGTGGCCGGTTGCGCAGGAGAATATGATCCAGGAGACGGCCAACACCCCCACCCCACCACATTAAATCACATAGACAACACTAAAACATATGTAGGTAAATCTGTGCGAATACGTACAATGTTGAAATTACTGATGTAGACGGGTGTTCGCTGGGACAGGGCGAATGTCACCAGTAACAACATGTGGACGAGGTAGGCGGAGTACGTGAGACGGCTCAGAGGGACGAACCCTTTCCATGACAGAAACTTGTTTACAAACCCTGAAACACAGAACAAACACAGCAGTTTGTTTACAAACCCTGAAACAGAACAAGTACTGAAGTTTGTTTACAAACCCTGAAACACAAGACAAATACAGCAGTTTGTTTACAAACCCTGAAACATACACACAGAGAGAGAGAGAGAGAGAGAGAGAGAGAGAGAGAGAGAGAGAGAGAGAGAGAGAGAGAGAGAGAGAGAGAGAGAGAGAGAGAGAGAGAGACGTATGGTAATTTTGACACCTTTTTTTTAGAGGAAACCCGCTGTCGCCACATAGGCTACTCTTTTACGATAGGCAGCAAGGGATCTTTTATTTGCGCTGCCCACAGGCAGGATAGCACAAACCATGGCCTTTGTTGAACCAGTTGATGATCACTGGTCGGTGCAAGTGGTTTACACCTACCCATTGAGCCTTGCGGAGCATTCACTCAAGGTTTGGAGTCGGTATCTGGATTAAAAATTAAAAAGAGGGCGAGAGCGAGCGAGCGAGCATGCATATTAGTTATTTCACTAAACTGGACATACCTCCGTGGCCGGTGGCGCAGGCGAAGATGACCCATGAGACGGCCGCCCCCCACACCGTCCGGTGCACCGCGTTGTAGAAAGCATTAACGTCTGGTGTCATGGGCGTCCCGTTGGCCGACTCGTACGGGCCGTACAGAACAGCGAGCGCTGCCACCGCGGCCACACACCAACCTCCCAGCGACACCACCTGGCGAAACATAAGCGTGGAGCAAATCCTCAAATTCGGGCAAACACTATAGAGTATTCGGGCAAAATGTGCTAATCTGATAACTTTTTATCGTGTATTTCCATCATTCTACCCGCAAAATTAGTTGTAATCCATATAAAAGTGCGTAGTGATTCGTTTGTAATCCTACAAATATGGGAACCCGCACGCCTCTGCTGATAAACGAGGCTTAGGTCCGTCACAGACCACTATTGGGTTGAAGAAGGCGAGCGCGCGCCAACAACATGAGTTTTTCCCAGCAAACGCTATCGTATCTTAATTTGGTTTACGTTATTCGGGCCAGCACTCGCATTCCTTAACATAAGATGAGGTGAGTGTCCAGCGTCTTATGTTAGCAGCTCATAGTTCGGCATTGAGGCAGTGAGTATAAGCACCATTAGCATATGCAGACGTAGGTAATTTCAAAGCGACTTAATTGGCAGTTCAAGTCAAAGTCAAGGTCAAAGTGTTTAACATGCACGTTCAGAGCAGGGAATTGTAGCGCACGCCTGTCATGGACACACGTGCTGACTTTCGTCAGCACTTCCCGTCCACGACAGGAAAAGTGACGTGTTAGAGCACTGATTCACTTCCAGAGCCATTCCAACTACCAATCTGATTGTTTTGAAATGACCTACAAAATGCCAATGTCGCTCCGGCTCACTGACAAAGTCATCGACCAGTGTAGTCTACCACTGGACTACGCGCTGGTGTTGCTGCATTAGGCCTACGCGTCGGCTACACCATGGTAAGCTCTGCCACTACTATTGGAATCACTCTGGAAGTGATCAAACGCGCTGCCACACAACGTAATGCTTAGGTCAATGTATACACATGCTGAATTAGCGGCCATGTATTCAAACACGTTTGTCCAAAAACAAAAATAAGGTTCTGTGACGGTACATGCTCTTAATTTTGTTTTCGCCTGTGGCGATATTAATTGTTTTAGAAGGCCGTGTGCAGTTCCAAATGCACTTAGCCCAGATGGGCAAATTGTTACGTAATACCTTTGCGCGACGGTCATCGAGCTGTACGCCTAATACACACCCAGAGCAGATGTGGAGGCCATGTGGCGAGTAGTTACGTAATACCTCTGCGAGTGCGGTTTCGACGACCGTGATTTTGGCGACCAAGGCGTCAGTAAGTCTGGCGATCAAAGAGAAAAATGCGTCTCTGGGAGTTGGGGATATATCACTTGATAGGGGGAGGACCGCCTTGTACCCCCAGGCGATATTCTGATTTTATAATAAATAGCTAGTGTTTTAGATATATCGAGGAGAACTAGGAAGGCTCCAGGGGATCACGGACGTCGTCCACTGAACGATCTATATTAGTTCAGACGGGACTTTGGTAAATATATATTTTCTGCTCTGTGTATAACCTTGATGTGATTGATGTGACTTTAAATATTTTAATACTGTATTATACCAATATTCTTTAGACAGTGTCTTCGGTCATCTGACGAAGTAAATCGTAGACTTATTGTTCTAACATTATACGAGTATTTGGTAATATAAAGCTTAGCCAGTCATCCTAGAGGACCTAGGTAAACTGTAGGTTATTGTCTTTATTGTGATAGGTACCAGTATTAAGTCTGTATTACAAGGTTATTGAATGAGTAGTTAGGGTTAATTAAAAATTAACCAGTTAGGAATAGTGTTGTAATTCCTTTATTAATTAAGTTCCCCTGGAAGCGTTTCTCAATTATCACACGTGTGGGTGTTGTGTCACGGTGAAGTGATTAGCATATTGTGTAAACTAGACACCTAGAGATTAACTAATTAAGTGATCAGTTCTGGGTTGTTATTATTGTTGTTATTAATTAACTACTGCGGCAGTACATTTGTCAGCGTAGGTTAATACAGATTCCAAAGTGTATTGTGTTTTTGTTGTGTTTTCTAGTGAACTAAACGTGCTATAATAATATATACTTTATATAAGATCGTATCTCTGATCATACCTAGACGAGCCAAAGCGGTTTTGAACTGCCCGTTACAGAGAGATCTAATAGATATACAGTTAGGAGAGATTTTGGACAATCGTGTTTTATTCAGTTACGGGTATTATAGAATCCCCGTGACAGGTTCATTTGTCAAAAACTCTCATGTATCGTTATCTCTGAACAGATATTTGTCTCTAACTAGGCTAAATAGGTTTTGATTGCTTTTTCGATTAGCTTATTGTGGCCCTTTGGCAAAACGCGATGATACATATCATGACAGACCGAAAGGGATAATGATACTTACTTTGTTCATTTTCACTCTACAGCTAGATTTTGCCAGAATGTAGCCTGCTGCCATCCCCACGAGATAGGGGCCCATCCGACAATAGGGAGTATAGTAGTAGTCATTGAATTTTAATGGGTCAAATCTGTCGAGAAAATAATTTTAATAAAATGTTTAAATTGTCATCAGTTATGCGTCACCAACTCCAACGTTCAATACCACCCCGTCATATGTTTTATTCCCATTTTTAGATTGTGTGTTTGAACGAGGATAGCAGTCTGAAACTAAATATGCATTACCGGTAAACAAAATATTAAAGGTGTCATGTCAAAGTTGCAATAATGGCGGGGTTTTGCCAAACATATTTATTAATTTTTACTTTGAAACATAAAGTTTATACCTTCAGCTATATGCTTTTAAAAAGTACAACCAAATAATTCCATTTACTTGTAAAAAGAATATATATATATATATATATATATATATATATATATATATATATATATATATATATATTTAAAGAGAAATCTTGAGTGTGTAACACGCATTAACTAGTGACGTCACTGTTTTATGCGTTCACATTCAGCACACTAAGTTTACTCAGAATTCTTTGCAGTCAACTGACAAAATAAACAAAGATAGTGGCCATGCTGTATTCAGCAAAACATTATTCGGGAAAAACCTCTTTTCTTCCAGTGCAAGACGTTTTAAAATAATTATTCTAGAGTTAATTATGGAAAGATTATGCGTGGACTCGATTAATTTGTAATAAACTATTACAGATAAATGTGAAAATTACGAAATATTGTAGTTTTAACGTTGACATACAAAAATTAAATAAACATTCTAAGGTACTAACTGACTACGGTAAAGTTTAATTGGTCGTTCGACAGTTCGTGACAATTCTGACTCTCACAGTCTTAGACACATCGTGCATTTTTGATCTAATAAAACACACAGTGAACACTAAGCTACTTACACCACTCCTTTTGTCTGATACACGAATCCCGCTGGAATACCCACCAACCTGGTTACCAACCCAGCTGATGTTATGGTGACCAGTAAAAAGACCGCAAGTACTGCAAACCCCAACAACTTACGACTGAAACACACAAAAACGCATCAAAGGGTAGACAACCAGGTTATGTCTAATCCTTGCGAAAAATGAGAGTAGTCCACTCTTTGGAATACTTTTCTTTTAAAAATTTATTTTTCAGTGGGACATTTATATAATACTTAAAGAATATTAAACGAGCTTCCATTTCGTATCATGTTTATGTCACGAGGGACGAAATGGTAGCCCGTTTAATGCCCTGTTTATTACCCATTAATATATTTCAATTTATATCACCAAACTCGTTTGATTAACATCAATAGAAATGATGCAAAGCTATATAATTTGAATAAATAAATAATTTGCCTTCTTGGTTGCCTTTTAAAGGGATATTCCTGAGTTTGCTGCATTGTAAGATGTTTCCGACTAATAAAATACTTCTACGATTAAACTTACATGTTAAATATATTTTCTTGTTTAGAATATCAGTGTCTGTATATTTAATGTGTTTCTGGCCGTCTTAATATTTGTAAGAAGCCCAAACTGGATTTTGTCTTCAAATAATTTCGTACGTACGAAAAAACAATATTTTAGGAAACAAAATAAATTTTAACCTAGTAGAAATATTAGAACGATCAGAAACACGTCTAATATACAGCCACTAATATTTTATGCAGAACAAATATATTCGATATGTAATTACAATCGTTACAATGTCTCTGTTAGTCGATAACATCTTAAATATTGCGGCAAACTCAGGAATGTCCCTTTAAAAGAATTTGGTCATAAGGTGGGGAAGAAAAAAAACGTTCGTTAGACTAGTTTAATGCTCTTCACATTAAACCCGGTGACAACATCTGGGAGCAGTCGAATTGTTCGTGAACGTTAGCGTCGCTACCTGTCGCTGAATAAGGGGTACTTACATAACCCATTCATTTATCTTGAAGAAGGATCCTCCACCTCAGTGTGACCACTGTCCGTGTACTCTGACGGTACGCCACATTTTGTATTTGAAAGAAACTCGGAAAGATGTATTTGGTCAGAGAAATGTGATGGAATCATTTCGATTTCATCCAGAATTTGTTTTACAATTTTTACGTGATACTGACTTTTACTCTAAATTTTAATTTTATCTATCTGTGATATTTGTATTTTTGCACAGTTCTTTACACTGTGTTTTTATTTGACTATTGAATTTTTATATTGATGTTGATCATCACTTCATGTTTTGACTTTATCATAGTTTGACACCCAATAGCCAATGTATTTTTCATGTTGGGGTGTCGTTAAATATTCATTCATTCATTCATTCATTCTGAATACGGGACTGTTGTGGTTGTTGGCCCTCAATATACAGTGAAACCTGTCTAAACCGGATCCTGGCAAAATCAGTCACATTTCTCGATCTGGAATTATTTCCTTTGTGATCTGGAATTATTTCCACACTGACGTAATTTCCCGTGTGAAATGTAACAAACATACAATTGCTAACCGCACACGTAAAGTTATGTTTAAAAATTAGCAGTTAACTTGTACGTTTATGTGTTTGGCATCTATTAGACTCATCGGCCTCGGTGGCGTCGTGGTTAGGCCATCGGTCTACAGGCTGGTAGGTAATGGGTTCGGATCCCAGTCGAGGCATGGGTTTTTTAATCCAGATGCCGACTCCAAACCCTGAGTAAGCTGTTTAGCTAAGTTGTTTACCGGTGTGCTTAACAAGAGGTTATATCAGTGGTCAGAAGAATACAACATTATAACAGATGCGCAATTTGGTTTTCGAAAAGGAGTTAGCACTGTTGATGCTATATTTTCGCTATATTCTATAATAATGAAATCTCTGGAACATAATGGTAAATTATATTGCTGTTTTGTGGATTATAAGAAAGCGTTTGACTCTGTGAATCGATATAATCTGTGGACCAAACTATTTAAGTACGGAATTAATGGCAAACTGTTAAAAGTATTAAAATCTATGTATAACTGTGTTAGATCCTGCATAAATGTAAATGGTTTTAGATCTGATTTCTTTAAAAATACCATTGGCCTAATGCAAGGTGAAGTTTTATCACCGATACTTTTTTCACTCTTTCTAAATGACCTAGAAAATGCATTTATTGTTAAGGGTTGCCCTGATACTATGTTTAAAGATCTCAGTGTTTTTCTGTTACTCTTTGCAGATGATATGGTTATTTTCTCTGAAAGTATATATGGATTCCAGCATATGCTTGACACATTGTTCCTTTATAATAACAAATGGGGTTTAACTGTAAATAAAACAAAAACCAAAATTATGATTTTCAGAAAACGTGGTAAATTACTAGATGATGAAAAATGGTCCTATGATGGTGACACGGTCGAAGTAGTAGACCAATTTAACTATCTTGGTATTGTCCTACATTTTACCTGCAAATTTTCACATGCTATAAAATGTATATCTGAACAAGGAAGAAAAGCATGTTTTGCAATGAAGAAAAGTTCCAAGCCCTTGTTTTTAAACCAAAGTTCATTGTTGGCGTTATTTGATACGTATGTAGCTAGCGTACTGTTCTATGGTTGTGAAATTTGGGGTTTTCAAAAAGCAGATTTAATTGAAAAAATTCACCTTGATTTTTGTAAAAGTGTTCTAAAAGTTAAAGGATGTACAAGCAATATTATGATTTATTTTGAATTAGGTAGATATCCATTGGTGCATGAACGTACCTATCGTATGATGAAATATTGGTTCAAACTGATCAAAACTGATAATTGTATAATGAGTACAATGTATAGTGAGATGAAATCTAGCTGCGTCTATACAAATAACTGGGTATTTTTTATTAAAAAAACATTTCAAGAGTTGGGGCTTGGTTATATTTGGGACAATCAGGATCATCTGGTAGAAAGTACGATGTATTATTTATCACTAATTAAACAAAGGATTTTTGACCAAGCATTGCAGAATCTTTACCATCAGCTAAATACATCTGTGAAATGCGGCAATTTGTATAGATACTTGGTCGAAGACTTAAAAACTCAACAATACTTGGTCAAACCTATACCTGATATTTATAAAACATGTATTACGAAATTAAGGCTATCTTCACATATTTTGGCAATAAAAACTGGTAGATATAAGAAAATAAGTCGTCCCAATAGAGTATGCATTTATTGTAATAGCGGAGATGTAGAAGATGAATATCATTTTGTATTAATATGTACATTGTACAGAGATTTAAGAGAAAATTATATAAAGAAATACTACTGGAATAGGCCATCTATGCTAAAGTTTATACAGTTACTGACCAGTAAAAACAAAAATATATTGTGTAAATTGGGAAAATATATATTTAAAGCATTTAAAATTCGAACTTCCTTAGTCTAAATATACTGGAATTATCAAGATATATAATATGTTGCATTTGAATGTCAATTTGTATATAATACTCTACCTATTAAAACTATAATTTACATTCTCCTTATTGAGAATATATATGTACATGTGTGTGTGTGTGTGTGTGTGTGTGTGTGTGTTCTATTTATTATCCTAATTGTATGTACATGTGATATTGTATGTTTACTAGTATTGTTGCTTGTTCATACCAATAAGCCGCTATGCTTACGGTGAATAAAGAATTGATTGCTGTAATTTAGAGTGCTCCGCAAGGCTCAATGGGTAGGTGTAAACCACTTGCATCGACCAGTAATCCATAACTGGTTCAACAAAGGCCATGGTTTGTGCTATCCTGTCTGTGGGAAGCGCCATATAACCGTAAATAAAATGTGCTGAGTGCGTCGTTAAATAAAACATTTCTTTCTTTCTTTCTTTCTTTCTTTCTATTAGACTCATAAACTTACACCATTACAAAATATGGAGCATTTTAAGGGCAAAAGAAAATGAAAGATCTATACGTCAAACTATATTAGTTTTAATACGAATTGTGGTTTAGTCGTAGATTTACGTTTACATGCACACTTATGTTTATGGTGTGTTGTGATTTTTGTCGCGTGGATATTGTGACGTATTTTCATAATTATATGTGACACCTGAAAGCAGTACTTACAAGAACAGTGGTATAATGATGAGTGGGCTGAGGACGTAGAACTGCATGTCGTCTGCCAAATACCACGACCATCCGAAACACTGCAACATACAACACATACATTAACATGTCGTCTGCTTCCCAGAGGCGGATGCAAGGAGGAAGGGATCCGGGGTCCGTCCCTCACTCAACTATATTGTAATGGACTACGTTTTTTTTCTTCTTTTTTCTTTTTTCTTATTTTTATTATTATTATTTTTTTTTTTTTTTGCTTTTAAATAAAAACAATTCATTGGGTTTCCCTTTTTCACGAGTTGGTCCATGTGCTCTTTTCCCCCTTAGGGGGTGGGATGTAGCCCAGTGGTAAAGCGCTCGCTCGATGCGCGGTCGGTCTGGGATCGATCCCCGTCGATGGGCCCATTGGGCTATTTCTCGTTCCAGCCAGTGCACCACAACTGGCATAACAAAGGCCATGGTATGTACTACACTCTCTGTGGGATGGTGCATATAAAAGATCCCTTGCTGCTAATCGAAAAAATTAACCCGTGAAGTGGCGACAACGGGTTTCCTCGTTCAATATCCGTATGGTCCTTAACCATATGTCTGACGCCATATAACCGTAAATAAAATGTGTTGAGTGCGTAGTTAAATAAAACATTTCCTTCCTTACTTCTTTTCCCCTTAGTCACCCAGTATTTCCTGGATCCGCCCCTGCTTCCCATCACCTCTAGAGCACACTGATTTTTAATCATCGGCTATTGTCCATCTCAATAAAATCCTTTACTAATGAAAAACACAAACGTAGCTACTGGTTTAATAAACTCGTATGTTTTCCTTATCGACGGATTTCGTTAGCTGTCTTATTAATACAACTGTCTTAAGACAACATATGAGGCGGGACGTAGCCCAGTGGTGAAGCGCTCGTCTGACGCGAGGTGGGCCCATTGGGTTATTTCTATTTCCAGCCAGTGCACCAAGACGGATATATCAAAGGCCGTGGTATGTCCTTTACTGCTTGTGGGGTGGTGCATACAAAAGATGCCTTGAACCCAATATCGAAATTACCAAGGTTTTGACATCCGATAGCCGATGATTAATACATCAATGTGCTCTAGTAGTGTCGTTAAACAAAACTAGCTTCAACTTTAATACAAGATAGGTCTGCAAGTCGTTTCGATTTATACTGGAAAGAAGCACGTTACGAGGAAGAAAGAAGTGTAAATTTTATGTATATATATATGCTACAAATTGATAGTTTTAAA
This sequence comes from Gigantopelta aegis, assembly GCF_016097555.1. Classification (NCBI taxonomy): domain Eukaryota; kingdom Metazoa; phylum Mollusca; class Gastropoda; order Neomphalida; family Peltospiridae; genus Gigantopelta; species Gigantopelta aegis. The sequence continues at coordinate 8,549,419 of NC_054708.1, read as the reverse complement.
TTTGGACGCATTTAGAATAAATAAATAAATAAATAAATATGGGTGCATACCATGCTATCTCGCTTAACCAAATTGTTTATGTACAGCAGATTGGTCCACCAGGTGTCGCGGCAGGCGTTTAGTTCAATTCCTCCTTGTGGCCACATGGGTCCATCAGAAACATAGCGCAACAGGCAGACGTCCAACATCAGCACACACATGTACACTGGCGTTAGTCTGTAATCATAATAGTATACTAATAACATCATCATCAACATCATCATCACACACACATGTACACTGGCGTTAGTCTGTAATCATAATAGTATACTAATAACATCATCATCAACATCATCATCAGCACACACATGTACACTGGCGTTAGTCTGTAATCATAATAGTATACTAATAACATCAACACCATCATCATCAACATCATCATCATCATCACACACACATGTACACTGGAGTTAGTCTTCAATCATAATAATATACTAATAACATCAACATCATCATCAACACCATCATCATCACACACATGTACACTGGAGTTAGTCTGTAATCATAATAGTATACTAATAACATCATCATCATCACACACATGTACACTGGAGTTAGTCTGTAATCATAATAGTATACTAATAACATCATCATCATCACACACATGTACACTGGAGTTAGTCATCATCATAGCATCATCATCATCATCACATATACATATACACGTACACTGGAGTTAATCTGTAATCATAATAATATACCAATATAACATCAACACTACCATCAACATCATCATCATCATTATCATCATCAACATCATCATCATCACACACACACATGCACACTGGAGTTAGTCTGTAATCATAATATATTAATAAAATCAACATAATCATCATCATAATCATCATTATCAACATCATCACACATATACACTGGAGTTAACACTGTAATCATAATACGTTAATCATAATATATTAATAAAATCAACATAATCATCATCATAATCATCATTATCAACATCATCACACATATACACTGGAGTTAAACTGTAATCATAATACGTTAATAATAAAATCAACATCATCATCATCATAATCATCATCATAATCATCATTATCAACATCATCACACATATACACTGGAGTTAAACTGTAATCATAATACGTTAATAATAACATCAACAGCATCATCATCATAATCATCGTCATCATCATCATTATCAACATCATCACACATATACACTGGAGTTAAACTGTAATCATAATACGTTAATAATAACATCAACAGCATCATCATCATAATCATCGTCATCATCATCATTATCAACATCATCACACATATACACTGGAGTTAAACTGTAATCATAATACGTTAATAATAACATCAACATCATCATCATCATAATCATCGTCATCATCATCATTATCAACATCATCACACATATACACTGGAGTTAAACTGTAATCATAATACGTTAATAATAACATCAACAGCATCATCATCATAATCATCGTCATCATCATGGCGTGACAATGGAAGAAAACTAATATAATATTTATAACTTTGCAAGGTATATCGGTGAATATTCCTACAGTTTTGGTCGTGGGGCCAATACTGTTGCGATATTCACAGACACGCCGAGTACGTGTGGGTATAAATAGTTAAAGAATACAATACAATTTTGAAACCATGATAAGGACTCGTATATGATAATTCACATAATTCACATCTGTATGTCAAATTAAAAAAACCCACCAACAAAAAAACAAACAAAAAACAACAAAAGAAAACAACAAAAACCCAGACAAACCAACCAAAGAAAACCTTTCTAGGGGTAGCGCCTCGACATATGCATTAAAAATTGTATGGTGGTTTCTACCAGAATACTCACCTCCAGAAACGATGGAAATAAAACATGACCCAGTTGACTCGACCTTCTGATTTCTTCATTTCCGTTATGATGAGATACACCACCAACAATCCACTGAAACGCAGATTAGAGACCTCGTTTCAGTCCACAGAAACTCTTGTTAAAGCACTAACCTTTGTTAAATATACACAGCGTGCAATATTTTCCGCTATCAAAGTATTGCTTTTCTTACACATTAATTATAATCTTTTGCTGTTATTACATTATTATGTTCACCGACTGGTCGTCTTAGTGTCTGTAGTGGCTCAAACGTGAGTTTATGTGAAACCAAAAAACGTTACCATGATCAGCTACTTTATACATACATTTTAAAAATCTAGTTTTTTACTTTTGAATTAAGACAAATATACAATTTTGTAATATCCGATTGTGTGGGTTTTGTTTTTCGTTGTTACTAACCACTAACAAATTACTATTAACAATGTCCAGAGGAGGGATCCCAAATAACCAAATGTGCCAAGGACATCGTGCGTGAACCGTAAGTGGATATAAACTTGGAAATAAACGAAAAAAGGAAATGATAATATCACCTCATTGTGAAAAATGTATCAACGGCCACCAAGGCATTCAGTATAGTGTGGAACGTCCAGTTTGATATAGACTCTTTCAGAAATGGTTGTAAGTTTCCTGAAATCAAATGTATGTAAAGAAAGATTATACTTGTTTACGTTTTATGTTAAAACCTCACGATGTATATATTGTACTCCCCATGATAATATTATGTTGTATTCATAAATATTATGATAATAATCATAGCATGCTTAAAATATTATAATTGCTAACTAGTGTAAATAAACAAATTTAAAAAGTGCGTTTTGTTATATAATGCTTTTAAATAAAGAAATTTAAGTTTACTAATATTTAATTTTGGCCAAGAGAGGTAATAAGCATCCCTTACAATTAGGTTGGCATTTAACTTTCATGACGTAAACTGAATTCAATTAAACTTTTTTCCCGCCGACTTACTCAAGAATTTTAATTAATAAATTAATAAATATTTCTTTTGGTGAGCAATGTTTTGAGTTTTGATGACTGATTAATAATTAACTATACGTCTAATGTTAGACTATTCTCAGATCACCAACTGCCAGCACAGAGTTGTCCAACTTTCTGTTGTCACGACTTTTACGACTGTCAAGTTGCTAGTCTGAGCGCTCTTACGACTCGATTTTCATCGTATACCACTATGTCTTTTAATTTATTTTAAGCCTTATTGTCTGAGCAATGTTAAACCTATACAAAATGAAAACTACTTACCTGAAACACTTAACACGACGAAGTACGAGTGACCCAAGACGACCCAGGTCATGCTCATGAATCGTATGCCATGGACGGCAGTCAGACTTCCGGTCGGCTGCTCTGTGTTTAGAAGTTTTGCGCCATTTGTGTACACGGAAAAGGCTCCAAGGAGTTTAAGCCAAATTGCTGAAAATATTTGTAACCGTTCAGAAGTTTGGGTTGTCCATTTGTTCAAAATCTTGGTAATGACTTCTAGTTTTGTTCCCTTTATAAGCGTATGAGACAGGGAGACAAGGGGCAACTGCCTCCCTAGTGCTGGAGCAAAACCTCAAATTCGGGCAAAGGCAAATATTATAGAGATATTCGGGGGAAATGTGCTAATCTGAGATCATTTTAACAATGTATTTCCATCATTATACTCTCAAAATTAGTTGTAATCCATGTCAAAATGCGTAATGATTCGTTTGTAACCCTATATAGCTGTCTGGTAGTAATGCTAATATGAATAAATGTTGTTATACAGATTCGGGCATTTTCATTTAATTCGGGCAAAATCCAGCCTGTCCCCCTTACAAAAATGGGAGTTCGTACGCCTATGGTTCCCTTTGGTTTAAGTAAGGACCACTTTCATACATACAACTTAATATTGCATAGGATTCCCGTTAATTTTAAAATATCATAATCAAGAAACCGAACAAGTATGAAGCAAAAACCAAGTGCTGTTCTAGATATTAATACTACAGTCGTGAGAAACTCATTAGAGTTGCTTTATTCCTGGGAAATTACCGAATGTTTGACATCCAATAGCCAATGATCAATAAACCAAGGTGCTCTAGTGGTGTCGTTAAACAAAACACACTTCAACTTTAATCCTGAGAATCTGATCAATGAATTCTTTTGCAATACATGTGTAAAATTATTAAAAAATAAGAAAATTCTGTGGAATGTGAGTACTGGGGAGACCCACCCCATCTGTGTCTGTCTCATTTCCCTGGTGAGTGCGGGGAGACCCACCCCGTCTGTGTCTGTCTCATTTCCCTGGTGAGTACTGGGGAGACCCACCCCGTCTGTGTCTGTCTCATTTCCCTGGTGAGTGCGGGGAGACCCACCCCGTCTGTGTCTGTCTCATTTCCCTGGTGAGTACTGGGGAGACCCACCCCGTCTGTGTCTGTCTCATTTCCCTGGTGAGTGCGGGGAGACCCACCCCGTCTGTGTCTGTCTCATTTCCCTGGTGAGTGCGGGGAGACCCACCCCGTCTGTGTCTGTCTCATTTCCCTGGTGAGTGCGGGGAGACCCACCCCGTCTGTGTCTGTCTCATTTCCCTGGTGAGTACTGGGGAGACCCACCCCGTCTGCGTCTGTCTCATTTCCCTGGTGCGTGCGGGTAGACCCACCCCGTCTGCGTCTGTCTCATTTCCCTGGTGCGTGCGGGGAGACCCACCCCGTCTGCGTCTTTCTCATTTCCCTGGTGCGTGCGGGGAGACCCACCCCGTCTGCGTCTGTCTCATTTCCCTGGTGAGTGCGGGGAGACCCACCCCGTCTGCGTCTGTCTCATTTCCCTGGTGCGTGCGGGGAGACCCACCCCGTCTGCGTCTGTCTCATTTCCCTGGTGCGTGCGGGGAGACCCACCCCGTCTGCGTCTGTCTCATTTCCCTGGTGCGTGCGGGGAGACCCCCCCCGTCTGCGTCTGTCTCATTTCCCTGGTGAGTGCGGGGAGACCCACCCCGTCTGCGTCTGTCTCATTTCCCTGGTTGAGTGCGGGGAGACCCACCCCGTCTGCGTCTGTCTCATTTCCCTGGTGAGTGCGGGGAGACCCACCCGGTCTGCGTCTGTCTCATTTCCCTGGTGAGTGCGGGGAGACCCACCCCGTCTGCGTCTGTCTCATTTCCCTGGTGAGTGCGGGGAGACCCACCCCGTCTGCGTCTGTCTCATTTCCCTGGTGAGTGCGGGGAGACCCACCCCATCTGTGTCTGTCTCATTTCCCTGGTGAGTGCGGGACGTAGCCCAGTAATAAAGCGCTCGCCTGGTGTGCGGTAGGTCTAGGATCGATCCCCGTCGGTGGGCCCATTGCCTTTTTATCGTCCCAGCCAGTGAACCACGACTGGTATATCAAAGACCGTGGTATGTGCTATCCTGTCTGTGGGATGGTGCATATAAAAGATCCCTTGCTACTAATGGAACAAAAATGTTGTGGGTTTCCTCTCTAAGACTATAGAGTCAACATTACCAAATGTTTGACATCCAATAGCCGATGATTAATAATTCATGAATGTGCTGTAGTGGTGTCATCAAACTAAGATTTACCTGGTTTTCCATCATCGTGGGGAACTGTCACTGGCAACTGTTTTCTGTGTACCTTCGTACTAGACATGCTGGTATTAACGTCATTAATAGTGACCTTCTCCGAATCTTCTTCTTTATTCAGCAGTGGAGTTTTGTCGGTTGGGGTCTTAGACCGATACACGACGTCTTTCTTTTGTTGTATACACACATCATACACTGTCCCGAGAACCATTAGCGTAACGAATATAACGCACACGCAGCTGTAATGGAACATTCTAACCTGTAACCTAAACAGTGCACTGATTCTTTGTAGATCAAAGGAATGCCTGTTAGTTAAAGGGGCTCTCTCAACAGTACATAATGTAATACAAAAAATGCATAATCAATTTTTATTAATTTTTATTGTGAAATGTAAAAATTATACCTTGAATTACAGGCCTATAAAAAATCACATGAATTTGAATTGCATCTCCACATTGACTAAAAAATTAATATTTTCTAAATATATTATATATTTGTTTTCACCAAGGATTCACGAGGAAACCACTGTTTACACCGAGTAACAGCACATTACAATTTTGATATTCTTGAGTTAATTATGAAAGCGCCTGAGTGGGATCGATTAGTTTTCTGGCTATTTATATAAATCAATGTGCTCTATTTGTGTCGTTAAACAAAACAAACTTCAGCCCTTTCACTTACATTGCCACTACAGCTTTGGTGTCTAGTTGCAGTTGTCTCTCCTGGCAGATGACCTGCGCGGTGATATTTTTTAGTTTCAATTGCAGCAGCACTGTAAAGAAGAAAAATGGAATAGTAACTGTTTCAGTAAATGTTTATTTTGCCCCTTGTCTCATCACGGAATGAAACTACAATGTCGGCTCCCCATATTATGATATCATACTTCAATGTCAAATACATATGTGTATATTAAACGCATGAAGGTTCCTGTTGACACATACACGCATGCTGACGATGTGTTTGTATTTTACGTTAATACACGACATCATATGCAACATTACGCATGCGTTAGTAGTATTATCTCATAAAGATCTATTTTACATATCATGTTGGCAATATACTAAATATTTTTTTTTTTCGTGTAGATTTGCTGAATGAAAGTACTAGAATATACTTACATTCATTTGCCACCAGCGTTATATCAGTGTTACCACATGCATCTGGAACACATAGTCCTAAAGTAGGAAACAGGCCCATAAAACCGTCCGTTCCCTAAAATAAGCAATTATTCCAAAGCTGATTATAAGAATTTTGCCTGGAAATGTTATTTTGGAGGTGTGGGGTGGGTGGGGTGGGGTGGGGTTGGCGTTTTTATCAGAGTGACCGATTAAACATCTTGATCTATAATTAATGTATTGCCTCGAAAGGCCCCATCTCTGACTACCGATAGAGAGAGAGAGACGAGAGAGAGAGAGAGAGAGAGCGAGAGAGAGCGAGAGAGAGAGAGAGAGAGAGAGAGAGAGAGAGAGAGAGAGGCCACACTAGGGAGGGAGGGAGAGAGAGATAGAGAGAGAGAGAGAGAGAGAGATTAGAGAGAGAGAGAGAGAGAGAGATTGCTGGCGTTAGTGCGCCTGGTGGCATTGCTGTCCCTTTGCCAACTCCTGCCCTGGGAAATGTTCATGTTATTTTTGGAGGTGGGGGTGGGTGGGGTGGGTGGGGGGTGGCGTTTCAGTAGTGAACCGATGAAACATATTTGACTATAATTACTGTATATAATAAGAAAGCCCCCATCTCTGACTAACGGAGAGAGAGAGAGAGAGAGCGCGCGGAGACAGACGAGAGAGCGAGAGATAGTCAGACAGATCATGCGGAGGACGAGACTGAGAGCGAGCACCGACCGGATGGCGTTAGTCTGGCCCACCATCCACATGCTGTCCTTGGCAACTGTCTGTGGGGTTCATTTTCTGTTACGAGAGCAGAAAACTGGATTACTTTTTCAACAACCTTACCACAAAGATTTTTTCCACCGAATTTCTTTCCCCGAGTATCAAGTTGCCTCAGCTTTTGCCAATCCATACTTTTATACAGCATTCGGTAGCTGTTATTCTCAGCTATAATACATCACCTCAGCTTTTCCGTGCAGTCCCATCACTATGAACCAAGTTTTCAGTACCGTACCATCAACTATGAACCATAACATAGGTTTTCCAGTGCAGTATCAACCGTACAAAATAACTTTTTCAAAATGCAGTTACCCATCTAGCTATGAACATAACAACCGGTTTTTCAATGCAGTATCACCCGCTATGAACCATAACATAGGCTTTCATCTGCAGTATTACCAGCTATGAACATAACATGGGTTTTCCAATGCAGTATCACCAGCTAGAACATGAACATAGGTTTTGCAATGCAGTACTCACCAGCTATGAACATAACATAGGTTTTCAATGCAGTATCACCAGCTATGAACATAACATAGGCTTTCAATGCAGTATCACCAGCTATGAACATAACATAGGTTTTCAATGCAGTATCACCAGCTATGAACATAACATAGGTTTGCAATGCAGTATCACCAGCTATGAACATAACAGCTTTTCAATGCAGTATCACCAGCTATGAACATAACACAGCTTTTCAATGCAGTATCATCAGCTGTGAACATAACATAGGTTTTCAGTGCAGTATCATCATAAAATAACTTTTCAATGGAGTACCATCAGCTATGAACATAACATAGCTTTTCAATGCAGTACCACCAGCTATGAACATAACATAGGTTTACAATGCAGTATCACCAGCTATGAACATAACATAGGTTTGCAATGCAGTATCACCAGCTATGAACATAACATAGCTTTTCAATGCAGTATCACCAGCTATGAACATAACATAGGTTTTCAATGCAGTATCACCAGCTTTGAACATAACGTAGGTTTTCAATGCAGTATCACCAGCTATGAACATAACGTAGGTTTTCAGTGAAGTATCACCAGCTATGAACATAACGTAGGTTTTCAATGCAGTATTACCAGCTATGAACATAACGTAGGTTTTCAATGCAGTATCACCAGCTATGAACATAACGTAGGTTTTCAATGCAGTATCACCAGCTATGAACATAACATAGCTTTTCAGTGCAGTATCACCAGCTATGAACATAAAATAGGTTTTCAGTGCAGTATCACCAGCTATGAACATAAAATAGGTTTTCAGTGCAGTATCACCAGCTATGAACCTACCTGTTTGGCCACTGCGTCTGGCAGTAGTTGTATTCTGCAGTAGCGAGTGTCAAACAGTGTTCTCTGTGCCTTGTCCACCGCAGTCGTGCTCAGACACTCGTCATAAGATCCCAGCCACAAAATACTTCCATCACGAAGACCGCTTCCTGGTTTGCCCATCGCATCCAACACTGAAGAAAACAACCAGATTAGTAAAAAAAACCCAACAAAAAACAACAAATAAAGAAAACAGCATTAAGACCAAAGTAACTGTTTTAAAGACATACAGAATAAGGTTTCATCCTGACTCAAGTCGAGTCTCAACTAGTGGATAAACAGTCAAAAAAACATACTTACATTTTATTTATTTATAAGATAGAAAACGAAATGATAAAACATGGCCTTAACTAATTCATAATCTACTAGTGCAGACCGAAACTGCGTGCACTTTTAATACGGGGGCCGGACGTGGCTCAGTGGTACAGCTCTCGCCCGATGCGCATCGGTGGGCCCATTGGGCTATTTCTCGTTCCAGCCAGTGCTCCACAACTGGAATAATAAAGGTCGTGGTATGTACTATCCCGTTTGTGGGATGGTGCATATAAAAGATCCCTAACTGCTAATCGAAAAGAGTAGCCCATGAAATGGCGACAGCGGGTTTTCTCTCTCAATGTCTGTGTGGTCCTTAACCATATGCCTGACGCCGTACAACCGTAAATAAAATGTGTTGAGTGCGTCGTTAAATAAAACATTTCCTTCCTTCCTTTTAATACGTGACGCTTTACTCAGTGGTATGCGTATTATCCTTTGGCATTCATCAAATCTCTTTAAAAGTATACTAGCATGAGAAGATGCCTCAAAGTTGTATTAGTTACCCAGGACAGCATGCTTTCACATTAGTTGGACATAAACATAGGAATAAACACGACGAACGTAATACATGTAGGTGCATTATAAAATAAAGCAAGTCGATATATACTTCGTAATGCCCACGTCTGTTGTTGTTCCACTCCAGCCAACACTGTTAAGGTGTCATTGGCGCATTTCCAAGACACGTTGACAATTTCTTGATCGAGGAATCCATTCAGTATTCGCGGAATGGTTTCTGAAAATTCGTCTTGTAGCTGCGAGAGGGAAGACGTCAGATCACGAGTGATGTCATTGCCGCCCTCTTTGCCTCTATCTGTTAGGTACTTTCTAGCACGGGCGTGTAGATCGGAGTAGACACTGGTGTCAAATCGTGCTGCTGACAATACTTGACATGTCATGAGCATCAAGAAAAACGTCAGCATGGTTGATCTTGGATACTGGTATGAACAAAAAGAAGAGAAAAAGGTGGAGAGAGAGAGAGAGAGAGAGAGAGAGAGAGAGAGAGAGAGAGAGAGAGAGAGAGAGAGAGAGAGAGAGAGAGAGAGAGAGAGAGACAGACAGACAGACAGACAGAGAGAGAGGGGGAGAGGGAGGGAGGGAGAAAGAGAGCAAGAGCGAGCGAGAGAGAGAGAGAGAGAGAGAGAGAGAGAGAGAGAGAGAGAGAGAGAGAGAGAGAGAGAGAGAGAGAGAGAGAGAGAGAGAGATTGTTTTATCAATTGGCTTCGTCCTGCTAAATTCTCTGTTTGATTATTATTTTGTTACGCTTTAATAAATGATTGTCCTTTTTGAAGTATTTGTGTAGGCTTATGAATGTATGATAAAACAAGCGAGTAAATATAATTTCAGATTTCAGACATTCACTATGGATAAGTATTGCTATTTAATTTGTATATTTACCAATGTTTTTTACGAACTGCACTTAAAAATTAAATAGAACATTTTTGTTAAGTTTTAAAACAAATTTCCTTTTCTTTTTACGTCAAACCAAACTGAAATTATTGACAAGAAAAGAAAACGCAATCCCAAAACCAAAACCCCCCAGAAAAAACTAAAATAAATAAAAATAAATAAATAAATAATAAAAAGCAAGCAACAACAGTTTGTTGCAGACAATGTAAAATTGATAAACACTAATGTACGTGTTCAAATAGGAAGATACGGACGTCAATTCAATATTTAACAGCCTATATAAATAAACTGGTATACAAAAATATAAAGAAAAAAAGTTTAACACCTTAGCACAATTTAACCTGCAACTACTTCGTGTATAACTTTAGGCCACTATAGATTGAAAGAGGAAACCCGTAGCTATCACATAGGCTTCACGTACAACGGGTCTTGTATTTGCATTTTCCAAGGAAGGACAGCAGATACCACGGACCTTGATATACCAGTCGTGGAGCATTAACTGGGAAGAGACAACTGGCTGATACACAGGTGGCGATTGATCCAACTAATTTCACCTTTAGACGAGCGCTCTGCTAGAGAATACAACCCATCCCAAATCTGTTTAAGAGTAATTTGTACGTGTATCCCGACGGGTGCCGCACGACTGGTATATCAAATGCCGTGGTATGTGAGAAAGTACATATAAAAGATCCCTTGCTGCTTATGGAAAAATGAAGCGGGTTTGCTCTGAACCCTATATGTCAGAATTAACAAATTTTTGTCATCCACTAGCCGATACATGATTAATAAATAAATAAATGTGTTCTAGTGGTGTCGTTAAACAAAACAAACTAACTTTTGTACGTGTATTAATATTCCAGCTAGATGACTTACGGTATCCGGTAAACACTCATTGAACCAATCTATCCACTGTCATATGAAGTGAAAACCAAAGCAAAACACATTTTATATAGGGGGCCTAGTACTTAATCCTCTTGTGTGAGTTGTGTACATTTCGCAATGCGCTATCTCAGATCACATGACAATTACACTGGCTCACACAGGCCGTACTCTGTCACTGATTAATAACTCCAATAACGCGATGTCGTGATTAGAAAGAAGATAATATTATTGCTTGTTTTGTTTAACGACACCACTAGAGCACGATACTCATCGGCTATTGAATGTCAAGCATTTGGTAATTGTGCTAATAGTAGTATTCAGAGGAAACTCGGTACATTTGTTCGTTAGAAGTAGTAGGTGCGTCTGTTGGGTACCAAAATATGCAAATGAGCTAGGTCACGTGACCTGTCCTGCGCTCTGATTGGTTGACCTCTAAGGGACGTGGCCTCTTCCGATTGGCTGACCTTTAAGTGACCTAATGACGTCAGTGCACCTCGGGGTCGTGCAGATGGCTGACCTTTAAGCGTGGGGACGCTACTGGGTTAATGACTTGGACAGCTGTGGGAACCTGACCTCTCTGTGTCAATAAACACCGGATGTTGGTAAGATTGATGGGTGTGTTAACCGTCGGGGGTCCTTTGATGTACAGGAAACAGATGGTGCGGAAGTCGTTAATGTAGAGTGGTGCCGAATAATGGGGTGTTTATTTAACTGTGACAGCCGTTTGATGTACAGGAAACAGATGGTGTGGAAGTCGTTAAGATGACAAGATGGATTTGCCAGGTGTGGGTTGATTAAGGAGAACCAGTCAACGGGGAGTGGAAAATTCCAGGGGTTTTGCCAGATGTCGGGGAAAGGTTTGAAACGTGTCCATATAAGGCGTTCGCCATGAGTCATCCCAGAACGTGTTCAGACACGTCTTGAGTGGGGGTCTCTGCATAATGAGTGGGGGTCTCTGCATAATGAGAAACAGTCAACGGGGGAGTGGAAAATTACAGAGGAAAATCCCCAAGGTTTTGCCAGATGTCGGGGGAAGGTTTGAAACGTGCCCATATACGACGTTGGCCATGAGACACCCCAGAGAGCGTGTTCAGACACGTCTTGACTTCCAGATAGCGTGGGGACGCTACCGTGGGGGGCCTATAAAACCCCCATATTCAGGACGCTTGCCATTCGCTCAACGACACTGCTAGAGAGAAGACGTATACCGTTGATGATACTTACGTTCCTGTGTCTGATTGCGCTATACTTGGAAAGAAGAAAATGGCATCGGGATATAACAGAAGCAGTACAGAGGGCAGTGTCAAAAACGAAGAAAACGAAAGGAGATGCAAACTAGACCTCGGCGGTAACGTCTACGTCGTGGCTACGAAGGGGGACATTGCCATTCACGTTCGTCAGTTCGACGAGGACCGTGGAACACTTTTTCCCACCAAGAAAGGCGTTTCTCTGACGATGAAACAGTGGTTAGAACTGGCCACCTTCAAACGAGAATCGAGTGTACCGCAGCATATTGGTAGGAACGTCTACGTCGAGACCATTTACAAAGGTATGGATATTCGTCAGTGGTGGTATTGTGATCAAGAACTGAAACCCTCCCGTCGCGGCGTTCGACTGACTGTCGAACAGTGGAAAGAGCTCCAGAAATGTTTTGACACTATCTACGACTTTGTGCCTGAACTGAGAGACGTCATACCGTGCCACTTACGAGAAGATCATCAAAATCTGACGGGTGCCATAGAGTGTTCGGAATGCAATCCGAGATATTAGACGTGTCCAGACATGCTCGGTGACGTCACGGGAAAAACGAGGACGTGTTTGGACATGTTCAGACATTGTGTATATAAACCTTAGATTTAGAACTGTTTGTCATTCGTCAGTCGACCATTGCAGAGCGAAGATGTGCGCTCCAGACATGGCATCGGAATATTCGAGAATGGACAGCAGTAGTAACAGCAGTTGTAGCGGTGATGTCTTGGTATGCAAATGTTCCACAAGACACACGATCCAATGCAAAAGAGTGGTTACCAAACCAGAAAAACATGATCAAGCGGACGCTGCTCGTGAACCCGGTGAAATTGTGGACGAAGAACCCACGGATACCCGTGAACCCGTCGAAATCGTGGACGAAGAACCCATGGATCAGACGGATGCTGCTCGAGAAACGGACTCGACTCCCTACGATGATGATGCCTACGACGCCGATGGCGATGGTCTTTCGAGACATTACTTGTTCTGTCATCGACCCGAAATGAGAAGATTCTACAGACGACTCTGCACGTTTGGGTGGTGGCCCATACAGTTGCGCCAGAAACCGAGGGAACTCGCCAAGGCCGGTTTCTTCTACACGGGAGACCACGATGCCGTCGTCTGCTACTGTTGTGGACTACGCACCTACAGATGGCAGAAGATGGACGATCCAGTGATGGAACATTACAGGCTGTCCCCAAGATGTCCCTACATTAACAATGTGTTGAGACATTAAACACGTGTGTGCTACTTTTCGTTTTGTAAAATAAACATGTGAATAACATGTTTTGTTTGTTATTAATGTAAGGGTGACTCTCTCTGTGTGTGTGTGTGTGTGTGTGTGTGTGTGTGTGTGGCTCTGTGTGTGGCTCTGAGTGTGGCCCCGTGTGTGCCCCTGAGTGTGGCCCTGAATGTGGCCCTGAGTGTGACCCTGTGGCGCTGAGAGTGGCCCCTGAGCTGTGCACGAGTCATTCTTTGGGATGGGGGCATGGACCATACGTATCACACAAAATTTAATCTTTGTGCGCATATGCGAAATTATAGAGTGTATAAATAAAAGGGCAATGGGTAACATCGTCATTTGAGATAGAACCTTCAGAGGCGCAACATGTCAGACCAGTACAAGTTCCCGACGCGGACAAGTGGACCCGCTTTTACAAGTTGCAAGCCCAAGGCAAACTTCAACCTCATTTTTCAGTGCAGCGTGGTGGGAAAAGTCAGATGATGTACAGCGTGGATCGATGTCTAGAACTCTACGATCCCACTTGGAAAAAAGAAAAAGAGGAACAGAACAAGCCCCCGACACCTAAAGTCGTCATGGTCTCCCCAACGCAACAGGTGGTAGAACAAGCCAAGGCCGAGCAGAAACGGAAACGAGAACAGAGCGGCGTGGAACGGAAACGACGAGAGCAGACTGGGCAAAAACGGCACAAACATTTCTGAGAAGACTATAAAAGGGGGGGGGGGGGGGCATGGCAGTTTCAACATCGCCAGTTCACGTCAAACACTTCAACAGTCAACATCATGAATCAGTGTCACATGTGCGAAAAAAAATATGTTTGGACCCACGACCTAACTCGGCACGTACGAAATAAACATGGACTCTTGGAATCTGAAAATAAGCCTTCCCAGCAGCAGCAGCAGCAGCAGCAACAGCAGCAGCAACAGCAGCAGCAGCAGCTGCAGCAACAGCAACAGCAACAGCAGCAGCAACAGCAACAGCAACAGCAACAGCAGCAGCAGCAGCAGCAGCATCAGCAACAGCAGCAGCAGCAGCAGCAGCAGCCCTTAAGTTTGTTACATCCGTTCACCATGATCGTGTCGGGACCCACGTCGTGTGGAAAATTTTTTTTGTTGTACAAACTGCTACGGGATGGTAAAATCCACCCGCCTCCCCAGCGCATCATTTGGCTCTACAAACGATGGCAACCTCTCTACGATACGATCAAAATGGTTGCTCGAGTAAAATTTGTTCAAGGCATACCCGAGAATTTGGAAAAGGATCGTTATTTGGATCCCAGAGTCAGAAATCTCATCGTGTTGGATGACCTGATGTCTACAGCTGGAAAAGACTCTCGTATCACCGATCTGTTCACGGAAGGAAGTCACCACAGAAACCTCTCGGTGATTGCCATCAACCAGAACCTCTATAGCAGCAAAGACCCGACACAGAGAAGAAACTGTCATTACCTGGCACTGTTCAACAACCCCATCGACAAGCAGCAAGTCCTAACCTTGGCACAGCAGATGTATCCTGGAAATACTCGTCATTTCATGCAACGGTTTGAGGAAGCTACCCACAGGCCCTACGGACATCTCTTGGTGGACTTGAAACCGACCACGCCCGAACATTGGCGCCTTCGACCTAATGGTTCAGAGACGGGGCCGTCCGAATGGTATAAAAGCACGAACGTAACGGCGAATGTCTCAGAAGAGTTTCAACCACCGTCGGAGAAAGAGCTCTATGTGCAAATCATGCAAAGTAACGCATTCAAGAGAAAACTACCAGGTATACCCGCCTACGAAAGTGACGACGAAGAAGAAGATGAGGTAGAGCCCTATCTGAAAAAAGTCAAGAGGATGCAGTCTTGCGATACGTGTGGTCTGGTCTTTAAAGACGGGAGTGACTTGCAGCGACATCTACGATTTAAAACGTGCAAGGAGGGAAATGAAGAAGAGGAGCCGTCGTCCGATCTGGAAAACGAAGGCATACGTCTGATGATCGAGCGTGAATTCGACATCAATCGTGATTATATCGAAAGCAAGAGGAAACACTACGAAGAAAAAAACACATGTCCCAAGATGCCATCGAAAGAAACATGAAGACTTTACAATGGAAGTTATTTAAAGACACGTACTCTCGCTTCCTGGCTTATATGCATTACTTTGATAAAGGCCCCAACACGAGAAAAATTCTACAGTCTGTGAATCCGAAAAGAGATCTGAGACCTCAGATCCGTTCTAAATTAAATCAGTATCGTTCGTGGATCGGCGAATATTTGGACGAACTAGACGGCGACGATACCGATGGTGATGATACTGATGATGAGGACGAAGATGAAGAGAAATGAACACTCATATTATTCACATGTCGCCCTTTAGGGCCTCTCGATGTAACCCAATGTGTGTCCATTATATATATATATAACATATATAACATGCGAGGTTGTCCGAATGATTTTTGTGTTACAGAAGCACCCGACAACGGCCGAATGCATGATTCGAACTACCCGATGGGTCGAACAGACTTTGATGCACCGACAGTGTTCGAGCCAGTGAGATTCTACTGTATGTCGCCCCTAGGGTCTCTCGATGTAACCTAATGTGTGTCCATTTTATATATATATGTGTAGTTGTCGCCCTTAAGGCCTTTCGATGTAACCCAATGTGTGTCCATATTATATATGTGTAGTTTGTGATTTGTCATTTAGAAATAAAATGAAATAACCCAAACCATTACGTTTGTTTTTTGTGTGTTTTACTCCATGACTAGTTTTGTGATTAAATGTCAGTCTCTTCCGCTACATTATAGAAGCAAGGGACGTGTGTACAGGACAGCACATACCACGGCCCTTGGCATAATGCACTGGTTGGCTATAGCCTATTGGACCACCGACGGGGATCGATCCTAGTACGACCACTGTATTTACCCATTTGGTAAAATATAGTCTCTCTCTCTCTCTCTCTCTCTCTCTCTCTCTCTCTCTCTCTCTCTCTCTCTCTCTCTCTCTCTCTCTCTCTATGCGTTTGTTGTTTGTGTTTTCTACTCTATGACTAGATTTGTGATTGGCTATTTCTACCGCTACTTTATAGTAGCAAGAGCTGTGTGTACAGGGCAGCACATACCACGGCCTTTGACATACCAGACATAATACACTGGTTGTCTATAAAGGCTTGTACTCTAGGGAAATACTCGTGTTTCAAATGCAGTTAAAAGATCATAGGTTACGTTGGAACGTTGAGTTGTAGTCACACGTTCTTTCTTCAAAGCAATGGGCTGGGGTGTTTCACACACACACACACACACACACACACACACACACGCGCGCGCGCGCGCATATTCCTTTCTTTCCGTAACAATTAAGCCGTCTATACATTCCTTTATTAATGTTTGTAATGGGCTGGGTTGTTACGCACATTCCTTTCTTCCCCCTACTGGCCACCGAATAAGTGTATCTGCTTTTTCCACTGTATTTCTTTGAAAAATATCGGCTGCTTCGCTAAAAATAACCCGGGAAATTAAACTCGACTTTGTAAGCTTCGGTGCGTCGTTAAATAAAGCATTTGCTTGTAGCTACAGGGGTATCATATTTCCACCAATTAGCCACAGCGTAGTAAGAAAGTAATACTTGGAAGTGACCCGCGTGTGTTTCTCATTACGTATCTATAGCAGACGATATAATTTTCTGTATTTTAAGAGATCTAGCTACACATCTGTCTCAGCGGGAAGTGATTAATGTTGAAATAAAGTTTCAAACTATGAGGTTATATTTATTTTTCCGTACCTCTATCCCATTAAGGTTTAAACGCGCGCGCACGCCAGTTATCTGTGGCTAAGACAGTGGGGATAATGTAGGGGTGAGAGAGATTATCTGCACTTACGTTAAATGCCACTACTAACACCCCCGTGTTTGTTATTCTTCAAATGGTATATATCGTTTGAGTATACATTCAGTATTTATTTTATAGTGATACATATGTAATATTAATGCTTTGTCTGTTTATTTTTGAAATTACCATCGTGCGATCATTGCGAGATATGAAAGAAGGTCGTATTTCAAAACAAACTAGCAACCTTCTCATTGGCTAATCTTGTTATGAAGTCTCGGGGGCCATCCTCTACGAATGTCTGGCAATACGAAATACTCTATCCCGTTAAGGTTTAAGCACGCCCGCACACACACACACGCCAGCTATCTGTGGATATCTAAGACAGTGGGAGTTGTGTGGTATGTGCTATCCTGTCTGCGGGCTGGTGTAGGACCCCTTGCTACTATAATGTAGAGGGTTTCGTCTTTATGTTTCAAAAGTACCACATATGTTTGACATCCAATAGCCAATGATTAATAAATCAATGTGCTCTAGTGGTGTCGTTAAACTTTTAAAACTTTTAAAACAAAGCTTACTATTTGTATTTATTTCAACTTATTTCCGTGCTTATATTTCAATTATGGTTCAAGCACGCTGTCCTGGACACGCGTCAGCCATCTGTGGCTAGTGAAAAGGCTGGGTGATGACCAGTTGATACCCGGATACGAACCCCGGTATCTACCCCGGTCTTAACCACCGACTACAGCAATGATTCGGGCATTTCTTGTGACGTCAGACCCCCCACGCTATCTCGAGGTCAAGACGTGTCTGAACACGTTCTGGGATGACTCATGGCCAAAACGAACAGATGTCACAGTTAAATAAGCACCCCGTCATTCGACACCACTCTAGGGGTCATTAACGACTTCCGCACCACCTGTTTCCCCCTAAGGACCCCCTACGGTTAACACACCCATCAATCTGACCAACATCCGGTGTTTATTGACACTTTGTAAGAAATTGTGCTCGCAACGAGCAGAAGAGCGTCCCCACGCTATCTCGAGGTCAAGACGTGTCTGGGGGTGACTCATGGCCAACGTCGTATATGGGCACGTTTCAAACCTTCCCCCGACATCTGGCAAAACCTTGGGGATTTTCCTCTGTAATTTTCCACTCCCCCGTCGACTGTTTCTCATTATGCAGAGACCCCCACTCAAGACGTGTCTGAACACGTTCTGGGATGACTCATGGCGAACGCCTTATATGGACACGTTTCAAACCTTTCCCCCTGGAATTTTCCACTCCCCGTTGACTGGTTCTCCTTAATCAACCCACACTTGTCAAATCCATCTTGCCATCTTAACGACTTCCACACCATCTGTTTCCTGTACATCAAACGGCTGTCACAGTTAAATAAACACCCCATCATTCGACACCACTCTACATTAACGACTTCCGCACCATCTGTTTCCTGTACATCAAAGGACCCCCGACGGTTAACACACCCATCAATCTTACCAACATGCGGTGTTTATTGACACTAAGGTCAGGTTCCCACAGCTGTCCAAGTCATTAACCCAGTAGCGTCTCCACGCTTAAAGGTCAGCCAGCTGCATGACCCCGAGGTGCACTGACGTCATTAGGTCACTTAAAGGTCAGCCAATCGGAAGAGGCCACGCCCCTTAGAGGTCAACCAATCAGAACGCAGGACAGGTCACGTGACCTAGCTCATTTGCATATTTTGGTACCCAACAGACGCACCTACTACTGTTAGATCTTTTAGATGCATCATCCCGCAGACAGCATAGCACATACCACGGCTTTTGTTAAGCCAGTCGTGGGGTACTAGTTGGGACAGAACTACAAAAAAGAAGCAGTGAGAGAATAGGGCTGTTATCGACACTTCATCTAATATACAATAATTTTCAAGAACACGTCTTTTTGTCGTAGTATATTAACTCCAAACCTTTTTAGCAACTCGGTCCGACAGTCACCTTGCACCCCCAACCCCACCCCCAGTATTCACTTGCTTCTGTTGTGCATGACAAAGATCCTTTTTAAACACGCACATCACGAAAACAAATCATGCATAAGCTGACGGCAATGATGTAGGCAGGAGTGTACACCATTACGGGCGGAGGATGTTGAAAACACTACATATTTTGGTTCACTTAAAAAACATACCCCCCCCCCCCCCCAAAAAAAAAAAAAAAAAAACAAAAAAAACAAAAAACAATAATAATTTTTTAAAAACTAAAAAAATCCCACATACAAAAGCAAGAGAAAAATGTATTGTGTTTGGCCAATTAATGTTTACTTTTCCATTGAACAGTACCTCCTCTCCAACATACACACACGTGTCCGCGCCAGATATACATAATTATATGCATACATGTATTTAGTCAGTTATACGAGAGGCCAATATTTCTGGCTGAACAGGAGGAAAGTTTCGAGGCATCGCGTGACGTTTAAGATTTTACTAAATATTCCTGAACAGTATGTTGTCTGCATGCATTTTCTTACTTTTCAAGCGCACTTTACACTTCCGCCTCACACTTCGAAATATCCTAAAAATAAAGCTTCTAAAGATGTTTCAAAAATTACTTTTTAATAGTACCATCTTGATCGGCCGAGTAAGTTTGGAAAAGATCGTGTTTATATAATGTATGTTATTCTACTAAGGAATACTGTACTAACTTTACTTTCATGTGTTTTTCTGTTGTTAAAGTTGCATCCTCCCCACTCGCTTCGGCTTCAGCATATACAATACTAAAATATTTAGATATTATCAATTACAGTATTAATACTGCGCAAGTTTGTTTTGTTTAACGACGCCACTAGAGCACATTGATTTTTTATCTTATCATCGGCTATTGGACGTCAAACATATGGTCATTCTGACACTGTTTTTTTAGAGGAAACCCGCTGTCGCCACAAAGGCTACTCTTTTACGACAACCGACCTCGGTTGCGTCGTGGTTAGGCCATCGGTCTACAGGCTGGTAGGTACTGGGTTCGGATCCCAGTCGAGGCATGGGATTTTTAATCCAGATACCGACTCCAAACCTTGAGTGAGTGCTCCGCAAGGCTCAATGGGTAGGTGTAAACCACTTGCACCGACCAGTGATCCATAACTCGTTCAACAAATTCCATGGTTTGTGCTATCCTGCCTGTGGGAAGCGCAAATAAAAGATCCCTTGCTGCCTGTCGTAAAAGAGTAGCCTATGTGGCGACAGCGGGTTTCCTCTAAAAAAACAGTGTCAGAATGACCATATGTTTGACGTCCAATAGCCGATGATAAGATACAAAATCAATGTGCTCTAGTGGCGTCGTTAAATAAAACAAACTTTACTTTTTAAAAAGAAATACATAAAGTTTTCTCCATGGAACCAGTTACACGTTTTCCACGACTATAAGTGCTATACATTTATTATATGTACAGCACAGATTCAGGCCTCTCATCCCTGATGGGCGGGACGTAGCCCACTAGTAAAGCGTCCGCTTGATGCGCGGTTGGTCCAGGATCGATCCCCGTCGGTGGACCCATTGGGCTATTTCTCGTTCCAGCCAGTACTTCACAAATGGTGTAAGAAAGGCCGTGATATGTACTATCTTTGTCTGTGGGATGGTGCATATAAAATATCTCTTGCTGCTAATCGAAAAGAGTAGCCCATGAAGTGGCGACAGCGGGTTTCCTCTCTCAATATCTGTGTGGTCCTTAATCAAATGTCTGACGCAATATAGCCGTAAATAAAATGTATTGAGTGCGTCGTTAAATAAAAAATTTCCTTCCTTCCTTCCTTCCATCCCTGATATTGCTGTTTGTAATTTGTGAAACATTTGGTAATTTGACAGTCTTAGAGAGGAAACCCGCTACATTTTTCAGGATAGTACATACCACGCCCTTTGATACTCCAGTCGTGGTACACTGGCTGCGACAAGGTTACGCAAAATTAAATTTACACGAACCGCAAATCGGTTACGTCATGACATGTAGACGTTCAGAAATTAAAAATTGCAAATTTCACGATTACAAGTTTATTATACAGTTGAGTTTTGTAATTTCGAGACCCTAAAGTTTGACTAGTATTCCGACAAATGTTTTAGACTGATTTTTAGATATTTAAATGTGCAGCAAACCTGTAGACAAAGTAAAGTGCAACAGTTATAACTTGCGACCAGTCTAAACTAAATGCTCAGTATAGAGTCGAGCCAAACGTTTTAAACAAATGTGCACGGATCGCTGGGGATGGCTAAATTATCTACTGCTATTTTATCTCTAAAGGAATATATATTAGACATATAATATTTTACAAATGTTGAAAAGGGTTTTAACGTAACAGGAATCCAGTTGAAAAATACTAACATCGCATAATGAGCTTTAAAAACCAAACATTTGGAACGTCAATGTAGTATAGAAGTACCATTGGTAAAGTAATTTGGCCACCGCAAAACGAGAAAAGGAATCTGGAAGTTTATATATTTCGTTTCAGTACTGGGGCTGATATTTAGTCCTTTTACAATATTGTTAACTTAGAAAGCATTGAAGAATGTGTTTTATAAAATGTTTTCTTTTCCATTTTATTTTAGCTTTAAGTTTGAGCTAAACATTATGTATTTAAAATATAATTGCAACGTAACTTTCAGGTAACCGACCAGTTAATGCAAATATAATTAACGTAACCGAACAATTGGTTACCTAGGTAAAAACCACGTGAGCCGACTTCTGGTTATCTCATATTTTGAAATGGTGTTCCCTGCAACCCCATCTCGAATTGTTCCTGTATACGAGGTTTTATGTATTAATAGGGTTTCTGCAAAGAGTACGATGGGTAAAATTACGTACCCTAAAATATTACAAATTAATGAGAGAACTACTATTTAAAATGTATCAAAAGTATTTAAAATGCAGTGTCCAGTTTCAAAAGATTTCAAACTCATAACCATCTAATAAGGACACTTATGATCTGTTTTGTTTTTATTATATACCCTCAAATTATTTTCTGGTAGGAAGATGTAGCCCGGGTAAGGATTTATACGGAAGCCCGTTACCGCCACCAGTAAAAAAATATTTATTGCGTTATTACGAGATAACATTGCGTTATTACGAGATAGCATTGCATTATTACCAGATAATTATTGCGTTATAACGAACAAATATTGAGTAATTACGAGATAACATTGCGTTATTACCAGATAATTATTGCGTTATAACGAAAAAATATTGAGTAATTACGAGATAACATTGCGTTATTACCAGATAATTATTGCGATATAA